>NC_047089.1:85138235-85445874 GCF_902459505.1 Geotrypetes seraphini | reverse complement strand
TGTTCACTTAGCTATATTGCATTCTTGCAAGTGCCATTGTGCCACTGGATACTAAACATATTTGCTCAACAAATTTAGCTAATGTTATAAGATGCCTGATGTCCTTGAAGTGTAGGGATGCCCTTGAAGTGTACGGATAAAAGCCCCTCCCATAAGGTAAATAGTATATTACAGAGACTGACTACATCTGTAGTACTGCTAGTGATCACAGAATTCAGTGCTTATTACTCCAATTCAGAAAAATCTTTGCTACAATTTAAATTTGCTTAGTTACATGGAAAAGATTTAGTGAGCCCTAGGTGGCTCTTTTAGAAATAGGACCTCTGTCACATAAAAGATGGTTCACAACAGCTCTAAGGTTCATGAGAATGTGATTTCCAAGCATAATATGAAAAGAAAGAATCTGAAAAACTTCAGAATGATTGTAGAGTTCTCTGTTGGGGTTTACTGTACATGGTAAACTGGTTCAATCGAAAAATAAATAGCAATTGGACACAAAATCTCAGGCATTTCCTCTTCCACATGTAAATGGTGAAATAACATGTGAAAAGGTTAGGAAAACCATCGTGCCTATAGTGGGAAGGTCTGCTTGGTATGTTTACAGCAAGTCTGTACTGCAAGCTATTTTGTGGAGTGAAGAAGAACAGTAGATATGTAGTGGAGAAGATATTGAAGAGCAGAGGTGAAGGAGATGAGAAGACACAGCTTGGAGACAGCAGGGTGAGACCCAGGAAAATACCATCCATCGCTGGCAGGGGGGTGCCCAACCCCTCCTGCCGGACCCCCCAATGGCCCCCCTTCCGAAAATCGCCTGCAGGAGGGTAAACCAGTAATCACCATGAGATGTGGTAGGATAGAGATGTGTATAAAACAAAGCACTCTGAATATTTAAAAGCATGCTTTCCAATTAGCTGTACCGAGATCTAACGCCTAATATATAAGTATACTATTGGATTACAAAGACGTAACTGATCAGAATAACAAAATGTGTTTACAAAAAGAATAATAGCAAACAAATGCATTTGCAAGAATGCAATGTAAACAAAAGTATAGACAGAAAAAATTATGTACAAATGTTGAGAATGTAACACATAAGGATAAAGAATAGCTCTTTATATGCTTTGAAGGGAACACTATTAATGTTCTAATTGGAAACAAGCATACTCTTCCAGTGACAAAATAATAATAATAATAATTTATTCTTATATACCGCCAGACCACGAATGGTTCTAGGCGGTTCACAGCAGATAAGGCTGAACATCCAGCGAATATACAGTTCAAAAAGATACATCAGTAACAATACATGTTATATTTAAAAAGCAATTAGGAAGCTTGGGTTACATATTTGTCAAATAACTGTGCTTCCTGTTTGTACCCCAGTAGGAAATTGATTATAGCTTTTGAATTATAAAACCTGCAAAGACAAGGCAAGTCTTTCCTTCTGGAAGACAACCGTCAAAAGCAGTGCTCTGAGGTATTCTGATGCATCAGTGATAAGTTTTTAAGCTTAGATGATTTGATAAGCAGAGTTCTCTTGCCATGCCAGTATCAGCAAATTCTGATTATCTGACAGTATTGTAGAAGGTGATTGGTCTTCAATAAACGTTTTTGTAACTCTGGATGAACTCTGGACTTCATGCAGTCAGAGATAGACAAAATCAGAATTCCTCTTACATTGCTCACATTCCTTTGTTTTGCATCAGGCTCATATTCAGTAGGGTATGTCAATTTTATGGGTAGATTTTTATTTTTTCAAACTTTACAAACTACTTGTGACCAAAATATGCCATTTTGCATGCTGAATCTGAAGCTATCTTCAGAAACTGCTGAAATATGTAGAAATTCAGAAACAGTTGAAATATGTTGAAATATATAGAAATTAAGTAATATTTATTTGAATGTACAAATAGACTGAGCTACATCTGTAGCCACACAATTGTCTTTAAAATGTATTATATGCAGTTAATTTAATGTTGTTTAACAAAATCCAGCAAAGAGGCCATATCTTGCTTGTTTCTGTTTTGGCTCATCTATTTAAAATATTTATAGCCTGCATTATCCCACAGTTCTAAGCAGGGTACAAATCATTAATACATACATTCACAATAAAACAATACACAAGACAAGACATACCAAAAAAAAATCCAAAAATTGCATACTGCTTTTGATAACTAATACATAAATAGATCACATACAACATTACTTTAATGAAACTATAAAAATATATCTAATGCTTATGTGCAATAAACTTGAGTGAATAATAATGTTTTTAGCTGCTTATGAAAATGTAGCACATCTACTGAAGCACATAAATTCAAAGACAGTTCATTCTACTTCCTTGCTCCTTCAATCTGAAACATTGATTGCTAATTAAAAAAATAAAATTGTCTACAACAAAGAATATCCAACAATTGTTTTTGAGAAGATAAAAAACCGTGCAAAGGCTTGTACACATGTAATGCAATTGCAAGAGTCACAGGACCAACATCATTTAAAAGTTTGAAAATTAAACACAAAATTCTGAAGCCAATGCACAATTCAACTGGTTATATCCTCATGAGCTCTCTGTTGACCATCTGACCCCTAATATAATGTTCCCGCCTCTACTGATTGTACACATGATTAGCTGCCTCAGTTATCATTTTTACATACCTGTCTATGGACTGGGTATGTGATGGCCAGTCTGGAACCACTATGGGCTTGTTCAGAAATGCCTTGATCTCTGCTATTGTCATGGTAAAAGAGGTGGCTCGGAGACTCTGGAGTTCCAGTCAAGTAATTGGGTAAATTTTCCTGGGTCTTCAAGCTGTGTCTTCTCATCTTCTTCACCTCTGCTCTCCAAAATCTTCTCCACTACATATCTACTGTTCTTCTTCACTACACAAAATAGCTTGCTGAACAGAATTGCTGTAAACATACCACGCAGACCTTCCCACTGTAGGCATGATGGTTTTCCTAACCTTTTCACATGTTATTTCACCATTTGCAGCTGGAAGAGGAAATGCCTGAGACTTTGTGTCCAATTGCTATTTATTTTTCGATTGAACCAGTTTACCATGTACAGTAAACCCCAACAGAGAACTCTACAATCATTCTGAAGTTTTTCAGATTCTTTCCTTTCATATTATGCTTGGAAATCACATTCTCACGAACCTTAGAGCTCCTATGTGAGCTTAAGTTTGACTAAAATGAGCAGAAGCATTCCCAGTGGCTGGATTGGAATTTATATGCATTCTATATAAAATATGTGCTATAGATGTGCACAGGGCAAAGGTTTCTGTTTCACTGTTGGCTTATTTGGGTTTTGAACTTGATTTGGGGGTATTTTTTTTCAGTTTGTTTCATGTATTTCATTTTATTATTTTGAACTAGAACTTTTTAACTCATACTAATTGATTTAAGAAAAAGGTTAAATTGAAGATATTAGAAAACCCAAACATTGAGTTCATTAAAGTGCCATTTTCATTCTTCCAAAGGGACAAAAACTTTATCATAACACCTCTATCAGCAGTTGAGCACCTGCTGAGGACAGTGGGTTTACCCAGTCCTTCTGGGAAGGCAGAATTATTCTTGACAAGCATTCGAGAACTGGGAATATAAATGTATGAACAATTTGCCTGTTACTGCCTATTTTCATTCTTCAGTACAATTAACCAATGATAAAGTTTAAAATCTGGCACCCAAAGGCCTCTTTTCTTTTTGCTAATTGTAAAGATCTGATGCGAGAATCTGGATTTTTTCCAGTTTCAAATGAAAGATAATGCAGTGTTGTGCAAATCTTTGAAAAACTCTGGAGGGATGTGAATTGGCAGCATAAAAGTTATACGGGGGGAGTGGTGGGGGAGAGCTTTTCTTCCTAGCAGTTATTATTCTGCTAAACCACAATAATTCGAACAAGGAGAACCATGTATTCAAGTCAGCTTTAACCTTGCTTGAGAATTATGGAAAATAAAATGGAATAAAGCTTCTCAGAAAATAAAAACTCTCAAATACTTTTAAGAAATATGTATACAATTTAAAGGGAAATATGGCCACAAGCAATCGGTTTAAAGAATGGGAAATATTTGTATCTAAAATATAAGTAGATAAATGGTCTGCTAAGTCCCAAAGAAATAAAATTGTGGAGGCAGAAATAGTCAAAGTGGTAGAAATCTACAGTTTAGCATTATAGCACAACCGTGTTTCATTCTGCATGGGCTGCTTCGGGGGCTGAACATTGTTATAAAATACAACAAATCATGTCTCACTAACAGGTTATAAACAAACAAATCATAAAACATGCTAAGGATGCATAAATAAATAACAAATAAATAAGAAACCCTTAAAATCATCATATATATAACAAGGTAAACCTTATTAAAAAAACGCATAAAAAGAAACATATACAAATGTTGCACATATAAAATAAGAACATAAGAATAGCCTTACTGGGTCAGACCAAAGGTCCGTCAAGCCCAGTAGCCCGTTCTCACGGTGGCCAATCCAGGTCACTAGTACCTGACTAAAACCCAAGGAGTAGCAATATTCCATGCTACCGATACAGGGCAAGTAGTGGCTTCCCCCATGTCTGTCTCAATAACAGACTATGGACTTTTCCTCCAGGAACTTGTCCAAACCTTCCTTAAAACCAGCTATGTTAGCCGCTTTTACCACATCCAGAGCTTAACTATTTTCTGAGTGGAAAAATTTTTTTCCTCCCATTTGTTTTAAAAGTATTTCCCTGTAACTTCATTCTTTACATACCCTTGTGGTATCAGTGAAATACATCACCATAAGGCTATCCAATGTGTGGTGGACACCTAGAATGTGCTTCCAGAGAGCGTAATAGGGCAGAGTACGCTACTGGGATTCAAGAAAGGATTGGACAATTTCTTGCTGAAAAAGGGGATAGAGGGGTATAGATAGAGGATTACTGCACAGGTCCTGGACCTGTTGGGCCGCCGTGTGAACAGACTGCCTGGCACGATGGACCTCAGGTCTGACCCAGCAGAGGCATTGCTTACGTTCTTAAAAAGGAATACAGTGAGAAAGCTTAGCTCAAAAATATATATGTAGTGTTATTTCACCAAGGCAATACTCCTGAAATGAAATGATGGTATACTGAATGGATCTGATAAGTTGGAGTTTGGGATAAACAAGTGGAGAAGCTGTGAGATCTGTTAGCTAAAGGTCATACTAATTTGACTTCTTAATATGAGAACTTGGAAAATGTAATTCACCATACGAATTTACATCTAATCAATTTTCCATGAATACCTGAAATATCCCATATTGAAATGTTTAAGAAATTGAAATGTTTATGATTGAAATTTTGCATATACTACCACAATCAGTGCCATCTGTGGCTAAGGTCTTTTGTCTTTAAACATTAAAAAAAAAACAACAACTTGGATGTGAAGGACAGGATATACTTTCTCCAATTTCTGAACATAGTTTGGAACTTAGGGCATTTCTGGAACCTTCTAAAGACGAGATAGATATTCCTTCCACTCTTTTGATGACTATGGAATTAGAACCTGATTGGGACTGGTTGTTGAAACTTTAATTTCAGACATCTAGGGGCTCATTTTCAAAGCACTTAAGGTTACAAATTCCATAGGTTACTATCAAACCGCTATAGAGAATTTTTATTATGGGTCAGCAAGGTAAATGTTCCGATGCCCATAGGAATTGAATGAGTGTCAGAGCATTTACCTCGCTGGCCCATGGTAAAACCCCTTAGCCTGGTTTGATAAAAGCCAGTAAAAGTGCTTTGGTAATATACTTCATAAGCTCTCATTTTGGTCTTTAAATTTGAAAATTTGTTCAAATATAGCAAAAGTTACTCAGAACTGTTGTAAACAATTTTGGTTGATGCATGCGCGTGCGCACACACACACACACACACACACATGAAAGAGACTTGTCTCATATCTCCCCTTTCCCACGTTTCCTCTAAAATACAGTGGAACCTTGGTTTATGAGCATAATTCGTTCCAGAAGCATGCTCGTAAACCAAATTGCTCATATATCAAAGTGAATTTCCCCATCGGAAGTAAGGGAAACTCACTCGATTTGTTCCCCCCTCCCCAGGCCACTGGTGCTGCTCCCCCTCCCCCTCCCCTGAGAACCAGCATTGCTCCCCCCTGCCTGCGAATGCCCCACCAAGAACCGGCATGGCCCCTTCCCCCCCCTCGCCCGAACTGGAATCCCCTGCCCACACAGAAGCCCTTACCCCATCTGGCACTGGCAGACAGCACCAACCCACAGGATGTGCTGGTGCCCGAAGATCCTGCCACTTGCGAGGGCTGGGCCTTGAGCATCTGCGCATGCTCAAGGCCTTCTGGTTCCCACTTGCGAGTAACGATTTGCTCGAGTGTTTTGCTTGTCTTGCAAAACTACTCGCAAACTGCGTTACTCGCAAACCGAGGTTTGACTATATACATATTGAGATCTTTAAGTCTGTCCCCAAGCACCTTATATCGAAGACCACGGACCATTTTAGTTGCCTTCTTCTGAACCAACTCAATCCTGTTTACTTATATCTTTTTGAAGATGCGGTTTCCAGAATTGTACACAGTATTCTAAATGAGGTCTCACCTGAGTCTTATACAGAGGTATTAATACCTTCTTTTTCCTACTGGCCATACCTCTCCCTATGCACCATAAAATCCTTCTAGCTTTCGCCATCACTTTTTCAACCTGTTTAAACACCTATAGATCATCACAACCAATGAAATTTTAGAACATATTTCTTATATTATGACTGAAATAGAATAATGGACAACCAATTTTAAATTGAAATTAAGCACAGAAAAGACAGAAGTTTTCTTAACAAGCCCAAAGGACAAAATTTTAGAACATTGCTTCACTTAAATGGTCATGATTACCCAATTTCTAAATCTATAAAAATATTAGGAGTTACATTAGACACTCATTTGTCCATGGTTGTACACATAAATTTAGTGGTGAAGAAGTGCTTTTTTCCACTATGCAAATTAAAGACCATCAAAAAATATTTTGATCCTTTATCTTTTAGATTATTGGTGCAGTCATTGGTTCTATCTATACTGGACTACTGTAATATCGTTTATTTGGGTATACCTAAAAAAACTAAGAATAGTACAGAACACGGCTGTCCGTCTGATATTTGGACTGAAGAAAAGCGATCATGTTAGTCCCTACTAAAGACTGCTGCACTGGTTGCCGATGGAGGCACGAGTGATATTTAAGTTCTCTTGCATTTGCTTCAAGTTGGTGTGGGGATTAGCTCTTACCTATCTTTTGTCTCATTTTGTGCTATACAGCCCTACAAGGATAACCAGAAATTGTAATTTATTTGCCTATCCAAAGATTACCGGTTGTAGATACAGATCCTTTTTGGATTGGACTTTTATGTTTCAAGCAAGTAAACAGCAGTCCTGGTTAGGTAATTTCATCAATGGAGCCAGGTTGACCTATGGCGCATTTTGGAAAGAAATTAAGACTGTAATGTTTGATGCATTCATTTCCTAAAGAGAAGTTATACTAATTATAATAATCTTACTCTGTCTTTTCTTAAGAAATATGTTGTACTTTTGCTATTTGTATTTTCTATTTTGCTGATTGTCCAGCTATCTTCAGTGTAAACCGCCTAGAAATCATCTGATTGTGGCGGTATAGAAGAATAAAGTTATGTTATGTTATGTTACACCCAAGTCCAGCCACTCTTTCATGCAGAAAAGTTCTTCACCTTCTAAACTGTACTGTTCTTTTGGTTTTTTCAGCCCAAATGCATGACCTTGTATTTCTTATCATTAAATCTTAGCTACCATATTTCAGACCACTCCTCAAGTTTCAATAGGTCCTTCCTCGTGTTATCCACACCATTTACTCTATTACAGATTTTGGTATCATTTTCAAAAGAGGCAAATCTTACCAGACAGCCCTTCAAAGATATCACTTACAAAAATGACAAATAGTAAAAGATGGTTATCCATCCTTATAATCATCCTTCATATCAGAGGTCAGCAAGGACTAAATAAACTTAAGAAGGTTCTTCATGAGGGACAGAAGATAATTTTGATGCCAACGAAAGGAATAAGGTTAGAGCCCCTAGACAGGGGGCAAGCATTTATCTCCAATAAATCCCACAATATGGGCACTGCAATTATAATTAATAAATCAATAATCTAAAGTATTTACACATGGAAAGATAAAATGGGTAGACCTGTCTAAAGAGTCTTAGAAATCAGTGATCAGCAATTTTATCTCTGAAATATGTTCCCCTGCAAAATTTTATGCAAATTTTAAAAAAATGATTTCAGATTTTCCATGTTACTCTTTGGGTGTAGAGTGTAATGCTGTGATAAGATAGGCCCATCTAATTGAGCACATAAGACAAGTCAGATTCATCTGTGTGAGATCTAGATGTAAGAAGGTAATTGAATGTTTATCAGGCTGACTATATATTGCATTAATCTATTTTAATCAGTCTTGATATCTAAAGCCACATCTTCTCTTGTGTCATAGATCAAATAATATGATATGGAGGGGGTATTTTCAATATGACATCTATATCCAATTTTGGATGTTTTGGGGAAAGAAAATCCAAAAATCCAGTAGAGAAAATGGCCATTTTCAAACCATAAAAAAGCGTGGAGGGGCATAATAAAATAAAGTCTAAGTCCCCTTTTGGCCTAAGCCCTTAAACGTTCAAAGCAGAAGCAGGGAAAGTGTCCATAACCAAAACAAACGTCCTTGTATTGATTATGGCCTGCCTCTACTAAATGCCCAGATCACCACTACGTCTAAAAGTACACCCCAGGACGTCTACACTTTTTGGCCATAATGAATCAAAAAAACGCCTAAGCCCCAAACATCCAACAGAAGCGCTTTTAGGCGAAAGAGGAGCCAGTCCTTCGCCTAAAAGCTGGATTCTGTAACCGGTGTCTGTCAAAAACAACACCGGTTACAGAACCCCCCCCCCCACAACGATCCAGGCAGGAGGGTGCCCAAGCCCTCCTGCCATGTCAAACCATGACCCCTTCCTGACAACATCGGGGCAAGAGTTAGCCCAAGCCCTCTTGCCCCGCCGACTCCCCGACTCCCCGATGATATCGGAGCAATAGGGAGTCCAAGCCCTCTTGCCCCGCCGACTCCCCAACGATATCGGGCCAAGAGGGAGCCCATGCTCTCTTACCCCGCCGACTCCCCGACTATATCGGGACACGAGGGAGCCCAAGCCCTCTTGCCCCGCCGACTCCCTGACTCCCTGACGATATCGGGGCAAGAGGGAGCCCAAGCCCTCTTGCCCCAGCGATCGTGCCCCCCTGACTCGATCTGGCCAGGAGGGAGCCCAAGCCCTCCTGACCCCGGCGACCCCCCCTCCCATTTAACGGGCCAAGAGAGAGCCCAAGCTCTCCTGGCCCCAGCGACCCCCCCCCCCTCATGACTGGATTGGGCCAGGAGGGAGCCCAAGCCCTCCTGGCCCCGGCGACCCCCTACTCCCCACCCCCCACTACATTACGGGCAGGAGGGACCCAGGCCCTCCTACCCTCAATGCAACCCCCTCCCCCAATGACCGCCCCCCCAGAACCCCCAATTACCCCCCCGACCCGCGACCCCCTCCCGGCCGACCACACGACCCCCCCACCCCCACCCCCCTTCCTTGTACCTTTTAAAGTTGGCCGGACGGATGGGTGCCAAACCCGCCCGTCCGGCAGGCAGCCAACACCAGAATGGGCCCAGATTGGCCCAGCCGTCCCAAAGCCCCAACCACAGGTGGGGGCCTAAGGCGCCTGGGCCAATCAGAATAGGCCCGGGAGCCTTAGGCCCCTCTTGTGGGCAGGGCCTTAGGCACATGGGCCGGTTGGGGGTGGGGGTGGTGGGGTCATGAGGTCGGCCGGGGGGTTGCGGGTTGGCGGGGGGCAATCGGGGGTTCTGGGGGGGCCGTCATTGGGGGAGGGGGGTTGCGTCAAGGGCAGGAGGGCCTGGGATCCCTCCTGTCCTTAATGTAGTGGGGGGTGGGGGGTAGGGGGTCGCCGGGGCCAGGAGGGCTTGGGCTCTCTTCTGGCCCAATCCAGTCATGGGGGGATGGTCGCTGGGGTCAAGAGAGCTTGGGCTCTCTCCTGGCCCATTAAATTGGAGGGGGGTTGCTGGGGCCAGGAGGGCTTGGGCTCCCTCCTGGCCAGATCGAGTCGGGGGGAGCATGATCGCCGGGGGGAGCATGATCGCCGGGGCAAGAGGGCTTGGGCTCCCTCTTGCCCCGATATCGTCAGGGAGTCGGTGGACCAAGAGGGCTTGGGCTCCCTCTTACCCCAATGTTGTGTGTGTGTGGGGGTTGATGCAGCGCAGCAGGAGAGATGCCTCATCTCCCCTACCGTGATGCCATCACTCCTCTACCTGAGCTGCTGCGACCTGCGGCAGGAGAGATAGGGCATCTCTCCTGCTGCGGGTCGCGGCAGTTCGGGTAGAGGAGTGATGGCATCGCAGTAGGGGAGATGAAGCATCTCTCCTACTGCGATGCTTGCGGTGGGTAAGTTGCCGGCCGCTAAACTGATGGCGCCAGCGGCCATCAGCTCAGCAGCCCCTTTTTCGGCACTTAGACCTGGTTTGACTTTGTCTAAGTCAAAAAGGTCTAAGTGCTGACTAGGCAACCTGTTAATGTTTTGGTTATACCTGTTGTACGCCTAGGTGTAAGTCGGCCCACCTCCCGCCCACTGCCCGCCCTTTCCCCTTCTCTAAACACACCTCTTTTCTCTCTGTGCGTCTAGAGGCAGGGGAAAGGCCTAAGTTGGTTTTAGATACGTCTAAAAACCAGCTTTGGTTATGGGTACTTGGACGATCAGGCTTTTTGATCGTCCAAGTAGCCATTTAGGACACTTTTTAGACGTTTTGGTTTTTTTTTATTATTAATCCCCTAATATTTTGAAAATAACCATTTTCTAGATGTTTTTGATTTTAGTGTGTCTATCTTTTAGGACCATTTTTTGAAAAAAATCCCAAAGAAAACTGCACACAATCAAACCATTGGGATATAGGAGGGGGCCAGCATTCTTAGTAGACTGGACACACTAACATCCCAGCAGAGCAGTGGGGCACCCTAGGGGGCACTACAATGAATGCCACGTAAAAGATCCCAGGTACACATCTCACCATAACCCCCTTATATTATATGGTGAGCCTTCCAAAACCACTTAAAACTTACTGTACCCACTTGTACACCACAACAATAGCCCTTATGCTTGCAGGTGTCATCTTTATGTAAGTATAGTAGATTTGGGAGGGTTTATGCATTTCACTAGAAGTGTACTAGGTAGAATGAGGATATGGGTAATGACGACTAGGCTACTCCAGGAACCAGCTTGCTGCTCTGATAGGCTTTGCCATAACATCTAAAGCTGTAAGATAGGCTGGTATGTAGTTTCTTTCACATATTTTGGTGGTAAGAGGGGGGTCGATGATGGGGGAGTAAAGGAAGGTCATGCCTTAATCCTTTCAGTGGTAATTTGGGTACTTTTTTGGCACTTAAATGTTATTGAAACAGGTCTATCTTAAAACATCCAATTTTTGCCCTGGATATTTTCGACAATGTTCCATTATTGCAGAAAAATGTCCAAATCATAAGCCTGCCCTAGTCCTACCCAAACCACCCCCTTTAAGATTTAGATGCACTGCAGATGAACTATATTGAAAATATGGGTTTCAAAAATAGTGCCAAATTCCACTTTATGCCATTTTTTTGTGGACATTTTTCTCTTGTGAAAATGAGTCCCATAATCATGCTCCCCTACATTTGAAACTAATGGCGCTCACACAGCTTCAGTGAAAAAGAAGGTAGCTGATTGCTAAACAATACCTTGCTGCAAATTGCAAAATACTGTTTAGAAACTAAAAATGTGATTAGGAGCAACCTATAATTTAACAAGATTCCTGAAGTAAGCCTTTAGATCCTGTGGGATGCAATAACAGCTGCGTTTTGCAGAAAACTTATTGAAATTGGGACAAATTCCAAAAAGAAGAAAAAAACCTCCATAAAATATTAATCAAGCTCCTTGCAGAGTTGAAAATGTTAGAAAAACAGCATAAAGAAAAACAAACAGAAGAACTGACAGGAAAGCTTATTTAGGTCTAAGGGAAAATTAATGCTTAGTTAGTTGATAATACTGGATAAAGAAGCTGAGGCAAGTATTCTGTTCCACTAGAGATAAAATAGGCAGCACTAAGACAGATTCATCAGTGAAGAATGCAAAATACTATTTCACAAATTAAAGACAGTGCTGGAGTTATACAGAAATCTTCTGAAGATAGTAGGATAGTGCAGCCCTTTGTGATAAGGCTGTGGAACCTAACTGGTTCCCTATCAAATTCTTCAAAAACTTTGCACAACGATGGGACCTTTTGCTGACTAAAATTATAAATGATACCTAGCAGAATGGCAGGGTCCATCAGTCCTTTTTTTTACAAGTTACTGTCATATAAGGAAAGAAAAGAGTCCCTGTCTGGTAATTCTTGTCAACTGATTAATTAATATTTATTTATTTTGATTTCTATCAATTTATTTCAGAAGCTCAGAACGGGTTACAATAGACATTCATAATAGTTTGAAAATGGACTAGTCATGACAACAAATAGGTTACAGTAGACAATAACAGAGCTTATTCTAGAGACCAGACTGGTCATAGCGAAGAGTACTAGGAGAAGTATATTGAGGAGTAAGTTTTTAATGGCCCGATTGGCGGAAGAGGAAGGTCTTTACTGCTCTGCACAAGGTCATTAGTGAGTCTAGTGACCTGATCTGTGTGGGTAGTCGGTTCCATAGCTTAGGTAGGAAATGGCTGTAGGATTGTTTGTATGCTGTACTCATTTGGAGGGATCTCCCTGCGGGAATGCTGAGTCTTTGTTCTGCTTTGGTGCGGGGGGAAGTTAGGGGTGTATAGGCGTAGCTTGGATGCTATGTAGGATACCATAATATGGATACCAAAATCATGGTAAAGATTATTGCAAACTGGAGCACAGCACTTATCCTTTCTCCATCACTAATAATATCCCTGCTCTCGTTTCTTGATGCTGAAAAAAGCATTCAACAGAGTTGATTTTTTTTTTCTCTTTTGCTTTCTAGAAAAAACTTGTTAGAGGTCCTACATTCATAAGCATGATCAAGGCTTTATGAGAGTAATTCTATAACAGAAATACCCCTGATGATGTAGTGATTAGATCAGTAACTTCTCCCACAGATTAATACGAACTGGCTGCCAGTTTTGCACTTCCGATGCTGTCTTTGAAATCTAAAATAATTTGCTTATGTATTGTTGCTTTGCTTGGCCCCTAAAAGATAGTGGACTAAATAATGGGAAAAAAAATTGATTGTCAGTGATTTTTTTTCACTGCATATAATTTTTTTTGTTATCAATGAATCTGTATTTAAGTATGGATATGCTTGTCTTTAAGTTTGCAATTCATAAAAAAAAAAAAACCAACAACAACCCTGATAGAGCTGTCTAAATTTAGTTGGCAAGAACACCATGCCTTTTATTTGCCATCAGTTTCTGTGGGGCCCTTTTACTAAGCTGCACTAAAAAGAGGCCTGCATATTTTTTAGCATGTGGGTTTGCTGCACACTGAAGCTACTTTTTAGCGTGACTCTAAAATTGCCGCAGTTTGCTTTTTCCTATTAATGGGCACCTGTTGATTTCAAAATTAATGCAGAGCCATTAGTGCATGAACTCTTATCTCCACCTATTTTGTAGGTGGTATGGGCTCCTGCACTAATCCTGTACTAATTAGTCAATACAACCCAATGCCCATGTACTAACTGATTAGCACAGAGCATACCTGTTTTCATGAGAGGGGATGCAGGTTTATGTCCAGGATTTATACCTATGCCCTAGAACCTCTCTGCTATAACAAAGAGCTCCTTTATGTAGCACTCTACTGGAGAGATTAGGGGAAGTCACCCCCTTAATGCTCCAGTGTTTAATGGACCTCTTCCCCTCCTAAGAAGGATATTGGTAAAAGATATTGACAACTTTAGCAACATACACTTCTCCCTCCGTATTCGTGGTTTTTGCACTCGTAATTTAGATTATTCACGGTTTTTAACTTGTCTCCTCCCCCCAAATTCCATCATGAATGGCCAATTTCTATGCGTAAAAGTGCAAACTCGGACACTGTTGCATGGGTTCCAGAGGCTTTCTCATGTGTTATTTGCAATTTTATCATATTCTTGAGGGTTTTTAACAGAAAACCGCAAATAACATATGAGAGAGCTATTTGCAGGTTTTCCGTATTCGTGGGTCACCGCGAATATGGAGGGAGAAATGTAGATATGTATGTTTGTAAAATGGCTAACACGTATTCAGGAACAAATATCCGAATAAGAGTTTGGTGGTCCTATTTGTGAATAGTTAGTAGCATTATAGAAATAGTGTAGCTAATATCTTCCCTGATGCCTCAGCACATTTCAGATAATGCTGGGCAGTATGGAATCAGAGACATAAGATATCTGGAGTGGTAATATTCAAACTACTCTCTGGATAACTATCCAGATAATCCAGATAAACTTAGGTCAGAAAAAAAAATTGCCCTAATTGATAGTTACCTGGATAGTGATCTGACTGTTGTTGCTATCCAGAGAGGAGCATTAAATATACATGATTAATATAAATGTTGTAGCTAATAATTTAAAAAATGCTGACTGCAGAGTTTACAGAAACTATTGATGCATTACACACCAGTCACTGAAATTACATGCAGCAAAAATGGTATGCAAAATAATAAGAAAATAGTGCTACCAATGAAAATGAACAAATTTTAGACATATGAAAATAACAAAAAACATCTCAGATATATGAAGGCATAAGGTACATTCGTTGATAATGATTAAGATAGGATTAGACTCATATTGTGGCAAGAATAAAATACAAAAATGGTGAAAGTTTATAGGTAAAAGACAAAAGACCATGAAAGCACTATAACAAATTATGGAGGACATTTTGGAAGGCTTTACATGTGCTGATTGCATACATGTGTACTGTAAATTTCAGTTTTAGAATATATGACACAATGCCAAAGGATGCACAGATTAAATAAGATTGAATTCTAGGTGTGATTTGAGTTGGTCAACGTTGATATGGGTAATTCAAATACAAATTTATTTTAAGATATGCTATCAGCAGGCATATGTGTTGGCTAAAAGTTCATTCGGATCTGGGATCTCCTGCAATGACATTTAGGCCCGGATTCTGTATAGAATGCCTGTCCCGGGCATCCTATACAGAATCAGGTCTACACCCATCCAAACTAAACCCAATTCTGTAACTGATGTCCATGCTACAGATGCCGGTTACAGAATCGGGTTACTTTAGACGCGGCCGCTATACTTAGTTGCAGCAAGGGATCTCCCTGCCACGATTAATATAGTGGCCATGGCTGCAGACAGTGATCAATCTCCCCCCTCCCCCTAAACGAATGAGGCAGGAGGGATGACCAATCCCTCCTGCTGAAAGAACCCCCATCCGCCCCTGACAATCGCCGGCAGGAGGATGCCCAACCCCTCCTGCCAGTACGCCCCCACCCCACCCCTGACGATTGTGGTAGGAGGGTGCCCAACCCCTCCTACTGGTAGGCCCCCATCCCCCCCAACAATCGTTGCAAGAACCCCTCCTGCTAGTAGGCTTCCCAACCTTTCCCAAAGATTGCCAGCAGGAGGGTGCCCAACCCCTCCAATGAACCCTCCCATCCCCGAACCACACCAATGAAATGCCCCAACCCCCTTCCCTACCTCATTCATGGAGGGGGAGGGGGGAGACTTGTGGCCGCAGCTCTTCAAGCTCTTCAAATGGACAAAAATTCTAAAGTGGAATGCTTTAAGATACTCTTTTTTTCTCATACTATCATTGAAACATTTTACAGTATACCAAAATGAGCCAGTTAAACAATGAACTTGTCTCTTTATGAAAGGAAGAAATCATATGAAATATTGAGATGCTTATATTAACCTTTGTAACAACATAATCAGGTTGATATCATGATAGTTAAACGAAGGCAGGAGGCTTTGATTACTTATCATACTCTAGGAAGGGGGATAAAATTGCCATAAAAAGGTGATACCATCATTAGTTGTACCTAATTTCCTTTACAGAATACCACCATGACAAGTTAGATATGCATGTATAATTTAGGCATGGGCATTGTGCCAGCTATAGAGCTGGTGTAATTGTTCACACCTACATTGCTGAAAAATGCCCATAAATTATAGTATTCTAAAATTATGAATGTTATTTTGCACCTTGCATATGTTCCTCCCAGACTTTGTCCATGTGTACATCCACTTTCAAAGTATGTGCCATCACATTTTATAGAATAGAATGTAGCCTGAATTTTTTTTTTTTTTTTTAGTTCATAGAGTTTTATTGATTTTATAAAAGATGAGCCTGAATTTTGATAGATATAGTAAGGTCATGATTCTATAAAAGACGCCTAAAGTTAGGCACCAAGGACTAGATTCTGTAAAGGACGCCTAACTTTAGGCATCCCAAATGTGGATGTCTACTGACTTAGGTATCCACATAAAATAGATAATGAGTCCAATTAATGAGGTTAATAAGCATTAATTGAACTTAGACGTCCAAACGCTGGACGCGATTCTACAAATAAATGTCCACAATTTCTTGGACGCCCATTGGAAAAAGCTGCACTTAAAAAATAGAAGTAGGCATGGCGTACGTGTAGTGTGGTAGCGGCTTTGATGTGGACATCCATTTTCAGAATCAAATGCCGCTCAGTGCCCGAACACATCTAATGCCTAAAATGTAGGCGTTCCAAAACCAGGTCTACTTTTGAGTACGAGCTGGGTGCTAGCTAGTAAATGTGTTGTACATTATTCTTCACAAAAGTTTGTCTTTTTTGAACTCTTTCAACTGTCTACATTTCTCTCTATGTTACGTATGGAAATAGAAAAAGATAAGACCTAAAGCCCTAATATGAGAAACAGTGACTTTCCCTCTGTTCAGCCAACCTAGCCTATGTTCTATTTAAGTTTTCCTTAGTTCGTTAAATATATCTTGGATCCACTAAAGGTGGACTTGAGCTGGTGACTAAGCTAATAATTTTGTTCTGATATTTATATTTTATTAAAACTTGACATACTGTACAGCTTAAACAGATCTAAACCTAAAACACTCATTGAAGAAATCACTCTTTCCAAATACTATATGTATATCTATCTATGTATTGTATAACTATTATAAGAGGTCATTTGCATACACAAGTGGCCACCTGTGCACAGAAATGACTAGAATATTGCCATTTATGTTCCTTCCTGCCACCTAAAACTAGAGTGCTCCTTGAATCACCCTATAAATTACGTGCATATAAGAAGTTCTCCATTAAACAGAAAATTCAATGACTAGTTCTTCAGAACTGATTACTTGGCACAGATGAGAAAATGTCAGCCTCTGTTAAATTATGAACAAGTTTTGAGTTCAAATGTTCCAAACTTATGAGTCACTAATGAGGGCAGACATTTTTGTCCGTGAGCAACCTGAAATGTTGTAGCTAAATATAATTATTCTCATATTTATGGCAATGATTCCTCTGAGGTCCATGAAAGCATGTAAAATATATAGAGAAGAATCTGACTGCCTTGATAAGAATCACCATAGATATTCCACATTGCTGATCAACATGTGCACAAAATAACTTTACCTCCAGAACACAGATAATATGGTACTTCTATCTTGCTCTGGAAAGGATCATGAACCATTATGGGCATTTTTTTTGTATGTTTCTCTCAGCCAATTATGGGGTGACTACGATTGTTGAACTGGCTGTACAATCTCCCTTTTTCTTAACAAATGAAATTGGCAACTGACTGGGGCTCTTCATTCTTCTCATAAAGAATGAACTGATATTGCAAGGGCATAAAAGGTGATACATTTTCATTATACATGAGTATAAATAGCTGAATATTGAAGGCAGCATTTTATTTTTTAAATTTTAGTTTTCAGGATTTTATATAGATAGAATCCAATCCATATGCTTTGAGTTTCGTAAAGTTAGTGTGGTTGAAAATGGAGGAATATTAGGAATGCTCAGTAAAAGGCTTGTGATGCAGATGACCTTTAAAATAGTGTTGGAATGCACAGCATCTATTGGCTTGTGAATAGCATAGTTGATAAAAATTACATTAAAAAAAATTAGGCTAAGGACTGAATATTTTTTATTAAAAAGGAGTGCCGGTGACGAACAAATTTGAGTAGTTTCAAGAAAATGTTTTCTGTAATGAAATATGGGATTTGATTTAAAGTTTTTTGATGTGAGGGGCTGGTAGCCTCTTTGTAATTTTACTAGGCTTTACAATATTATTATTATGCTTTATTGATGTTTTATCTGTTGTAATGTATGTGATTTTGCTTATGTGTGTATGTCATTGTGGCCCACCTTGGGAAAGGCAGGGTATAAAATAAATACAAATACAAATTACATCTTATAAGAATATATCTGGACTAGAGATAGGTGAATGTTGGAGAGGGTGTGGGCAGAGTGGCACTTTTATGCATATTTGGGACCAGACAAACTACACCCCATGGTGCTCAGGGAGTTGAGTGACGTCCTGGCGGAACCGTTATCCACGCTCTTCAATCTGTCTCTAAGTACAGGAAGAGTCCCGTTGGACTGGAAAACGGCTAAAGTCATTCCACTCCACAAAAAGGGATGTAAGACAGAGGCTGCGATAGTGAGTGAACTTATGGAAACACTAATCAAACACCAATTAGATGCAATCCTGAACGAGGAGAATCTACGAGATCCCCATCAACATGGTTTTATGAAGGGAAGGTTCTGCCAATCAAACCTGATCAGCTTCTTCGACTGGGTAACAAGAAAGCTGGATATAGGGGAGTCCCTGGACGTCATGTACTTGGACTTCAGCAAAGCGTTTGATAGCGTCCCACACCACAGGTTATTGAGCAAGATGAGTTCGATGGGATTAGGTGAAACATTAACTGCATGGGTTAAGGACTGGCTTAGAGGTAGACTTCAGAGGGTAGTGGTAAACGGTACCCTCTTCGATACGACGGAGGTGATCAGCGGAGTACCGCAGGGCTCGATCTTGGTCCCGATCCTATTTAACATCTTCGTAAGAGACTTGGCTAAAGGGCTTCGAGGTAAAATTACATTATTTGCCGTTGACGCCAAACTATGCAACATAGTAGGCAATAGACAAAAGCACAGTGCCCGACAAAAGCTCAATTCCCGACAGTATGACGCAGGACCTACTCCTGCTGGAGCATTGGTCAAAGACTTGGCAACTAAGTTTCAATGCCAAAAAATGCAAGGTCATGCACCTTGGCGGCAAAAATCCATGCAGGACTTACACCCTAAATGGTGAGATCCTAGCAAGGACTGTAGTAGAACGTGATTTGGGGGTGATCATTAGCGAAGACATGAAGACTGCCAATCAAGTGGAGAAAGCTTCATCCAAGGCCAGACAAATCATGGGTTGTATCCGTAGAAGCTTCGTCAGCCATAAGCCCGTGGTCATAATACCATTGTACAAATCCATGGTGAGACCCCATCTGGAATATTGCATACAATTCTGGAGGCCACATTATCAAAAAGACGTGCTGAGCATTGAGTCAGTTCAGCGAATGGCCACCAGGATGGTCTCAGGACTCAAGGATCTCCCAAATGAGGAACAGCTGGGTAAGTTGCAGCTATACTCACTCGAGGAACGCAGAGAGAGGGGAGACATGATCGAGATGTTCAAATATGTCACGGGCCGTATCAAGGTGGAAGAAAATCTCTTTTTTCTTAAAGGACCCATGGCAACAAGAAGGCATCCGTTGAAAATCAGGGGAGGGAAATTTCATGGCGACACCAGAAAATATTTCTTCACCGAAAGGGTGGTTGATCGCTGGAATAATCTTCCACTACAGGTAATTGAAGCCAGCAGCATGCCAGATTTTAAGAAAAGATGCGATTGGCATTTGGGATCTCTTCATGGAGGAAGTTAGGGGGTGGGTCATTTGTGTGGGCAGACTAGATGGGCCGTGGCCCTTTTCTGCCATCATTTTCTATGTTTCTATGTTTCTATGGAATGTCCCAAGATACAACTGTTTTGGGATAATGCATTGTAATTATTAGAAGAGATCCTGCTCTTAAGGCTACAAATGGATATTTGTTTTCTCTTTTCTTAATGGGAAAGCATTGGATCTGGAAGAGGAGATGCAGAAATTGATGGTTCTGATGGCCACAGCAATGACAGTGACTTTGGCAGCTCATTCAAAGCAGGTTGAGTTGCCATCTAGGTATTATATATACTGCGGTCCAGATCTTGTATTGTGTGACCAAAGATGCATGCACAATTCAGTTGTCTAACAAGCTAATCAGAACTGATAATTGGCAAATAACACTTAATAAATAATGCTAATTGGCACTAATTAGAAGTTAAACGCACAACTTTCTAAGGGCCAGATTCACTAGCCTGCCCGATCGGGCCCGATCAGAGCAAGTCCGACGAATTCTCAAAGCAGCAATATGCAGATGGGGGCGATCAGAGAAACGCCCCCATCTGCCTGCAAGGATCGCTGTTGTGCAATTCGCGCTTGTGCAGACCATCTGTAGATGGTCTGTGCATGCCCGTCCGAGCCGGGGCTGTTTTGTTTTCTTTTTTTTTTTTACTTTAACTTTTTTATTGTTTTTAGTCCTGCGAGCCCATGGTTTTAACCCATGGGTTAAAACCATGGGCTCGCAGGCCGGGGAAGAACAGGAGAGATACAGGGAAGATCGGGGCAGAGCAGGGTGGCATTCAGGGGGTAGATCGGGGCAGAGCAGTGCGGCATTCAGTCGGAGGATCGAGCAGGGCAGCATTCGGGGGGAAGATCGGGGCAAAGCAGGGCAGCATTCAGGGGGAAGCAGGCAGGACAGATTGCAGGGAAGAGAGCAGGGCTTCCAATCGGAAAGATGTTTTCGACTGGTCCCCAGTAGTCGCTTCTTCAGTTGATCGGCCAGCCCAGTTGGATCGGATTGATTGTGTTGTGAATTGCTGCCTTCCATACTTTTGAATGTCCCTCCCCTCATTTGCATGCGTGGGTCGGAGGATAGTCAGCAGAGAGGTAAGTGAATCAGGCTGGAGGGGAATTTAGTCGCTAAGGGGTCGTAAATCTATCAGTACACGATTGGTTTGCTTTGTGAATCTAGCCCTAAGTGTATTCTATAAAATAGTGCATGTGATTTCTAGTGTGTGACTTTCAAAAGGGGGCCTGGCCAGGAGAGGAGCATGGACAGATCATGGGCATTCCTAAATGTTAGGCACACTGTTATAGAATACACCCAATATGTTCACAATTTAGGGGTGGGTATTTAGGCCTGCTTTTCATTGGCCTAAATGGGTGTACCTAAATATTAGTCATGCATATGGGTGTTAAATGTGATTCTATATATGGTGAGTGCCTTTTATAGAATCACACTAAGCGCTGTCCTGATTGGCATTATTTTTTAGTTATCATATATAGAATATGTGGGTGAATGACTAATTTAACTGTCAAGCAGAATAACAAAATTCAAGCCTGTCTAAAAGTATGGCAACCCAGTGGTGTAGTAAGGAGGGGTGGACCACCCCAGGCACCGCCATGGTTGGGGCATTGGCACCCCTCTACCTCATACCTCTAACTCTTCGTGGGCATGAGCAGCATTTTCAACTTGCTGCTCATGCCAGCCTGGGCTCTCCCACTGAAGTCACTTCTGGGTTGCATGACCAGGAAGTGACCTCAGAGGGAGAGCCGAGGTCAGTGCAGGCAGCAGGTTGGAGATGCTGCTTGCGCCAGTGAAGAGTTAAAGAGGTTTAGGGGAAAGAAAGGTATGGGTGGGGTGCCATCAACACCCTGGGTGCCTCCTCCCCTTGCTTTGCCAGTATGGCAACCCTACCCAAAATGAAAAGGTATATATGTCTGAGGTATGACATTGTAAGTAAACTTGTACATTTGGGTTTTTCTGTTTTGTTGTCATTAAATATGAAGCCTCTGCTTATATCAGAGAGTGATGGGTGTGAAGGCTAGGAGGAAGTTGGAGAGAGAATGTGTGTTTGTGTGTGTGTGTGTGTGTGTGTGTGTGTGTGTGTCGTGGGGAGGGGGGAAAAATCTCATAATGTATTAGTTTCTGGAACGTGTAAAATGATGTGTTGGGGGGAGTTTGAGAAACTAACAGATCGTTCTCTCTTGTTATTATGCATTTGAATAGTTTCAATAAATAAAAAGTTAAAAATAAATATATATTAGGGTCTCTGTCTTATCTATATTGATTTTAAAGTCAGAACCTCTTTTATTTCCTTAAGCAGAATTGGAAGTGATATGTGTGGTTGTGTTAGGAACAAAATCATGTCATCTGCAAATAAAAAAATATCTTGTGTTCCTTATCCTCTTCCAACACCTCTCTAAGATCTCTGATCTTGAGTGAAGAGTTCTATTACTAAAACAAACAAGGGTGGGGATAAAGGGTATGTACCCCTCCCCCAGTGTGAAGCTCTATGTATAAGCTCCATTTATTTGTGTATTTGCTTCTGCATAAAGTGCTTTAAACCATTGAATAAAGCCTACACCAAGCCCTGTTATAGAAAGGACCGCAAACACATAAATTCCCAATGCACCCTATTCCTTTCCATATCAGCAGCTAGTAGTATGGTTTGTATGTTGTCATACCTTGCAACCCATACTATGTTTGAAACTCTTTTTGATATTATCTAATGTTTGTCGCCCAGGTATGAAACCTGCCTGATCCAGGTGAATAAGTGTAGGGACAAATGGTGCTAGACTATTGGTCAATATTTTAGCCTATATCTTAAGGTCTGAATTCAATAAGGAAATAGGCTGGTAAAAGCCACAACTGAATAGTGATCCCAGCAGTATTCATTGTCATCAGTAAATTCTTCCTCTCCTGAAAAAAGTTAAAGATCCATACCATCACAGGTGATAATTTAGAGCCAAATGTTTTATAAAAGCTATTAGTAAAGCCATCTGTTCTGGGTGACTTCACTATGAGGGCATATTCTTACTCAACGTTGATACCTGAAGAGGTGTAATAGCTTCATTTAGTCTCCACTATAAATTTACAGAGATTGTAGGGAGTATAACGTGTTTTAAATAATGTATTTATTAATTGCTAGACTCAATATATCATCTTGCTATGTGTATAATTTTTGGTAAAAGACCACAAATCTTTGCTGGATATTGGCTTCTTTAATTAATAATACCCCTTTCTCTCCCCCAATAGTATATTATTTTGAAACTTTATTTATTTGTTTATTTTCAATTTCCTAGCTAGAAGCTTTCCATATTTATTTCCAAACTCATATTTTTGATGCTATAATCTTAATTAATATTCTATAAATTAGAATTGCAGAGCCTGAAGCTTTCATTCCATTTCATCCAGCTTTTTCTTCAGGTCTTTCCCCTAGTTTGAAACCAAAAGAAATCTCCCAAGATTCTATAGTAGCTATAATGAATGTGAGAGTAGAAGGTGCAGACACACTGACCAGGTTGAGCTGATCTCCACAAATCTGCCAGCTTAAATTCATGTAACAATTTAGAAATCACCTTATGTGATTTCTTGGTGCATTCCTTCCCTGGCTGTTGCTTATCCAATCTAGGGTGGAAAGCAATATTAAAATCACATGTAATAAGTTTGTCATATCCCTTCTCTCTCATAACATCTAGTACAGATTTCCAAAAAGGGCAAATACATTTAGAAATGTGATGTTCTATCCATGAAAATTTCCATTAAAAAGTAAAATCCTACCCTCCATATCACATCTTCACAGAGCTAGAAAGGCAAATGTTGATATATTAAAATTCCCATCCCCACCCTCTCTTCTCCCTCTGTCTATTAGAGCCATAGGCTTCAGAACGAAGGAACCTACATGTGCTACTGCACCCCTTCCCCACCCCACAAGGTGTTTATTTCCTTACCTCCATCCCCAGGGGCATAAGAGGCGTCAGGTCAGCTGGTGCAGGGCCTTAACCATTTTTGCATGGTCCAAATCTGCTGGCTTCTGCCTCCTCTAAAATAGGAAGTTCAGAGGTGGCAAGAGCCAGTAGACCTTGAACATGTGCAGTTACTGAAGGACCCACACAGATGAGCTACAATGATTCTTCTTATACTGATTGTAGTGCCACCACCCCCAGAGGGGATGTGGAAGGAAAGCAAAAGATGTTGAAATCAGGGAGGAGAGGTACAAAGTAGGAAACATGGAGGGGAGGTACAAAGGTAGGAAAGAAGAAAAATGCTGGATCCATGGGGAAGGAAGGGAAGGAAAGACATGCTAAAGAGAGAAAGGGGAAGGGAAGGAATGAGAAGGATATAGGAGACTATAGAAGGGAGAAGGAAAGTAAGGAATGACAGAGATGATGGACAGAAAAGTTCCTCATGAGAAGCTCCTGAGAAAATGAAAGAGTCATAGGACAGGAGGCAATGTTCAGTTGTGGATTAGGAACTGGTTATCTGCATATGCTGACAATGTTAAGGTCTTAACTCCATTAACACAGCATGTTTTGGTTTGATGTTTTAGATCTTTTCTTATTATCTTTGGTGATCTTGATCCTGTTCCGCAGAAAATTCCTGCCGGTCTGTGCAGGTCCGGCAAGATCGGTGCGCAGAGATTTCCTGCCGGTCTGTGCAGGGCCAGCGAGATCAGGGGGGCCCGATGAGCTCCAATGATTTGCTTCCCAGCAACAGTGGCTTCCTCCTCTCCCTGCAGCTCTCAGTACTTGCCTGCAGTAGCATCAATGCAATGATTCACTTAGGCAGCCTTGGGTCTCATTTGACCTATCAGCAGCATTTGATACCATCAACCATGTACTCCTACTCTCCCGTCTCGCTAATTGCAGAATCTCTGGCTCTGCTCTCCTTTGGTTCACCTCCTATTTTGAAGATCGCAATTTAAAAGTACATTGCAAAGGAACATCATCATCTCCAATCATTCAATCATATGGTATTCCGCAAGGCTCAATTCTTTCTCCCCTTATTTTCAACATCTTCCTCTTTTAACTTTAGCCCAATCAATTGGATTTACCTCTTTTGCTTATGCCGATGATATTCAACTTCTACATCCCATCAACCCCTCAAACGTCTGACATTCTCAAAATAAACTCCAAACTAGACAAAATCAGTAACTGGCTCTGAACAAACAAATTATCCCTCAATATAACTAACTCTCGAGGCTTGCTCTTCCCAGCAAAAAGTAACAAAATCCTTCTTTATACTACAGCATTACTCAAAAAGAAACATGTCGACCTCAACTCATCCAAAATACTGTTATCAACCTAATCCATAAAGCTAGAAAGTATGATCATGTCACTCCCCTCGTTCAAGAAACACACTGGTTACCAATTTCACATTTCTTGACATATAAAACTCTTTTGCTTGTTTTCAAAATCAAACTTACCTGTTTTCCAACTTTCCTCGATAAACACATAAGAACATAAGAATATAAGAAGTTGCCTCCGCTGGGGCAGACCAGAGGTCCATCCTGCCCAGCGGTCCGCTCCCGCGGTGGCCCATCAGGCCCACTGCCTGAACAGTGGTCTCTGACTAATTTTGTAATTTACCTCTAATCCTGACCCTATAACCATACCTCTACTCCTATCTGTACCCCTCAATCCCTTTGTCCTCCAGGTACCTGTCCAGACCTTCTTTGAAGCCCTGTAGCGTACTTCTGCCTATCACATCCTCCGGCAGCGCGTTCCTTGTATCCACCACCCTCTGGCTGAAAAAGAACTTCCTGGCATTTGTTCTAAACCTTTCCCCTTTCAATTTCTCCAAGTGCCCCCTTGTATCTGTGGTTCCCCTTAGTTTGAAAAATCTGTCCCTATCCACTTTTTCTATGCCCTTCATGATCTTGAAGGTTTCTATCACGTCTCCCCTGAGTCGTTGCTTTTCCAGGGAGAAAAGCCCCAGCTTTTTCAGTCTGTCAGTATATGAGAGGTCCCCCATACCTTTTATTAGCTAAGTTGCTCTTCTCTGGACTCTCTCAAGTACCGCCATGTCTTTCTTGAGGTATGGCGACCAGTACTGGACACAGTACTCCAGGTGCGGGTGCACCATTGCACGATACAGTGGCAGGATGACTTCCTTCGTCCTGGTTGTGATACCTTTCTTAATGATATCCAACATTTTGTTCGCTTTCCTTGAGGCTGTGGCGCACTGCGCCGACGCCTTCAATGTTGTGTCCACCATAACTCCCAGGTCTCTTTCAAGGTTGCTCACCCCTAGCGGTGATCCCCCCATCTTGTAAGTGAACATCGGGTTTTTTTTCCCAATATACATGACCTTGCATTTCCCTATGTTGAAGCTCATTTGCCACTTTTTGGCCCACTCCTCCAGCGTTGTCAGATCTTTTTGGAGGTCTTCGCAGTCCTCCATAGTTATGACCCTGCTGTATAATTTAGTGTCATCCGCAAATTTAATAACCTCACATTTTGTTCCCGCCTCCAGGTCGTTAATAAATATATTGAACAGGAGCGGTCCCAGCACCGACCCCTGTGGAACTCCGCTTGTGACCCTTTGCCAATCTGAGTAATGGCCCTTTACTCCAACCCTCTGTTTCCTGTCCGCCAGCCAGTTTTTGATCCATCAGTGGACCTCCCCTTGCACCCCGTGGTTCCATAGCTTCCTTAGCAGTCTTTCGTGTGGTACCTTGTCGAAGGCTTTTTGGAAGTCAAGGTAAATGATGTCTATGGATTCCCCTCTATCCACCTGGCTGTTCACCCCTTCAAAGAAGTATAGTAAGTTCGTGAGGCATGACCTGCCCTTGCAGAAGCCATGTTGGCTCGACTTTAGTTGCCCATTGTTTTCGATGTGTTCCCAAATGCAGTCTTTAATCAGCGCTTCCATCATCTTTCCAGGGACCGAGGTCAAGCTCACCGGCCTGTAGTTTCCTGGGTCTCCCCTTGAGCCTTTCTTGAAGATGGGCGTGACATTTGCTATTTTCCAGTCCTCTGGGATCTCTCCAGTTTTTAGGGATAGGTTGCATATTTGTCGAAGTGGCTCAACTATTTCGTTCCTTAGTTCCTTGAGTACCCTTGGGTGAATGCCGTCCGGACCTGGCGATTTGTCGCACTTTAGCCTGTCTATCTGCCTGAGGACATCCATCTTGCTCATCTCTAGTTGGACCAGATTTTCATCCTGATCTCCTTTTCCGATCTCCTCGGGTTCCGGAATGTTGGTTGTGTCCTCCATTGTGAAAACTGACGTGAAGAACTCATTTAACCTGTCCGCTACATCATTCCTTTCTCCTCATCCAAGCCCCTCAGATCAGCCAATCAAAATCTGTTAACTGTCCCTTCGATTAAAGATCTCTATTATACTAGAAACACAAATTTCTCTGTCACAGCTACTACACTGTGGAATGCCATGCCACCTCACCTCCATCATGAAAATTCTTTCAATAAATTCAAAACCATTCTTAAAACGCATTCCAAACAAGATAACATTGTTTCTCCGACTGCAGCACCCTTCCTTTATCCTCTAATAAGAACCGCTTCAATGAAGCGACTTCCCGTTCCCTGTTTCTTCTGATCCCCGTACCTCTTCTTATTTTTATTTTTTTATGTAATTATCACTTTACCCATCCCCTATCTCCTTTCGTATCACCTACGTCAAATGTAATCGTTTTAACTTTGTTCCCACCACCCCTCTTTTATTTTCAAAATTTTATGTTTTATATTATCTTTTAGAATTGTAAAAAGACCAGATACATATTGATGGTAGGTATATCAAAATTTAAATAAACTTGGAAACTTGGTCCTTTGCTGAGTTGCGGCCCGCCTCTGATGATTCAACTTCCTCTTTCCTCAGAGGCAGGTGCGACTCATCAAAGGACCCAAGGCTGCCTAAGTGAATCACTGCGCTGACACTACTGGCATTGCTGCAGGCAAGTACTGAGAGCTGCTGGGAGGGGAGTGGAGGGAAGGGGAGGAAGCCACTGTTGGAGGCTGGGAAGCTGTTGGACAAAGGAAAATAAAAGGAGAGCTGCTACTGGACCTGGAGGAAGGGAGGGAGAAGGAAAAATGCTGCTGGGAGGAATGGAAGCCACTGTTGGAGGCTGGGAAGCTGCTGGACAAATGGAAATGAAGGGAGAGCTGCTACTGGACCTGGAGGGAGGGAGGGAGGAAGAAGGAGAGATGTTGCTGGGAAGGGAGGGGAGGAGGGGAAGGGAGAAGGGGTACTGCTGGACAGGAGAGGAGGAAAAAAGAAATGAAACATTTGGCAGGGAGATTAGAGGAGGGGTCAGGGGTCAGGGTGGAATTAAGAGATCAGATGAGGGAAAGGGGAGAGACAAGAGGAATGAGAAAGTAGAGAGAGATTGATGCAGGGAAGGGAGGTCAGCAGAGAAATAAGGAGAGAGGGACAAAGATGCTAGATCTGGTGTAGGAGAGATAAAAATGAGAGCAGTGAAGCGGGAATAAATCAGGTAAAAAGGAGAGAGGGGTACAGGCTGGATGGAAAGGGGAGAAGGCATAGATAGAAGGCAGATACCATATGAAAGGGGAAGAGAGCAGACAGTGGATGGAAGGGGCAGATGCTGGATTGAAGTGACAGAGAGGGCAGACACTGGAAGGAAGAGAGTGAAAAGAAGATGAAAGCAGAAACCAGAGACAACAAAAGATAGAAAAAAAATGTATTTCTATTTTGTGATTAGAATATATCAGATTTGAAATATGTATCCTGCTGGAGCTGGTGTTAAACATAACTGGGGACTGCAAAGCCCAGGTAGTGCTTCTTTAGCTTCTAGCTGGCTTAGGGCTCTCTTTGACCAGGGGGCAGTTGTCCTAGTTGCACTCCCCTAACACTGTCTCTGCCATGCGTGACTGTGGTATTCTGTTAGCATGACATTTTTGTGTAGCATTCTGTAATAATTTGGCTTATTCAGTTTTCTTGATAGTAGAGGGGATATATGTGAAGGGGAGGGGAGACAGAGGTTTTATTGATCCTTGCTCTGTATTATTTGTATTTATAAGATGACAATTGTACAGAATATTGTTTCTTTTTATACTTTAATAAAATACGTTCAATATAAAATCATAACTATTTGAGGCTTGTGCGGATGGGATCAGATGGTTTATGGGGACCGAGCTCACGGGGACAGGGCTAAGACGGGGTTTTTAAATTTCTGTTCATAGTGATTTTGTTTTTATTTCAGTGCATTTTTACAAGAAGTTATCTTTCTTTTCTTCTTCTGTCCCTGCATTCTTGTTTGTAGAATTCTCTTGTTAATAATTTTTGTTGTACATCATTGTATTCAATTAATTTCTGTGATATAAATAGATTGCCCCTTTAGATATCTTATTTATCATGCTCTTTACTTTAGGTGTTAATTTCAACTTAGGTAATATTTCTCTCTCCTGGAACCCAACATATTTATTTTTTTCAAAATAGGCTAGAAGCTCAGTCATTAATCTTTCCACTACTGGATCTTTATCCTGCCTTCCTTCTTTCTCTTCAGTTGACATCTTGACTTGTTCGTCATAGTGCATGGAACTGAGAACTTGGAGAACAGGGTTTGATTTCTACTGTGGATCCTTAGGACCCTGGGTAATCATTTAAAACCTTCATTGCCTCAGGTACAAAACTTAGATTGTGGACCCAATAAGGACAGAGATGGTACCTGTATGTAAAATGTAAACTGCCTTGGTTATATAAAAGAATAGTTGTCTATGAAGATTCTAATAAACATTTGTCTCATTTTCTTGATCTCCTCTCTTAATCACTACCTCAGCCTTCCTTCTATTATTCCATACTGGGCCTCCTTTTCCTCTCTTTATCATCAACCTTTATCTTATTGTTTCTAGACTGAAACTCTATTTTCAGGAGGCAGCATTCACAGTTCCTGGAGGAAGAGCATGTCAAGTACAGTGAAAGACTCGAGGCCCAAAATAGCCAGGTTCTGAACGAGCCCAGATTTATGATCTCTGGCTAAGGATGTTTTCTATTACAGTAGGGCTGACCTAGATGAGAAAATGAAAGCTCAGGCAATAGACATTAAGAACTTACAAACTGAAATGGCTGATTCCAAAACCTCTTTGGGTAATATTAATCAGGTAATAACTTTGTCCAAAAAGATTCAAGAAACTTTGATTAAGGATAATATAAACCTCAGAAGAAAATTAGAATCCTTGGAGAACTTTTCTCAATGTAATAATATAAGATTGATTAACTTCCCTAGGAGTTCCACAGTTACTCCTAGGGAAATGTTGAAGAGGTATATGTTAGAGGTTTTGGAGATTACAGAGGAGGTTTTATCCCTCTAACACAGGTCTATTATTTGCCTACTATATTACAGAATCAGCAGCAAGAAATTTCTCATGATTTGAATGTATCTATATTTCTTGGACTCTCTGATAGAGAGTTGGTAATACCCAGGGCTGGATTTTCCTATAGGCTAACTAGGCTTCAGCCTAGGGCCTCAAGATCAAGAGGGCCTATATTCAAATTGTTAGCAAAATTAAAATTACACTATTCTAAAAACAGTGAACCCTAAAACACTGAACCGAAAATAAGGAGAAATTCTACGCATATGACTAATAAACAAACATAAAAATGTATTGGTTAAGATCAATGCGTTCAGCTCATTGAGTCTGTTCGTTTGTATATACTAGATTGCACCAAAGTATAGTTCATACGTTCACTGATTGCTATGGCAAATATTGATGTGCCTTATGCTACTAAGCTCTGGTTTGTTCTTGCATAAATAAAGTGCAGATTGGTGTTGATTGGAACAGACAAATGAACAGACCTATTGATATCCCGACGTTCGGTTATATTCATGTTACTTCGATAATATGAAACACGTGTTATTAGAAAAGATTCTTATTTTAGGATTGCGTACACGATCATTTGATTCTTGCCTTTTGAGTTCAGTAGGTTCAATACTTTAGTGAAGTTTTTATAGACTATTGAAAATTTTTTTTGTGACAATATCTTCATTTTGCGGAATTCTAAGTAAGTTCTTAACATATATTTTAATTTGCATATTTTAAAATGTATATTACGTGCTTTATTTTATATTTTCATGATTATATCATAAATAATAAAATCCTAGAGCGTGCATGTATACTTGGATTGAATCAGTTCTTAAATAAAATAACTATTAACATAAAATTTAATATGATATACAATTTGATATTTTCTTTTTTGTGATCTGGATTTTGTTTGAATAAAGTTCCATTTTTGGTTTAGTTTAAGACTTAAAATTCATAATAATTCATACTTAAACTTTAAATGCGAATTATGAAATAAATTTATCTGAATTGAATTTGGTTTAATCTTCAATGTATTGAATATATTTAATTTAATTTGATAGAAAATATGATAATTTTTATTGCGTATTTTATTTTCGTAGTCAAAGATTTTCATTATTTGAATTTTGTTTCTTTGTAAATGTTGTGTGTTATGTTTGATTAGTTATTGTTACAAGTACTATATATGGTGCTGAGAATAAATGTCCAAATAAGTGTTCTCGACTTTTTTTTATTTATTATCCGTGTCACATTTTTTATAAAGGTTAGTACCAATTACAACATGTTTCATTTAACATATTGATATATATCACAGTAATGATGTATTTTATTATCTCTCTTGTAATTTACAAACTTAAAAATGGGAGGTGAAAGGGCCTCATAAGTGGAATAGCCTAGGGCCTCTTTTCATCTAAATCCGGCCCTGGTAATACTTGCAACTTTACTATTGACGGTGGCTCTAGCACTCGACAAAAATTGGCTTATGAACATTTAAAAACAAGTAGAATGAATTCTTAGGGGTGAAAATATAAATGTATCCAGATTTCACCAGGGATACCCAAAGGCGCTGGAGAGAATTTCTCTTGTTAAAACCAGGAGTGTTAGCTATGGGGGCGACGTTTTATTTGCTTCATCCTTGTAAATGTATTGTATATTATTCTTCTCAAAAATATGTCTTTTTTGAACCCTTCCAGCTGACAACTTTCCTATCGCTATTGTGACTGGAAAAGGAGAAAGATAAAATCTAAGCTTTACGCCTTAAGTTAAAGTAGAGTTGGGCGTTCTTGAGTTCAACCAGATCAGCCTTGTTTCTTATTTCTTTTTTGTTCTATTTCTTAAATCCCGTTATATTAAGTCTTGGATCTCAGTATGGTTGAGGATTTGAGCTGAATTTAAGCATGGATTTTTTATTCTTTGTTTCTAAAATTATATTTTGTGTATAAAGATTTTCACGCTTAATTTGCTTTCTGTACAAATTTATACTTGACTAGTCTTTAAGCCCGTTACATTAATGGGTGCTAGAATAGATGTGTGTGTCTGTCTTTCTTTCTTTCTCACTCTCTCTGCTTGGCCGCTTACTGTCTGTCTGCCTTTCTTTCTGTCTCTCTCCTTGGCCGCTGTCTTTCTTTCTTTCTTTCTATCTCTCTCTCTCCTTGGCTATCCACCACCACACTTTGCCTGCTCCCCCTGTCCAGCAGTAGCCCTTCTCCCTTCCTTTTACCTCCCCACTGTCCAGCAACATCTCTTCACTGCTTCCCCTGTCCATCAATACCTGCTCCCAAACTGCGGCTGCTTCCATTGCAGGTCCGGCCTCAGGGCTGATGCTGGGGGGGAGGGGGGTGCTGATGCTGTAGGAGCAGTGGCGTACTTAGGGGAGGTGGGGGGGAGGTCTTCCCCAGGTGCACGCCCTAGGGGGTGCAAAGCGGTCCGGGTCTGGAACGTCCTGCCCTACTGTTGAGAAAGACCTGCACCTCAGCGCGGCTGCCAGTGCACCCCCTCCGATATGCTTGCTTTGGAGCAGAGTCGGCAGCCATGCTGCGATGTAGGAAGGTCCCGCGATGAGTATGTCTGCCGGCTCTACTCTGGAAGAAGTAAGTTACGTTAGAGGGGGTGGACCCGGCAGATGCAGGGAGTTGCAATGACTGTGTCTGCCGGGTCTACCCCTTCCGACGTAACTTACTTCTTCTGGAGCAGAGCCAGCAGACGTACTCATCGCGGGACCTTGCTGCATGAAGGGAGCATGACTTCAAGAGTGGTGGAGGGAGAGAAAGGGGGAAGGGTGGTACTGATGGAATTGGTGTGCAGGGCAAGGGAAGAGAGGCATAAGGGGAAAGAATACTGGATAGAATTGAATTGGAGGGAAAGAAAGGGGGTAGATGCTAATTGAAGAGGGGTGGATGGAGAGAGAAAGGGCAGACATTGGATGGTAGTGGGGATGGTAGAGGGGGAGCCTATGCTAGATGGAAGTGCGGATTGGAGAGATAAGGGAGCAAATGCAGGAAGGAAATGGGAGGAGAGAAAGAGGGGAGCAGATGCTGGATGGAAGTGGACAGAGAGAGAGGAGAAGGTACTAGATGGAAGGGGTAGAGAAAGAAGGCACATGATGGAATGAGGGGATAAATAAAAGGAGGGCACATGATGGGGGGAAAAGGATTGAATTAGTGAAATACTGGAGGGGGTGAGGGAAAGAGATGGCAAGCTGTAGGTAGACAGTAAAAAAGGAAATTGATGAGAGGGTAGTAAGAACGTAATCTAGATGGATGCAGAAAATAAATTGAAAAGGAAAATGAGGGGAAAAAAGAGAAAAGGATTGCAGAAGAGAGGTGTGGGAGAGGGAAGGAGAGGAGAGAGATGCCAGAACAATGGGGGTGAAAGGAGAGATGGAAGAGGGAGGCATACAGTTTCTGGAAGGAGCATAGAAGGAAAGAAGATGCCATATAGGGGCAGAGAGACGGCAGAGAGTGGATGGAAGGAAGAGAGTAACAAAAAGATGAGGAAAGCAGAAACCAGAGAAGAAAAAGGTAGAACAAAAATTTTCTATTTATTTATTGCTTTAGGAGACATGTGTCACTGTTTCTGTGGTGTTGCATTGTATGCAGAGTCCAGCTTTTTGCTGGTTCAATTTAATCTTTGTCTATGTATTTCTATCTTATGCCCCCTTTTACAAAACTGTGGAGCTCAGAATTCTACCACCATGGTTAAAAACCACACTACAGTTTTGTAAAAGGGGGAGGGGTTAGTTTGTGATTACATATTCCATACTAGGTGAAGGTGTCTTCTGTGTGTTCAAAAGACATGGTTTTCTGTTAGGATTAACTGTAAGATTGATCTGTACTAGTCTGGCTTGTTTAGTTTTACAATGGGGGTATTGATGTACTGCTCACTGCAGTATGTAAGATGCTGCCTTTTCCTAGGTATGCTCTTGTGTGACGTTTGGATTGTTACTAAAAATCATATTTTTCATACAAATGGGTGTGTGTGTGTGTGTGTCAAAAAACGCTGGGTACGCCACTGTGTAGGAGGAAACAGAACTCCAGCAGAGTTGCCCGCATTTACCACACAGAAATGAAGTGGCAACTAATAAAGTGTTCAACTCCTGCTCCCAGCTCTCCGGGAGTGGGACATCTTCCTGGCGCCGTGCAACTGTGCTAGTCCAAACATCCGCCACCACCTGCAGCATGGATCAACCCCTGTGCACTGCACGCCCGGGCCGTCTTTCTCCGAGATGCGCTACAGGCAAGCGTGACCCCGTCAACTTGGTCGAACAGTACACCTCCTCCGGGACTGGGAAGCCCAGGGCAGCCAGAGTTCCAAATTGGCAACCCGATGGCACCCCAGTCCTTGAAGCGGCCACTTGTGGTGGGTTTTTGCTTTTTTAAAAAAAAATTTGCAAGAATGCCACCAACCGCGCACACCTTCCCCCCCGGAAGAGGCCATGCCCTGTATCAGAATGTGCCGGCACCCAACCCGGAGGCGACAGAAGACCACGGGCCAGACCCTCCGATGGGCCGGATTCAAAAGCTAAATGGGCTGGATATGGCCCGCAGGCCGTAGTTTGCCCATGTCTGTCTTAGACTGAGTGAGGGAGGGAGGGAGAGTCGCTGGCGTGTTCTTCGCCTCCTTGCGTCTGTGGTTCTCTTAGATGGAGTTAGGGTGGGATCGGGGAGAGGAGTGAGGACAGGAGGGGGAATCGTCACTGTGGTGGTTACAATTTCAAATTCCTTGCCTCCGCATGCGCAGTAGGAGCCAGAAAACCACCGCACACAAAACGCCACAGACTCGTTCTACTGGCACAGAGCTACAGATCATGGACGCAGGGATCACAAAGTTTAAAGTGCACATGTGCACTTAGGGTTTTATTATAGCGGATTGTGTTAATTGAAAATTATAAATAAATATTTAAAAAAACAAACAACAGTAGGGCTGACCTAGAAAGAAATATTAAAAATTAGAGGAAAATACACTACTGGTTGTGGTTGGCTCATTACAACATAGCCCAACAAGGCTGCTTCAGATTGAGCTGGGATTCCCAAAGGAAGAGAGAGAAACTGTAAAAACTCCCCCTCCCCTCTCTAATCCATGAAAATGCTAGTCACAATTGTACTATAAACCTTATCAGTGGCGTACCTAGGGTATGTGGCACCCGGGGCCCATCATTTTTTGACACCCCCCCCCCCCCTCATGTAAAATTTTTTTTTTTTTTTTTTTGCAATAACCATGAAATGGAATAAATGGTCAGAATAGAAACAGGCAGTGAAAATTTTCTTTCTTTTTTTTTTTTTTTTTCCAAAGTATTTTTATTGAGAATGGCAAAAGGTCCAGACAAGCAACCATGGTCTGTACAGAAACTTATACATTATCAAAAAGAACACAGAATGAGAGTAACACAACAACAAGCATGAACAAGCCTCTCCCAAGAGAAAATTGCCAATGAGAGGCATAGCAATACACAACAAAAGGCCAAAACTTGGGGCAAGCAAACAAATCCCACCCCAGAACCCACAAGAATAATAAGCCGGACTAGACCCTCAGCCATATTTTATAATGAAAAAAACCCCCACAAGCAACAACACCCAGACCGCTCACCAGACACACCAATCCGCACAACAAGCACCCAAGAAACACCCAGCCACCACCCAGACAAAACTACCAGACACACCTACCCCACCAAGCCCAGACCCAACCCCCCCTCCCCAGAGAGTGCAAGCGCAAAGTGGACCGTGAAAAGGGCAGCTGCAGAAGTGGAAAGCCCCAGATAAGTAGGTTAGCTAAAGAAAGCCCACAGATAGAAGAAATCAGGATAACAGAAGTTCCAACAAATGCTCCCACAGAAAATTTTCTTTTATTGAACCTCATTTATGTAACCATTATTCCAAACATAACATAACATAAATTATGTCTGAATTGTCATGACATCAGAAGTACATATGGAGTAGTTGCAGGTGATGCTTGGGACAGTTCTGATTATGTTAGTTTGGTTTTATGTGTTTTTTTAATAGAAGGGTTTTTATTTCTTTTTTTAAGGTTTTGTAGTTTGTGGTCGAGGTCAATAGGTTGTAGAGTTGGGGGTCAAGTGTTGCAGCTCGAATGGCTAGGAGGTTGTCGAACAGTTTTTTTCTTTTGACGTTTTTGGTTGGAGGGTGTGTGAATGGTGCGTGAGTTCTCCTATGTCTGTTTGAAGTGGATTGAATTATTTAGCTGAAGAAATTAGTTACCCCCCCCCCATTCCACACACATTAATTCTCTTCCATTTTTGTTCCCATTATAAAAAAACACTGATAAGTTCCCAGGAAAAAAATACATTAAAATAAGAAGTGAAAACAAAGGCCCCTACAGATGAGAACATAACATAAGAATAGCCTAACTGGGTCACACCAATGGTCCATCATGCCCAGTAGCCCATTCTCATGGTAGCCAATAGTGCTGCCCGATTCAGAGAAAAATATTTCATTCGATCCGATTCACCCTGTTGAATCGATTTTTCGATTAGATTCACTGTTAATGACACCGCTTTTTAAGTTTAAACAAAGTATAACAATAAATTTCACAACAACAATAAATTTCACAAAGTACTTAAAAAAAAAAAAATCACATTTTTCCATTAAAGCAGTTCTGGAGACATTTGCTTGAACAGTCTTTTTTCCCAGTCCATAAGCAAGCAATATGAAAAAGATTTCCTTAATTATCTACTCAAACATTTTTGCTATTTACTTTCATTGTACCTATACTATTATTCAGTAGAAAAAATGGACTTAACTGTGCAGGAAATGAATCTCCTCATACACCCACCATATAGTGCAAAAATGTGCAAAGGTCTGTTTTTTTCTTTCGATCACTACATAGCCTAATGCCACACAAGCAGCGCTGTTACAAACATATTCTGAAGGTCAATGCTAAGGTTGACAAAGTTTCCTTCCTTGGACCAGAAGGAGATACTGACAAACCACTGGAAGAGATTCTAAAACAACTACCCAGAAATAACACCCAAAGACCCACTCAGTGTGTGAACCAGTTGAGTGGAGTGGACTAACTGGGGGTGGAAATGGGCCCAGAGTTTGCTCAGCAGAATTTCCCAGACTACCTCTTCCTCTCAACACACTGACATGCTACCACCACCACCAACACTAGGAACACCTCACCGAGTATGCCAGCAATGCTTATAAACTTTATAAAACACATTATTATATTTTCTTATAAAGCATATATTTTAACTGAACTCAGCCTTGCCATTCACAAAAATAGAAAAGTTCCCATTTCAAGCTGTCTCATGTACACTTTTCAAATCTAACATATTGTAATCACAAAACAGAAAATAAAATTATTTTTTTCTACCTTTTGTTCTCTGATCAATATTCAAATCTTGTTGGTCCCAGGCTCTTGTTGTCTTGCTTGCCAGGGTCTCCTTTCTCCGTGCTAACCATCCGTCTGCCATCTCTGTTCTCCCCTTCCGTTTCCCTTCCCTCTCCCGGAGATCTGGCATCTTTCCTTTTTTTTGTCTCCATCCACAGATTCACCTTTTCTCAACTCCCCACCACCCCAGGATCCACCATCTCTCCCTTTCTGTTCCCAACTATCCTCCTATCCAGTATCTCTATCCCCCCTCCACACCATCCCCTGTTTCCAAGTTCTCTCCCTTTCTGTTCCTTCCCTCCCTAAATCCCATTATGCACCATCTCTCTCCCACTCCTCTGTTTTTAGACCCATTATTTCTAACCCCCAAAGTCTGGCATATGCATGTATCTTTGAACCCCCCCTTCCCTCTCTCCCTCTGTGTACTTTTACACCAGGACCCCCCTCCCCCGAAGGTCTGTCCCCCCTCCGAAGGGCTACACCCCACCCCTGAAGACCTGCACCCCCCGAAGGACTTTACCTCCCACCCGAAGGTCTGTCCCCCTCTGAAGGCCTAAACCCCACCCCTGAAGGACTGCACCCCCCCCCCGAAGGCCTGCACTCCCTTGAAGGTCTGCACCCCCCGAAGGCCTGTCCCCCCCTTGAAGGCCTGTCCCACCCCCTTGTAGGCCTGTCCCCCCTTTAAGGCCTGCCTGCCTGCCTTTCCCCCCCTTGAAGGCCTGTCTCCCCCTTGAAGGCCTGCACCCCCCTTGAAGGCCTGCACCCCCCCTTGAAGGCCTGCACCCCCCCCTTGAAGGCCTGTCCCCCCCCTTGTAGGCCTGTCCCCCCCTTGAAGGCCTGCCTGCCTTTCCCCCCTTGAAGGCCTGCACCCCCCTTGAAGGCCTGCACCCCCCCCTTGAAGGCCTGCCCCCCCCCTTGAAGGCCTGTCCCCCCCCTTGTAGGCCTGTCCCCCCCCCCTTGTAGGCCTGTCCCCCCCCCTTGTAGGCCTGTCCCCCCCTTGAAGGCCTGCCTGCCTTTCCCCCCTTGAAGGCCTGCACCCCCTTGAAGGTCTGCACCCCCCCAAAGGCCTACACCCCCCCCCCGAAGGTCTGCACCCCCCTGAAGGCCTGCCTGCCCCCCTTGAAGGCCTGCACCCCTTGAAGGTCTGCACCCCCCCAAAGGCCTACACCCCCCCCCCGAAGGTCTGCACCCCCCTGAAGGCCTGCCTGCCCCCCTTGAAGGCCTGCACCCCTTGAATGTCTGCACCCCCCCCCGAAGGCCTGTCCCCCCTTGAAGGCCTGCCTGCCTGCCTGTCACCCCCTCCCCCTTGAAAGCCTGCTTGCCTGCCCGCCCGCCCCATCCTGAAGGCCTGATGCCCCGACCCACCCCGAAGGACCGCTCGCCCCCCTGGCCTCCCCGCACCACCTATGAACAGCCGCAGCAGGATCGCGAAGTCAGCGTCGGGTACCAGCCCTAAGGGGGTGTTCCCGGCCTTGCCGTTCAGTCCCCCGCCACCCCCGAAGGACCGCTCGCCCCCCTGGCCTCCCCGCACCACCTATGAACAGCCGCAGCAGGATCGCGAAGTCAGCGTCAGCGATCCCTGCTGCTTCCTGCGCCACGGTCCCGCCCCTCCTCTGACGTCAGAGGAGGGGCGGGATCGCGTCGTAGGAAGCAGCGCAGGGATGCTGACGCTGACTTCGCGATCCTGCTGCGGCTGTTCATAGGTGGTGCGGGGAGGCCAGGGGGGCGAGCGGTCCTTCGGGGGTGGCGGGGGACTGAACGGCAAGGCCGGGAACACCCCCTTAGGGCTGGTACCCGGGGCGGCCCGCCCCCCCCCGCCCCCCCCTAGGTACGCCACTGAACCTTATATAAATTTATAACATAAAACATGTTTATTTGCCTTTATTTCTGCAAATGATATCTACAGTTTTGAGGCTAGTATATATGAAAATACAGTATCTACAGTTGAACTTTTATATATTGTGCTTTGGAAGAAGCTGGTTTTTCAACATGCAAGAGGAACACAGCAGCACAAGAATTTATAACGTTTCGTTAGGGTTTTAATCTTTGTAAATATTTGGTGCTATCAGGTAAGATGTGGTAAAACTGTATATCATACTTTTGTAAATAAAATATTTCCTTATCCCTCTTCTTTATAAGGTATATGTAGTATATCATAAGTTTCTAAATATGAATGACAGTTTTTAATATTCTTTCAGTAAGGATTGCTGATGAGAATGTTAGTGAAGCGATAAAAAATTGCTTTGAATTTTACTATGACATCTTTTGCCATTTTTAGACACAATGTTAGAGGGAAGCAAAGTGGAATCAGAAGATACTTCTGAAAATGAATAAGACACAGCATTATTTTTTAAAAATAGATGACATCATTAAAACATGACATTTGTATAAACATGCAGTGGTGCAATGTCATCTAAAGTATATTAGTTTGAACATATATTACAACAGAACAAACAGGCCTGCTGTTCATGCAAGAGAAGATATACTGCTGAAAACATCTGTGCCCCCCAGGACACAACAGAAAGCAAACTGTTATGTCTCAATAACGTTCATCCTACTGAGTGAGATTTAACAGATATAGCATTAAACATTTCTTTGATAATTTATCAGTCTGCTTTTATATTAATGAGTCATTACTAGTCATCCAAATATCAGAATTAGAAAATAAAAGTTGTATTCAGAATACAAAGAATCTTATTATGCGCTTTTTATTTTAGTTTCTGAGCAAGACTTTCTTCAAGGCTAATGTTCATATTCAATAGATCCCTACAAGCTCATTAAATTCTTTACTTTCATGCTTCACAAGTCAATTTCCTTCTGCTTATGGTCCAAGACAATCTGTCTCCATTGACTCTCACTAGATGCTAGATGGGCAAGGTAGCAATAAATTAGTTCTTGGCAATTTCCAGCTCCCCGTTAGTCCAGTAATCAGGAATTTCTGTGTCCTTATCGATTTCGAGGTTCTCATTTTTTTTCTGTGAATACTTAATTTCCTCATGTAAATAAATAGCCTCTGACCCCTCTCTTTGGAATCATCTTCTGACTCTGAGCTTGTCCTTTGTTTAACATAAGCTCAGTTTTTGTAATATTGCTGTAAAAGGTATCCCATTTATTGACTGGGGAAAAAAAATTGAAGATTTCCCAGGGTATTCTTCAGCTTATTATTATTCCATTAAAGAAACTCTGTATGTAATGTTCTATTTTTTTCATGAACTGTTCAAAGGAACTGGTAGTTTAGTATTGTGAATATAAAATGATTGTGGGTATTCCTTTTTAATATGTCACAATTCAACAACTATTTCTTAATAATAGTTATGCTATGTAAACAGAAGCTCAGTTACATTAAAGAAAAAAAAATGCATTTTCATATTTGGAAGTAGTTCTGTTGAAACTTCAATATAGCAGTAAGATCCTAAATTTAAAAAAAGGCTCTTTTTTGGAAGTTAACTGAACAAAGGTTAATTGGAGCCCTTTTCTATAACTGTCTGTGTCATCTTACAACATGAAGAATTTTTTCAGCAAATAATGACCTATGCAGACCAAGGCCAGAGTTAACTCACAATGGTTAGATATTGTAATATTATGGCTCCTTCTGATAATGAAGGCAATGTTCTATGCCATCAGTGTAATTTATGTACATTGTTAGGATGAGCTAACCTTATCCTTCTTCCTTTAATGCATGATTTACTTCTTCAGAATATAGCTAAAAGTGATACATATTCCATTCCTACTTAATTGGGGATTGAGGCTGCTGTAAAACTGGGTTTTTTTCTTCAAATTTCCCTTTTATTTCTTTTGGGACCAATATTCAAATGATTTACGAGGTGCCGCTGAAAGGTTCTCAGCCCAACCAACAAAGTTGGGGCAGTCTCCGTTGAGGGCTATATACTTAGTCCAGTGATTTTCTACTTTTTTCCTTCCATATTTTTCTGATGGAACAAAAAAATTGGAAAATCACTGGACTGGATGAAGACTGCCCCAACTTTGTTGGTTGGGCTGAGAACTTTTCAGTGGCCTCTCATGATAGGGCTGCATCCCTAAATTTTTGCTCAAAATTTCACTAAACTCATATTTTGGACCATAAAAAGATTAGTGTATGGAAAAAAGTTACTGTGGCAATTCTATAAGTGGGTGTCTCTTTTTAGAAGTGCTGATTCTGTGCAGTGAGAGTCTATTCTACAGTATAGCAATGGTCTTTACCCTTTTTTATATAAAGGCCTGAAGTGAATATGAGAGAGTTTTGAGGTCCACCAAAATATTTCAGGCTTACACATGTTACTAATTATGTAAAACCATCTTGATCATCTTGTTCAGACGGGGTATTAAACATTAATACTACTATTAATTCTACAACACTTCAAGGATATATTTTTAAAACTCACTTTATTTTGGATTGTCAATAGTAGTATCCATCTGAGAGTCATCAAGGACTATAGCTGGCTTGCTTCAACTAATAGTCAATCTGTCGATCAAATCGGGAAAGATTCCAGAAGACTGGAAGATGGGAAATATTACGCCGGTCTTCAAAAAAGGTTCGAGGGGAGATCCGGGAAACTATAGACCGGTAAAAGTCTAACCTCGGTACCAGGAAAGATGGTAGAGGCGCTGATAAAGGACCGCATCATTGATCACCTTGACAGGCACGGTCTGATGAGGACCAGCCAGCACGGTTTCAGCAAAGGCAGATCTTGTTTGATAAACTTGCTGCACTTCTTTGAGGGAGTAAACAGGCAGATAGTAAAGGGCGACCTGGTCGACATTGTATATCTGGATTTTCAGAAGGCATTCGACAAGGTTCTACATGAACGACTACTTAGGAAAATTGCGAGCCATGGAATCAAGGGTGAAATACTCACGTGGATTAAAAACTGTCTGGAGCATAGGAAACAGAGAGTGGGGTAAATGGACAATACTCAGACTAGAAGAGCATCACCAGTGGGGTGCCACAGGGCTCGGTGCTTGGACCCGTGTTCTTCAACATTTTTATAAATGATCTGGACATTGGTATGACGAGTGAGGTGATTAAATTTACGGATGATACAAAGTTATTTAGAATAGTGAAGACACAGGGGGATTGTGAAGATCTGCAATGTGACATAATCAAGCTCGAGAAATGGGCATTGACATGGCAAATGAGGTTCAACTTGGATAAGTGTAAAGTAATGCATGTCGGTAACAAAAATTTCATGCACGAATACAGGATGTCCAGGGCAGTACTGGGATAGACCTCCTAGGAAAGAGACTTGAGAGTTCTGATCAACAAGTCTATTAATCCGTCCACACAATATGCGGCGGCAGCAAAAATGGCAAACAGAATGCTAGGAATGATAAAGAAGGGGATAACAAACAGATCAGAGAAGGTTATCATGCTGCTGTACCGGGCCATGGTGCGCCCTCATCTGGAGTATTGCGTCCAGCACTGGTCGCCGTACATGAAGGACACGGTACTACTCAAAAGGATCCAGAGAAGAGTGACTAAAATGATTAAATGGCTGGAGGAGTTGCCGCACAACGAGAGATTAGATAAACTGGGCCTCTTCTCCCTTGAAAAGAGGAGACTGAGAGAGGACATGATCGAAACATTCAAAATACTGAAGGGAATAGACTTAGTAGATATAGACAAATTGTTCACTCTCTCCTAGGTAGGGAGAACGAGAGTGTGAACAGTATAGATTGTATCCCGGTAGCACAGTGCTCCAGATGTTTTCCTCAGTCCATCATGTTTCCGTGATGCCGATGATGTCAACGTTATCTTTTTGTGCCATAGCTTCTTCACCCAGAGAGTGGTAGAAAATTCTTCCGGAGTCTGTTATAAGGGAAAACACGCTCCAGGGATTCAAGACAAAGTTGGACAAGTTCCTGCTAAACTGGAACATATGCAGGTGAGGCTGGACTCATTTAGAGCACTGGTCTTTGACCTAAGGGCCGCCGTGTTAGCGGACTGCTTGGCACGATGGACCACTGGTCTGACCCAGTGGCGACAATTCTTATGTTCTTAAGTAGGAGTGTTTTGTAGGTTGTTCTATGTGAGACATGCACCCAATGTGATTCTTGAAGAAGCGGAGTGACATGGTTGTCACGCAGTATTTTAATCAGTTGTAGTCACCAAATTTCCTTTTGAGTTATTCCATGGTATAGTGAATTGTAGTAGTCTATGTGTGAGATGATTAGTGAATGAATTAGAGTTTGAATAGAAGCAGGTTCTAGGTTATAGAATGAATTAGACGGAGTTTATAGAAACAGTTTTTGGTCAATGAGCTGATTTGATCATGGTAATTGAGATCTTTGTCAAAAATGATTCCTAGTACAGTGGTGCCTCACACAACGAACTTAATTCGTTCCAGGAGCAAGTTTGTTATGCGAAAAGTTCGTTATGTGAAACGCGTTTTCCCATAACAATACATGTTAAAAAAAATAATTCGTTCTGTAGCATAAAATATGCTAAGATGACATAAAAAAAGATAAATTTTTGGTTATTATTTTTATTTAGATACATCTAAAAACATAATTGTTTTTTAAAACAACACACATTTTTTAAATTTAAAGACAGACTAAGTAGAGTCTAATTTTACAGTGAGAGAGGGCAGAGTCTCAGCGGCAAAAACTGGGACTTAACTGTTCATTTTTTTTTTTTTTCTACCGTGTTTCCCCGATGATAAGGCAGGGCCATCAAATAAGACAGCCCCCCCTTTTTAGAAAAAAATGTAAAATAAGGCACCCCCCCCGCAAATAAGCCACCCACCGATACCTGCGCTTACCCGAATCGGGTGGTACGGTGGGTGACTCCGTGTGGTCCCTGGCACCCCCGACACGATCGGGGCAAGAGGGAGCTCAAGCCCTCTTGCCCCCCCCCGACTCCCCGACACGATCGGGGCAAGAGGGAGCTCAAGCCCTCTTGCCCCCCCGACTCCCCGACACGATCGGGGCAAGAGGGAGCTCAAGCCCTCTTGCCCCCCCCGACTCCCCGACACGATCGGGGCAAAAGGGAGCTCAAGCCCTCTTGCCCCCCCGACTCCCCGACACGATCGGGGCAAAAGGGAGCCCAAGCCCTCTTGCCCCGCCGATTCCCCAACTCCCCGACAATATCGGGCCAGGAGGGAGCCCAAGTCCTCCTGGCCACGGCGACCCCCTTACCCCACCCTGCACTACATTACGGGCAGGAGGGATCCCAGGCCCTCCTGCCCTCGACGCAAACCCCCCCTCCCCCCAACGACCGCCCCCCCCCCAAGAACCTCCGACCGCCCCCCCAGCCGACCCGCGACCCCCCTGGCCGACCCCCACGACACCCCCAATCCCCTTCCCCGTACCTTTCTGTAGTTGGCCGGACAGACGGGAGCCAAACCCGCCTGTCCGGCAGGCAGCCATCGACGGAATGAGGCCGGATTGGCCCATCCGTCCCAAAGCTCCGCCTACTGGTGGGGCCTAAGGCGCCTGGGCCAATCAGAATAGGCCCGGGAGCCTTAGGTCCCTCCTGGGGGCAGGGCCTGAAGCACATGGTCGGGTTGGGCCCATGTGCCTCAGGCCCCGCCCCCAGGAGGGACCTAAGGCTCCCGGGCCTATTCTGATTGGCCCAGGCGCCTTAGGCCCCACCAGTAGGCGGAGCTTTGGGACGGATGGGCCAATCCGGCCTCATTCCGTCGATGGCTGCCTGCCGGACAGGCGGGTTTGGCTCCCGTCTGTCCGGCCAACTACAGAAAGGTACGGGGAAGGGGGTTGGGGGTGTCGTGGGGGTCGGCCAGGGGGGTCGCGGGTCGGCTGGGGGGGTGGTCGGAGGTTCTTGGGGGGGGGCGGTCGTTGGGGGGGGGGGGGGTTTGCGTCGAGGGCAGGAGGGCCTGGGATCCCTCCTGCCCGTAATGTAGTGCAGGGTGGGGTTAGGGGGTCGCCGTGGCCAGGAGGACTTGGGCTCCCTCCTGGCCCGATATTGTCGGGGAGTTGGGGAATCGGCGGGGCAAGAGGGCTTGGGCTCCCTTTTGCCCCGATCGTGTCGGGGAGTCGGGGGGGCAAGAGGGAGCCAGGCGGAGAGAGGGCAGTTAAGCGCAGTGCCTGCGCGGAAGGATGCAGCTCGGGCGACTTCGTTGTGTGAAACGAAGTTCGTTGTACGAATCAAGACATAAAGTTCGTTGTGCGCAGCGTGCGCTGTGCGAGGCGTCCGTTGTGTGAGGCACCACTGTAGTTTTAATTTGGATTCTATTTGGAGTGGACAAGAGTCGAAACATATTTGTCCAGTTAAGATATCATTGTGACTTGGAATAGGATTCCTTGAGATTTGGCTATGAAAGAAAAAATAGATGACAAGGTAAAATGGGGAGACAAAACATTTTTATAGATATATCAGTGATAAGAAGAAATGCAAAAGAGGCATTGTGAGACTCAAAAGTGAAGGGGAGTAATATGTACAAGCTGATAAAGAAAAGGCTGAATTGCTTAACAAATATTTCTGTTCTTTATTCATGGCTGAAGTGCCGCGAATGGAAATTCAGAAGACAAATGCGAATAGGGATGGAGGAGTGGTAGACCCTAATCAATTTTCAGAGGGTTGTGTTCATGAGGAGCTAGTTAAGTTAAAGGTAGACAAAGCTATGGTGTCAGATGGTGTACATCTGAGGGTGCTGAAAGAACTTAGGGAAGTTCTGGTGGCTCCACTGACTGACCTTTTCAATACTTCTCTAGAGTCAGGAGTGGTACCAGAGGATTGAATAAGGGTGGATGTGGTCCCTCTACACAAAAGTGGAAGTAAGAAAAATAGGGAATTACAGGCCAGTAAGTCTGACTTCTGTGGTAAGCAAATTAATGAAAACACTTTTAAAACAGAGAATGGTAAAGTTTTTGGAATCCTGTGGATTACAGGACTGGAGGCAACATGGATTCACTAAGGTAGGTCTTGTCAGACAAATCTGATCAATTTCTTTACCGAGTGACCAGAAAATTGAGTAGAGGGAGTATGCTTTTAGCAAAGCCTTTGACAGTGTACCACACAATCGGATAATAAATAAACTGAGTTCTTTTGGGATGGACAACAAAGTGACGGGCTGGGTTAGGAACTAGTTAAGTGGAAGATGACAGAGGGTAGTGGTCAATGGAGATTGCTCTGAGGAAAGGGATGCTACCAGTGGTGTGCCTTGAGGTTCTTCTTGTTGGGCCTGTTCTTTTAAACATTTTTATAAACGATATTGCTGAAGGGCTATCAGGTAAGATTTGCCTCTTTGTGGATGATACCAAAATCTGCAATAGAGTAGATACTTTGGATGATGTGAATGACATGAAGAAAGACCTAGTGAAGCTTGAAGAATTGTCTGAAATTTGGCAGCTAAAATTTAATGCTAAGAAATGCAAGGTCATGCATTTGTCCTTCAAAAACCCAAAGGAACAGTATTGTTTAGGGGGTAAAGAACATTTGTTCATGACAGAAGAGTGGGACTTGGGTGTGATTGTATGTGATGATCTTAAATGGGCCAAACAGTTTGAAAAGGTGATGGGGAAAGCTAGAAGGATGCTAGGGTGCATAGGAAGAGGTATGGCCAGTAGGAAAAGGAGGAATTGATGCCTCTGTATAAGACTCTGGTGAGACTTCATTTAGAATATTGTGTACAATTCTGGAGACCGCATCTTCAAGAAGATATAAAAAGGATTGAGTCAGTCCAGAGCAGGGATCTCAAAGTCCCTCCTTGAGGGCCGCAATCCAGTCAGGTTTTCAGGATTTCCCCAATGAATATGCATTGAAAGCAGTGCATGCACATAGATCTCATGCATATTCATTGGGGAAATCCTGAAAATCCGACTGGATTGCGGCCCTCAAGGAGGGACTTTGAGACCCCTGGTCTAGAGGAAGGCTACTCAAATGGTGTGTGGTCTTCATCATAAGACGTATAGGAACAGACTTAAAGGTCTCAATATGTATACTTAGAGGAAAGATGGAAGAGGGTAGATATGATAGAGACATTTAAATACCTACATGGCATAAATGCACATGAGTCAAGTCTCTTTCATTTGAAAGGAAGCTCTGGAATGAGAGGGCACATGATGAAGTTAAGAGGTGATAGGCTCAGGAGTAATCTAAGGAAATAGCTTTTTTTTTTACAGAAAGAGTGATAGATGCATCAAACAGTCTCTGGAAGAAGTGGTGCAAATAGAGGCTGTGTCTGAATTCAAGAAGGCATGGGGTAGGCACATGGGATCTCTTAGAGAGAGGCAGAAGTGCATTCATCTCCAAGAAAAAGGTATTGCCTGATGTTGCTTTTCAGTTTCCCCCTTTGCACCTTCATTTCATATCTTCTTGTTCTATAGCCTCTCCTTTTTTGGGAAAAAGTTTATTAATTTCTTTATATCTTTCAACTACTAAGGGGGGAATTCAACAATGTGTGCTACTGTTAGGACGGGTTATTTTATCAGACGTTGTGATATTTTATCCAATGAGACCTTGTGGTAAAATAGCATAACTTGTGGTAAAATAACTCAACAGTAGCACATATTGATGAATTCTGCCCCTAAATGTCCCTGTCATGTCTTTCCCTTTAGAACTGTACAATATATTATTTTCTACAGTTGACACCATCTTTTTGCAATTGTTCTCAGTCTACAGTATAGACATGACAATAAAATATTGACTTGCATTTTGTGTTATGGTATTGCCTTTGGAGACAACAAACTATCTGAGGCTCATTAATATTTTATAAGAGTTTCTTACATCTCTAATTCTAATAACATGCTCTAGTGAACTAGTACATTGAAACATTTAATAACCTATTCACACTCAATTTCCTCTCTAGTCCTTGAGAAAATGTGCCCTACCTTGGATTGGAACAAAAATATTTTGGTCTAAATACAGAAGAGCTACTAAGCATAAAGAAGGCCTTATATTGCATTAATGCATAAAAACTCTTTTCTGCTTTTAAGTATCTTCTTATCAGGGCTCGATTTTCAGCATGAGTTATGTGCTCACTGGCAGTTGGTGAATACGTAACTCGTCTGCATATTTTAAACATAATCTGGATACAATCAGGTCATTTAAGTTGCTAAGGGGAAAGTTTTATAAATGGGCGCCTCTGATTAGCTGCCAGAGGACATGTGATAGCAGCCTTTTCTATAAAAGAAAGCAGACAACTATTTTCTTTTAAAGAATTATAGCTTTTAGGATTCTTTGTAAAACTATAGATTAGTATTGATATCTTCATTAAAGAAGTACTTTTATAAATTCATTCCTATGTGTATGTGGCCAGATATATGCCTAAAAGGTAATTTTTTTTCATATAATGTTTATTGAGAACAAGCATACATAATACAATAATGCCCAACAGCAATGGCAATGGTTAATGTCACCATATCTTATTTTAACAAACTATAAAGTTCATTTGTGTATTTTTGAGTTAATATCCAACTCCTACACTTTCCATCCACCCCTCTTCTCAAAGATAACAATACAGAAAAACTCTGACTCCAATGATGTTTCTAAGGTTGGAATAAACAATTTATATGACATTCTTCAAAACCATCTGGATTAATAATTAAGAAACCCAGCTATGTGCTTGATATGACTTTCTTCTCCATATTGACTCCCATACCTTTTGAAACTTAAGCCAACATCCTGTATCCGTCCAGCCCACTCTATTTTGCACCTTTACCATCATGGCATAAACCAAATTCAACAACTGCATCAAAGACGGCAGTGTAATGAGATATTTCCTTGCCAAGAGAAACAGGTAGTAGAGCAATTGTTTCACGCAGTGATGGAACATCTGAAAGATGAAAAGTCATAAAACCAAAACAATTGAAGACCAAGTAGAATCTGTTTATTTAACATTCTTATAGTATATCGATGCAGAATCTATGGAATATATTCACAAAACCAAAATTAGTGGCCCAAGGTATCTCCCCCTCTCCACATTCTATATGAGTGTTATCTGAAGGAATATCCATTTTGGGCTCTGTCCTGTGCTATGTAAGCTGGGCAAGCAAATTTATAAATGTGTTCTTTTTGGTTGACGTTCATCAGATTGGCTAAGGGTAGAAGGACAAAACTATTGAGCATATCTGGGATACTTTCCATTCCATATTATGTCTTCTTTTTGATATAAATCATCTTGAACTAAGTGGTATTATAGCGATTCAGAAATCTTGCATTAGACTAGATCAGATTCCCAAATTGCAAACTCATTGCTGAGATGTCTGTTTTGCATGTACCACTTTATAATAAGAAATGATAGCTTTTTCCTCTTTAGAAAGTAAATGAGCTTCCTCAACTTATTCTATTACGTCCGCTGTCAAGTGTTGGGAATCCAGATAATAGCATATCCCCCAATTCTATAAAGTCTACCTAAAGTTAAGCATCTACATTGGTATACCTAGCCAATGTAGGTGCCTAACTTAACAGGATTAATCACTGCCAATTAACACCTCATAATTGTTGTTAATTAGATTTAATTGAAAGCTAGGTGCCTAATTTTAAAAAAAATGTTATTCTATAAAAGTAGGCACTTAGTCCAAAGCATTTACCTAAAAGTGGGCATCTACCTAAAAGTGGGTTAGAGGCATATTCTGGGTGTGTTTTCAAGTTAGGCGCCTAACTTAAGCACACACATTTAGGCCAAGAAAACTCTGGGATAAATACGGCATAAATATGGCATAAAAGTTAGTGTGCCTAACAACATCTAATGCCTCTTAGGCAGTGCTAAGCATGATTCTATACAGTGAGGAGCTCATAATCAAAAAATAAAAACCTGCCTAAATTGGTACTTGGACGATCAAAAAGATAGGTCGTCCAATTGTCGTAATCGAAACCGGTTTTAGATGTATCTAAAACAGCTTAGGCCTTTTCAATGCTGATGTATGCCCAGAGTGAAAAGGGGCATTTTTGAAGGAGAGATAGGCGGGATGTGGGCTGACCTTGACTTAGGGCTCCTTTTAAGCGGGATGTGGGCTGACCTTGACTTAGGGCTCCTTTTACGAAGGTGCGCTAGTGTTTTTTGCACGCACTACAATGCTGCGAGCGCTAACCCCACGCTATATGGAAAATACTAACGCCAGATCTATGGAGGCATTAGTGTCTAGCGCGCAAGCTATAACCGCTAGCACACCTTTGTAAAAGGAGCCCTTAGTTGTACTGAAAGTATAACCGAAAGTTTAACGAGACTGCCTAGACGGAACTTATAAGTAGTGACTTAGGCAATCTAAAAACAGGTTTAAATGCCAAGAAGGTATCCAAAGTGACCAGATAACCACTATAGGGACAAAGTATAGACCCACACACACTCCTCCAGTGATCAATGACACCTCCCCCCACTGTAATAAAAATAAGAATAAAAACATACATACCTGCCTGCAGAACACCAGCACCTGGCATAGGAAAGTCTAGTAGAGCTGCACAGAGGTGTCTTAAGTAGTCTGGGGGGTGGGCTAGTGAACCATAGAGAGGAGGACCCAGGCCCATAAGCCACTCTAACCACTGCATTCATGGTGAAACATGTGCACTCCCCAAAACCCTATTGTACTGCCATATAGGTGCCACCTGCAGCCATAAGGGCTATTGGGGTGGTAGACAGGTGGATATAGTAGGTTTTAGGGGGGGATCACCATGATCTGTAAGGGAGTTGTGGTGAGATGGTTATGTGGCATCCTTTTTATGAAGTTCGCAGCAGTGCCCTGTAAGGTGCCCCGCTACTCTGTTGGCATGACTGGGTGGCCAGTCCATCACTTTGCTGGCCCCTCCCACATCCAAAAGATTTTCTTCTATGCTTTTTTTACTTGGACAAATTTTTGGACAAGAATGGAGTATAAAGATGGAAGTCTTAGTAGTCTGGACGATCAAACGGCTGGACGTATAAGTAGACGATTTATTTATTCAATTTTCTATACCGTTCTCCCAGGGAAGTTCAGAACGGTTTACATGAATTTATTCAGGTACTTGAGCATTTTTCCCTATCTATCCCAGCAGGTTTACAATCTATCTAATGTACCTGGGGCAATGGGGAGATTAAGTGACTTGCTCAGGGTCACAAGGAGCAGCGTGGGTTTGAACCACAACCTTAGGGTATTGAGGCTGTAGCTTTAACCACTGCACCACACATGCAGTGCACATTTCCAATTTTGGGCGACTAGCGACTTAGGCCCAAAATGGACATAGACATATTTTTTAATTATGCCCCTCTGTGCCTAACTTTTATAGAATCGAGTTTAGCACCACATTAGTTGACACTGATTTTTTTAGGTGACCTATATAGAATTGGGGTCATAATGCTGTGCCTGTAAATAGCATCAATATAATCACTCCAGTCTTCTTAATTTATTTTGTTCTTTTTATCTGATCCTCAGAGGGCTAAAGAACCCTTATTGGCTTATGTGAAACAGATCGCAATAACCCGATCGTCATGGGATCATTATTTTGTACTTTTTTGTATATATATATTTAACAACTTTTTTCATGTTTTATAAATATTATAAATACTTAGCTTAATATATAGTTGATTTTTGGGAGCAACACACACATGTTTCAAGAATACTTTTCATCAGGGTTGAGGCTCCCACATGTAATCTAAAAAATACAAAATTAAGCAATTTTAGCCATTCAGAACCTTAAAAATTCACTCTTAACTTTCATTCTATTAACATTTAATTCTTGTAAATAGGCATAATGATCTATAAGTCTTATACGGTAGATATCTTGCAATTAATCAAATGAGTACAACTGATCTTCTTCATTTACTATACATCAAACATATGTTAGGCTTTTCTGAACCCACTGTTGAAAGGCTTTACTGGTAGTACCCACTGGGTAATCATCCAGTAATAAAGTGATTAATCTGATTGGATTTATACTACCAACCCTAAAACAGCCTTCAATATTTCTCTAATGTAAATGATTAACCCCACTCCCCCTTTTTAACTAAGCCCAGTGGTAGTAACACTCAGTTCTGATCAGGTTCTAATGCAATATAACTATAAAATATTTCTTTATGTTATGACTTTCAATGATGATTCAAGAAAGCCTGTTGAATCCAATAAAAATTGTTCAACAGAAGAAACCTGATAATTTAAATCTTCAAAGTTATCACCAGAATCCCAGCTTGCAGTTCTCCAAAACCCTTCTTGATAGGTAGTCCTTTGGGTGTGTGTGTGTGGGGGGGGAAGCCTCCATATGTAGACATTATTCCATTCTCTCTTAAGCATGGAGAAAAAGATGCCACAGAGAGACCCTCTAGAGAGTGTGGCACCTGTGAACTTCATGTTGTTCTCACCCCATGGTGATTGTACTTTCATTAGCCGAGACTCTGAACTGGGATCATCGAGACCTCATAGTGGAGAGATTAAATGAATTCTTTGCCTTGGTCTTCACCGAGGAAGAGGTGGGGGAGTTATCGGTGTCAGAAATGGTATTCAGTTTTGATGAAAACACAGTAACATAGTAGATGACGGCAAATAAAGACCATGGTCCATGCAGTCTGCCCAACCTGATTCAATCTAAAAATTTGTTGTTTTTTTTTTAATTTCTGGGCAAGAATCCAAAGCTCTGCCTGGTATTGTTCTTAGGTTCCAACTACTGAAGTCTCTGTCAAAGCTCACTCCAGCCCATCTACAACACAACAGCCACTGAAGCCCTCCCCAGCCCTTCCTCAACTAAATGGCCATACACAGACCATGCAAGTCTGCCCAGTATTGGCCTAAGTGCTTTAATATTTACTATTATTTTCTGATTCTAGATCCTCTGTGTTCATCCCATGCTTTTTTGAACTCCGTCACCATTTTCGTCTCCACCACCTCTCTCAGGAGCGCATTCCAGGCATGCACCACCCTCTCCGTAAAGAAGAATTTCCTTACATTGCTCTTGAGTCTACCACCCCTCAACCTCAAATTATGTCCTCTGGTTTTACCATTTTCCTTTCTCTGAAAAAGATTTTATTCTATGTTAATACCTTTCAAGTATTTGAATGTCTGAATCATATCTCTCCTGTTCCTCCTTTCCTCTAAGGCATACATATTCAGGGCTTCCAGTCTCTCCTCATAGGTCTTTTGGCACAAACCTCCTATCATTTTCGGCGCCTTCCTCTGGACCACTTCAAGTTTTCTTGTGTCCTTCGCTAGATACGGTCTCCAAAACTGAACACAATATTCCAAGTGGGGCCTCACCAACGACAGTAACATAGTAGATGACGGCAAATAAAGACCATGGTCCATGCAGTCTGCCCAACCTGATTCAATCTAAAAATTTGTTGTTGTACATGGGCATCAACACCTTCATTTTTCTACTAGTTAAGCCTCTCTTTATACACTGTTATTTTGCCTTAAGATCTTCGGATACTATCACCCCAAGGTCCCTATCCCTATCCATGAATATCAGCCTCTCACCTCCCAGCATATGCAGCTCCTTCCGATTATAAATCCTCAAAATGCATTACTCTGTATTGAATTTTAGTTGCCAGATATTAGACCATTCCTCTAACTTTTGTAGATCCTTTTTCATGTTTTATACTCCCTCCTCAGTGTTTACTCTGTTACAAATCTTGGTATCATCCGCAAAAAGGCAAACCTTTCCTTCTAACCCTTCAGCAATGTCACTCACAAACATATTAAACAGGATCGGCCCCAGCACCGAACTCTGAGGGACTCCACTACTTGCCTTTCCTTCCTCCGAGAGACTTCCATTAACCACCCCTGTCTAGCGTCTGACCATCAACCACTTTCTAATCAAGTTCACCACTTTGGGTCCTAACTTCAGCCCTTCAAGTTTGTTCAAGAGCCTTCTATGAGGAACCATGTCAAAGGCTTTGCTGAAATCTAATTAATTTACATCTAGCATATGTCCTTGATCCAGTTCTCTGGTCACCCAATCAAAAAATTCAATCAGGTTCATTTGGCATGATTTACCTTTAGTAAAGCCATGTTGCCTCAGATCCTGTAACCCATTAGATTCTAGGAAGTTCACTATCCTTTTTTTCAGCCACACTTCCATTATTTTCCCAACAACTGAAGTGAGGCTTACCAGCCTGTAGTTCCCTGCTTCATCTCTATGACTACTTTTGTGAATAGGGACCATATCCACTCTTCTCCAATCCCTAGGAACCACTCTGGTCTCCAGAGATTTGTTGAACAAGTCTTTCATAGAACCAGCCAGAACCTCTCTGAGTACCCTCAGTATCCTGGGATGGATCCCATCCGGTCCCATCTCTTTGTCTCTGTAATATTGGAAGATATAATGTGTCAATTTGACAAACTGAACAGTAGCAAATCACATGGATTGGATGGCATATATCACAGAGTATTGATAGAATTGAAAAATGAACTTGCAGAGCTATTGTAATTTTTAAAAATAAATCCAGCATAGTACCGGAAGACTGAAGGGTGGCCAGCATGATGCCGGTTTTTAAAAAGGATTCCCGAGGTGATCTGGGACAGTATAGACCAGTGAATCTGATGTTGGTGCTGGGCAAAATATTAGAGACTATTATGAAGAACAAAATGACAGAATATATACATAAGCATGGATTAAGAACATAAGAATAGCCTTACTGGGTCAGATCAATGGTCCATCAAGCCCAGTAGTCTGTTCTCACGGTGGCCAATTCAGGTCCCTAGTACCTGGACAAAACCAAGGAGTAGCAACATTCTATGCTACCGATCCAGGGCAAGCAGTTGCTTCCCCATGTCTTTCTCAATAACAGACTATGGACTTTTCCTCCAGGAAATTGTCCAAACCTTTCTTAAAACCAGCTTTGCTATCTGCTTTTACCACAACCTCTGGCAATGCACTCCAGAGCTTAACTATTCTCTGAGTGAAAACCAATTTCCTCCTATTAGTTTTAAAAGTATTTCCCTGTAACTTCATTGGTATCTCCTAGTCTTTGTAATTTTTAATGGAGTGAAAAATTGATCCACTCAGGATTTTGTAAACTTCAATCATATCTCCCCTCAGCCATCTCTTTTCTAAGCTGAAGAGCCCTAACCTTTTTAGTCTTTCCTCATACGCAAGGAGCTCTATCCCTTTTATCATCTTGGTCGCTCTGATTAATGAGAAAGCCAGCATGGATTTAGTCAAGAGAAATCTTGCATCACTAATCTACTGTAATTCTTTGAAGGGGTGAATGAACACATGGATAAAGGTGAGCCAGTTGATATTGTGTATTTGGATTTTCAAAAGACATTTGATAAAGTACATGATGTAGTTATGTCCCCACTTGACATTAGAAAGAGATAAGTACTGTGAAATAAGAATTTAAGTAAAGTAAATGAAGAAGCTTAAGATGAGTGGGGAGTGTGTGTTGCAGTGTTTAGAGCCATAGCCTCAGCACCCTGAGGTTGTGGGTTTACATCCCACAATGCTCCTTGTGACCCTGGGCAAGTCACTTAATCTTCCATTGCCCCAGGTACATTAGCTAAGTGTGAACCTGCCAGGACAGATAGGGAAAAATGCTTGAGTACCTGAATGTACACCACGTGGAGGGGCATAATAAAAAAACCCATCTAAGTCCCCTTTTGGCCTAAGGCCTTAAACGTTGAAAGTAGAAGCAGGGAAAATGTCCATTATCAAAAAAAAACGTCCAAAAGGAGATTTGTTTTGATAATGGCCTGCCTCTACGTTCAGCTGTTTAAACGCCCAGACCACCACTACGTCTACACTAACAACATAAAATCAACCTTAAAAAGGCCTAACTCCCAAAACGCCCAAAACAAAAGCTTTTAGGCGGAGGAGCCTGTCCTTCACCTAAAAGCTGGATTCTGTAACCGGTGTCTGTCAAAAAGAACACCGGTTACAGAATCCCCCCACTACAATGATCAAGGCAGGAGGGAGCCCAAGCCCTCCTGGCCCGGCGGCACCCACCTATCACGATCGGGCAGGAGGGAGGCCAAGCCCTCCTGCCCAGGTGGCACCGCGATCCCCCCATCACGATCGGGCAAGAGGGAGCCCAAGCCCTCTTGATAAAGTGATGAGACATGGGTCTATAGTTATGTGTGGAAACCAAAGTTCAGTCATCTCAATGGAGAACTAAAATATCTCCAAGACTGAAAAAAGTTCTGCAAGTAAATGTCAAAGTTTTTTTGAAGTTGTGGCCTTGTTCACTATGAATTTCTGCCACAACAACAAACTGTCAACCAAAATTACGTTCTGAAATTGTTGAAATAACTCCGTGAGAGAATCAGGAGGAAGCGGCCCAATCTTTGGAGGAAACAGTCATTTCCTACATCACAACAATGTGCCCGCTCATGCCGCCATCAAAATGTGTGAATTTTTCACAAGAAACATGATGACAGTTCTTCTCCAGCCACCTTACTCTCCTGACTTGGCCCCTGATGACTTCTTGTTTTCTAAACTTAAATCCACACTGAAAGGAACGTGATTTGACACTATTGAAGACATAAAGCAAAATTCAACTCAGCAATTTTTGGTGATTCCTGAAGTTGTATTTAAGGACTGTTTCCAGAAGTCAAAACAGGTATATGTGCTGAAAAAGGGGCCACTGAGCTGATCGCTGCAGCTCAGTGACCCCAGCAACCTGCCTATCGCTGCAGGAGAGATGGCTCATCTCTCCTGCCGCAATGCTGATTGCCCACCCGCCTCCGAACCGCGGCACTTTGGGGTGAGCATTGCTGCAGGGCATCAAGATCTGCAACGCCCCCTCCCTCCCCCCCCAGACAACAGGCCCGGTCTGACAAACCTCTCTGCCCTGTGGCCAGCGATGTCTAAACTGCCTTCTTACAGCAGCCGGAGCGTTGTAGTTGCATATGGCTGCCGTAAAGGTCGTCTCTGATGCAACTTCCGGTTGTGTCAGAGATGACCTTTATGGCAGCCACATGCAGCTTCAACGCTCTAGCTCAGGGGTGCCCACACTTTTTGGGCTTGCAAGCTACTTTTAAAATGACCAAGTCAAAATGATCTGCCAACAATAAAATTAAAAAAAAACACAAAGCACACTGTACTCTGAGAAAATGTTAATTATCATTCCTATTCTGGGGTTTTTTCAAAGAGGTCAAGGCAGATGAATCTATGCACTGTCATCTCAGTAACAACCATACAAAAAATAGACAAATATACCCCCTCCCTTTTTAAAGAGGTCAAGGCAGATGAATCTATGCACTGTCACCTCAGTAACAACCATACAAAAAATAGACAAATATACCCCCTCCCTTTTTATTAAACCACAATAGCAGATTTTAGCGCAGGGAGCTGCGCTGAATGCCCAGGGCTGCTCTCGACGCCCATAGGCTCCCTGCGGTTTTGTAAAAGGGGGCCATAGTTCAAAATATAGACAGCAGATATAAATTCAGACACATTTTGATCACTAAATTGAAAATAAAATAATTTTCCTACCTTGTCTGGTGATTTCATGAGTCTCTGGTTGCACTTTCTTCATCTGACTGTGCATCCAATCTTTCTTCCCTTCTTTCAGCCTGTATGCTTCCTCTCCTCCAGACCTCATTCCCTCCCCCAACTTTTTCTTCCTCTCTCCCTGCCTCCCTTTCTTTTTTCTCTTTTCATGCCCCCTTTCTTTTTTTCTGTTTCCCTTCTGTCTCCCTGCCTGACCTCTTTCTTTCTTTCTCCCTGCCTGTCCTCCACCAAGCCACTGCTGCCACCATCGAGGAACAGGCCCCAAAGCCGCCGCCCCAAGCTCTCTCTGCTTCCCTGCGTCGGGCCGACCAGCATTCCTCTCCCCGACATCAATTTTGCCATCGGAGAGGAAGTTCCGCCCAGCTAGGCAGCGATTGGCTGGCCCGAACTTCCTCTCCAACGGCAGAATTGACGTCGGGGAGAGGAAGGCTGATCAGCTCGGTAGATCACCAAGGCAAAGTGAGTCCATGCGATCGACTCATTTTGCCTTGGCGATTGACCATTTTCTGGACTTGGCTGGCTGTGCACCCTCCCTAAGGCTGCACCCGGGGTGGACTGCCCCCCCCCCTTTGGTACGCCACTCTTTTGACTTTATTTGCCTGTTCAAGAAGATTCTGACAGATCATGATGCGGTTGTTCTGCTGGTCATTGGTCATCAACTGTGGAACAAACTTTTTCGCAATGCAAGGCATCCCCAACTTCTCTATTAGAATGTTGTGGCATGAACCAATGGAGATGTTGCATTCCTGTGCCAATTCTCTAACAGTTAATCACTGTTTAGCTTGCACAAGAACCCTCACTTGATCAACAGTTGATGCTGATGGTCTTCCAGTTTGTGAATCGTCTTCCACTGATCGACGACTACTTTTGAAGCATGGATTCCATTAAAAACAGCTTCCACGACTCATGACATGTTTCCCATAAGCCACTTTCAACATTTCATAAGTGTCCGTAGTGGTCTTACCTAATTTAAAACAGAATTTCACACTGTAGCACTGCTCATTGAGGTCGCACATGCTGAAAAATAGCCGATCACAAAAACACACTTTCACAAAAATTGCTCTAGCTCAGAGACAAAAATAGATATCAACAAATGGAAAAAAGGAAGTTACTTGTGAAGTTTCATGCTACTCAACGCCACCTAGATCATCTCAAAAGAACTTTCCATTGGTGTGCAATTCATATTGTCCTAGAACTTTTTGAACAGACCTCGTATAACTGATTTATTGTGATCTGAGCTGTCAAGGACAAGCGTCCACTTTGCTAGATGCAAGGAAGTAGAATATTGCCTGTGAAATCTCATGCCACAATAAATTGGTTCCTTTATAAGTATGAAACAGTGATTTAAAGAGAGTATAATGACATTAATTTACCAGCTTTTGTCAGATATTACAAATACATGTATTGTAACAAAAGTGTGTTTTTATTAATGTATATTGCAATTTAAATTATTGCAGAGGAAATATTCTGGGAATATGAACATAATGCTAGCATATATTACTAAATCATCAAGCTATTTCTAGTTCCTGCACAACATACAGAATGTGATTTTTTTTTTTTTTTCAGAAACACTGGTATCAGAGAAACTATAACACAGTAATAGGACAGAATGCATTAAAGATGCTATTGGGAAAGGCTGATAGTATTTTAATTAATGACGTGCACTTGTGAATCATTCATTGGTACTGCAAACCGCAAACACTAATTAATCCAACCCAGGTGCATGCAGTTGAGAGATATGCCTTGGACTTTGGGCATTAGATTTACATTCTGCCAACTCTGGCAGAGTGAAAATTGAGCAGACATCTGATGAAGGAAATAGGTTGCAAATTTAAAATGGTATAAAAAATTAAAGGTACTGCTAGAGAATTCTAAAAGTTGCAAAAGTCCTAGTTACATACTCTGGGACTCTGAATGGTAATAACAGGCATTAATATTTGTGAGTTATTCCCACCACAGGTGAAATCAAAAGAAAAAATTAGAAGAACATTTTGTTTAATGATTTTCAATGATAACAATGTATTCCCTATCAGATGATAACTAAGTTGTATAAAATTCAATTCAGTTGGGATACCCTGCAAGATCTGGAAGGCATTCATTTGTATGAGAGTTTACTGAAAAGTTCTTATCCCAACTAATAAAGTTGGGGCAGTCTCGATCGAGGGCTAAAGAGAGGCTAAGTTTCTTTTGTAAATATGCACAAAAGTTAATTTTCAAAGCCATTTACCTGGGCAAATAGTAATTTATATGCATTCACTGGCTGCTTGAAAATTGCACTTCCTAAACAGGGAGCATAGAAGAATATGCAGACTTTTAGCCACATTATGGGAGGACATGCTTTTGGTTTGACTGAAAATAGCAGGTGGATTGGATAACTTTGTATAGGTCATCTGGATGGGGAAACAGACATCTAAGTTGACCCATTTATAAAATATATAGAGAGCCACTAAAGAAACTTGTTGAACTGTTGTTATATGCAGCAGAAACATTCATTTTTTTAAAAAAATATTTTTTAAACTAAATTTATAATAATAATATAGAGAGTAAGAACCAAATATACAAATATTGATTAGGACATGATACATTCCAGCTGTACAAGCCAAGCAGAGTATATGTAGAAATTCATGCAAACAAGGCAATACAATACAGCCAGATATCTCATGTCAAACAGATATAACAATTCATTACACATGTTTTGTTGATGTTGCACATGCAAAGAATGGAAGAGATTCTCAGCGAGCATCACCGCATGACATAAATTAAGCTATCCAAAAATACTGTGTCAACGGTCTAAAGTACAGTATGTTTGAACAGGGCTCCATATTTTGAGAAATGAATTAGTAGCATGTATTCCTGCTATGGCGCTTTCAAATTTGATGGTTATGCAAACTGTGCTCATTTCTATTAAGGTGCATGTTAAAAAAAGAAGTGGGGGGCACAATAGGTACCAAGTAGCCTACAAGTACCAAGAAATGCAGTCTGATACCAAGAAAATGATGCAGAAAGATATAGAAATATTTTCCACTGTTATGGAAGCCATAGGCTTGATTTAAAAGAATGTCCAAACATACCTGGATAAGTTGCTTATATATGTTATATCTTATGAACTTCAGAGAGAAGCTCTCTTTTGGATGATGCAAGTTTTATGGTGAGTGTTAGCAGTAACTTTGAGAGATTGAGATCATACCCTACATATCCTGGCTTAGGAGTGAGGTTCATTCATGTTGTGGCTTACACAAAACTAACTCATTAGAAGAAGTTGCCCTGATAAAAACCATAAATGTAGTGCTTCTGCATGTGGTAGAATTTATAAAGTTGCATGTACAAGAACAGCTATTTATGGAACCATACTCCAAAAGGCAAACTTTGTCCCTCTCTCCCCACCTGACCCCCCTAGAATGGTCCAGACATTGGAATCTGTTCTTCAGATTACCAAAGTAGCACTCAGTGATGGATCTGGTGTTTCTGTGTCTGCGATTTTATTCCTCTTCTGCGTCATTTTGTGGGTGCATGATGGGAGTCATGAGTCAGGCTCACTGGGGATAGCCTCTGTCACCCATGGGGAGAAGCAGAATGAGAGATAGGGAGGTATTATAAGCTGTGGTAGATTGGGCCTACCTTGCATGAAGAGAGCATGTTGGGGGACGGTAGGGAGGACAGGGATCTGGGGTGCTTACTTAGCAGCCAGCTGCCAGTGATCTCCCTTCAGTTTAATTTCCTATAGATTCTTGAGTTCTGGAACATGTAGGCATCATGGGTGAAACCTGGGTATTGGGCATTGCACACAACCTGCATGGAATGTTTTCCCTATTGTGATAGATGACCTCAACCACCTGGGGGGGTGGTTAGATGTAACATTTGCAGACAATAGTATCTATGATTGAGGGGAAGCAGGCCTACTATTCTGTAGGGCCTGGGAGATATAGGCAAAGGTGATGCAGTTCAGGGTGTGGGTAAGGAAGGCTTGGAGGAACTGGGTGAGGCAGTTGGAGATGGTGGGCTGGGTGATGCCAGTGTTGGTTGCTAGGACAGACTGGAAACTGCCACTGCCCAGGAATGCAAGGAAAGTGGTAACCTTGAGATCAACGGGTATAAGATTGCATCTGTGGGTGCAGGCCTGGAGGATGGGTTTGAGCTGCTCACACAGATCCTGTATAGCAGCCTGTCAAAGAAGTATCTGTCTATGCACTCCTAGTCTTTGAGGTTCAGAAAGAAGGAGCAGGGCCTAAACACTCTCTTCCAGGGTATCTCTTGCAGGGCCCTCCCTGATCATTCTTTTCTGCCTATAGCATAGTTTCCACTGCCACCAGTGTATCCATCACCCACAAACACCACTGTGTGCACTTACACCTACCACACGTAGAGATCCCCTCCCCAGACAGACACCCAGGCATTTACTCTCTCACCCTCAGTACATGGTCCTCAGATACATACAGAAACAACAGTACTCACTCAGGCCCGGATTCTGTAAATGGTGCTGTTATTGGCGACTGACTTAAAAGCGGCGGCCAATCGCATGTCAATCACGTGACAGCAATGTTTAGAGAATCACGTCTCCAGAGTTTTCAAGGCCTACATTTTCCAGCACCTACCTTTGGCGTGAATCGTGCCTTCTGAGGTATCTATTGGTGCCGAATGCCACTTCCAGTGTTAGCTACACCCAGTGGCGTACCTAGGGTATGTGGCACCCGGGGCCCATCATTTTTTGACACCCCCCCCATGTAAAAAAATATTTTTTGTAATGACCATGAAACGGAATAAATGGTCAGAATAGAAACAGGCAGTGAAAATTTTCTTATATTCCAAACATAACATAACATAAATTATGTCTGAATTGTCATGACATCAGAAGTACATATGGAGTAGTTGCAGGTGATGCTTGGGACAGTTCTGATTGTGTTAGTTCGGTTTTATGTGTTTTTTGAATAGAAGGGTTTTTATTTCTTTTTGAAGGTTTTGCAGTATGTGGTCGATGTCAATTGGTTGTAGGGTTGGGGGTCGAGTGTTGCAGCTCGAATGGCTAGGAGGTTGTCGAACAGTTTTTTTCTTTTGACGTTTTTGGTTGGAGGGTGTGTGAATGGTGCGTGAGTTCTCCTATGTCTGTTTGAAGTGGATTGAATTATTTAGCTGAAGAAATTAGTTACCCCCTCATCCCACACACATTAATTCTCTTCCATTTTTGTTCCCATTATAAAAAACACTGATAAGTTCCCAGAAAAAAAATACATTAAAATAAGAAGTGAAAACAAAGGCCCCTACAGATGAGAACATAACATAAGAATAGCCTAACTGGGTCAGACCAATGGTCCATCATGCCCAGTAGCCCATTCTCATGGTAGCCAATCCAGGATACTAATACCTGGTCAAAACCCAAAGAGTAGCAACATTCCATGCTACCGATCCAGGGCAAGCAGACACTTCCCCCATGTCTTAATAACAGATTATGGACTTTTCCTCCAGGAATTTGTCCAAATCTTTCTTAAAACCAGCTACACTATCTTCTTTTACCATAACTTCTGGCCACTTCATTTTTAAGTTTAGATCTTTCCTTTCAAACAGAGACCTTGCTAGATGTCAAATACAGCACAAGGTAACTTCACATGGACTTAGCTGTGCAGGAAATGTGAATCTCCTCATACACCCACCATATAGTGCAAAAATGTGCAAAGGTCTGTTTTTTTCTTTCGATCACTACATAGCCTAATGCCACACAAGCAGCGCTGTTACAAACATATTCTGTAGGTCAATGCTAAGGATAACAAAGTTTCCTTCCTTGGACCACAAGGAGATACTGATAAACCACTGGAAGAGATCTCTACACAACACCCAAAGACCCACTCAGTGTGTGAACCAATTGAGTGGAGTGGACTAACTGGGGGGTGGAAATGGGCCCGGAGTTTGCTCAGCAGAATTTCCCAGACCACCTCTTCCTCTCAACACATTGACACGCTGCCACCACCACCATTAGAAACACCTCACTGGGTAGGCCAGCTATGCTATAAACTTTATAAAACACATTATTATATTTTCTTATAAAGCACATATTTTAACTGAACTCTCTGACATCCTCAGCCTTTCCATTCACAAAAATAGAAGGAAAAGTTCCCATTTCCTGCTGTTTCATGTCCCCGGCCTATACAATATTTTTTTTCTGCAGACCCTTCAAAAGTCTGACCAAATCCTCGTTTCACTTGCATTATAAAGTACTGAGGATGCCGTCTCTCCCCAATCCCAGGTCCTAAAGTCTAAGACAGTAGCGCAAACTAATGCTGCCAGATTCAGGAAAAAAAATTTCGATTCGATTCAGCCTATTGAATTGGTTTTTCAATTCGATTTTCCTGCCCAGTTGGGTGATTTTTTTCAAAACTCCTGGTGGGTTTTATAGCTTTTTCACCCCCTTTGGCTTCTCCTAACCACACTGGCACTGTGGTGTAAATAAAATAAAGAAACAAAAAGGACTTTTCCTCTCTCTGTTAAATCCTAGCTCACGTTTGCAGTCCAACACCAGCTCTGTCAGGATACACATTTAAAATCTGACATATTATAATCACAAAACAGAAAATAAAATTAATTTTTCTACCTTTTGTTGTCTGGTTATATTTCAAATCTTGTTGGTCCAAGGCTCTGGTTTTCTTCTGATAACTTGCTTGCCAGGGTCTCCTTCTTTCTTCTTTCTGCGTGCTAACCATCCATCTGCCAACTCTGTCCTCCCTTTCCATTTCCCTTCCCTCCCCAGGAAGTCTGGTATCTTTCCTTTTTTTCATCTCCCTCCACAGATCCACCTTTTCTTAACTACCCTTTCATCTGGCATCTCTCCCTCCTTCCCCATCACCCCAGAGTCCACCATCTCTCCCTTTCTTTTCCCAATTACCCTCCTATCCAGTATCTCTATCCCTCCTCCACACCATCCCTTGTGTCCAATTTCTCTCCCTTTCAGTTCCTTCCCTCCCTAAATCCCATGGTCCATCATTTCTTTCCCTCTCCTCTATTTTCAGACCCATTATTTCTTCATCCCCCCCCAAAGTTTGGCATATGCACGTCTCTTTGAAAACCCCCTTCCCTCCGTGTACTTCTAAACCAGGGTCCCCCCCAAAGGCCTGTCCCCCCTTAAAGGTCTGCCTGTCCCCCCTTGAAGGCCTGTCCCCCCCTTGAAGGCCTGTCCCACCCCCTTGTAGGCCTGTCCCCCCCTTGAAGGCCTGTCCCTCCCCCTTGTAGGCCTGTCCCCCCACCTTGAAGACCTGCCTGCCTGTCCCCCCCTTGAAGGCCTGTCCCCCCCTTGAAGGTCTGCACCCCCCCAAAGGCCTGCACCCCCCTGAAGGCCTGTCCCCCCCTTGAAGGCCTGTCCCCCCCCCTTGTAGGCCTGTCCCCCCCCTTGTAGGCCTGTCCCCCCCTTGAAGGCCTGTCCCCCCCTTGAAGGCCTGCACTCCCCCTGAAGTCCTGCACCTCCCCTGAAGGCCTGCACCCCCCCAAAGGCCTGTCCCACCCCCTTGTAGGCATGCCCACCCCCTTGTAGTCCTGTCCCCCCTTGTAGACCTTTCCCCCCTTGAAGGCCTGCCTGCCCCCCCTTGAAGGCCTGTCCCTCCCCCTTGAAGGTCTGCACATCCCCCCAAAGGCCTGTCCCCCCCCTTGAAGGCCTGCCTGCCTGTCACCCCCCTCCCCCTTGAATGCCTGCCTGCCTGCCCACCCGCCCCACCCTGAAGGACCGCTCGCCCCCCCTGTCCTCCCCACACCACCTATGAAGCAGCACTACCTATGCTCCCGGCCTTGCCGTTCAGTCCCCACCACCCCCGAAGGACCGCTCGCCCCACTGACCTTCCTGCACCACCTATGAAGCAGCCGCAGCAGGATCGCGACATCAGCTATCCCTGCGCTGCTTAGGCGCTGCTTCCTGCGCCGCGTTCCCGCCCCTCCTCTGACGTCAGAGGAGGGGCGGGACCGCGGCGCAGGAAGCAGCGCCCAAGCAGCTCAGGGATAGCTGACCTCGCGATCCTGCTGCTTGCTGCTTCACAGGTGGTGCAGGAAGGTCAGTGGGGCGAGCGGTCCTTCGGGGGTGTGGGGGGACTGAACGGCAAGGCCGGGAGCACCCCTTCAGGGCTGGCACCCGGGGCGGACCGCCCCCCCCCCCCCCCCCCTTGGTACGCCACTGGCTACACCTATGATGGTGTAGAATGCTAGTAGGAGCCTCTGGAGACACAATTCTGGCACCATTTTTTTTAGACACTTGAATGTGCCTTGTAATTTCTCTTAAGACTTCTTTTAAAAGGCATTTTGGACTTAACTTAGGTTAAGAATATGGGCTTCAGTCACCCCATCCCGTACGCATTTCAGACACACACAGTTGACACAATGAGCACTTACTCTCCAGCTCCATGCACATAGTATAGACACACAGAGATAGCATAATGACACACAGCATGGTTATTGACTGGGAGTGAAGAAGGAATGGAACCCTGGGTGAGATACAAGAAGCAGGTACGAGGAGTGGAAGAAGGGGGTGGCTGGGGTCTGGCAGATATGGGTTTGAAGTGGAAAAGGTTGCAAGCAAAAAAGCACGGCTGTTTAGGTGAAGGTTCAGATAGGGATTCAGCCAGACAGGTAATACAGCACTCATCAACTCTCCAGCAGTTCAGACAAATTCTCGCTTCTTGCCCTCTGATCTCCAATACAACCAAATTGCTAATGGGTTAAATGACAAGTTGTTCCTGACTTTATTTGCTTTTAAAGTAGGTCTAAATTTGGGCATGTTTCAGGACACCCAAACAAATCATTTTACTGATATGGCAGCAGGATGCACATCCCCGACGCCACCCATGTCATGCCTTCATCACACTTACGGAACACCCACTTTGCAGATGTCTTGATTTTGGTGACTAGTACAGGCTGATGTTTTTATAGTTTTGCTTTGATTATGGGCTTTGGATGTTTTGGTGGCAGTTGTCTGACCATCTCTCCATTTTGTCATTATTTAAACGTATTGTTTCTTTGAAAATGAGTACCTTATTGTCATTCATTAAAGCATTTCTATGCCGATATTATATGACAAAAGTCATTTTTTATTTTAGTAATCTTTTTTTTTATCAGTAAAAAATAGCAAGATGTAAATGGCCATGTAAATGATAGTATATGTCAAATTTTTGTATAATAATGACCCAGAAATTCACACCAAATGTAAATTGCATGCCAGTACAGAAGAATCATGAAATTTGGTGCTCATGGGCAGTAAATTAAAATGTTTTAAGCTCTGAAAGCTGCATTGCAAAGGAAGTAATGACTTTTTAAAGAATTGCTCCAGGCTGGTGTTAAAGTCTTAATAATGTGCTATCTAATAGACTCAGGTAACAGGAAATGTCTTAGAATAAAATTGAGTTATTTGGAGCATTCTGCATATTTCTGCATATACTGGAGATCCAGTTAGGTCAGCTGGAGGCAGAAAGAGATTTTTAGAGAGAGCAGGGAACAAAAGAAGTGAAAGTAATAGCCAGAAGAACAGGAACACCTTCTCCTGGGTCACAATGACTTCTACAGAAATGTGGTACCACCAGTCTGTGGTTTTGTAATGAATATATAAAAACTATTAGTTTAAATACATAGGCTGATGTCCATAAAGGGCTCTGTGTGTCAAACTCGGAATTTTGAACTTTATCCTATAGACTATTGGTAGCTAATGTTATTTAGCATATATAATAGTGGAATAATATGATCAAACTTTCTAATTTTTATTAATATCCTAATTGCTATATTCTGTAATGTTTGAAGATGCCTCAATTGTGTCCCCAATAACCCTGCATTTAAAATATTTCCATAGTCTAATTTGGAAATGAGAAGTGCATGAAATAAAGTATTCAAAGTTGTCTCATTTAAAAAAACCTTCTGACTGATCGTATTTGTCTAATACATCATATCTCAAAAATACACAGTGTACTCTGCATTAGAAAAATAATGAATACACTTAGGGCTCCTTTTATGAAGGTGCGCTAGCGATTTTAGTGCACACTGAAGATTAGCGCACATTAACCCCAGCGCTATACGGAAAAGGTCCAGAGGAAAGAGAAGGAACATCCATGAATGACATCAGGATTGCAAGGACTTAGTGAGAAGTTTGCAGCCGGTATCCTGCAAGATAGGCAACTAAGGACCTCTTTTACTAAGCCATGCTAGAGATTTCTACCAAGGCCCAGAACACTAAATGCTCCAACGCTTAGTAAAGAGGGAAGGAAATTCGTTTATGCCTTGCTAGAAAGAGGATTGCCAGGGGCAAAAGGAGAGGATGATAAAGAACCTAAAAAGATTTGTAGCTATGTCAAATGCAAGGGAGGGCAATATAAAATTTTAACTTTGCTTATAATGATGTATTGGGCCAACATGAGACCAGGCCCCTGGCTAATTGTGAGTTGGGAAAGCCTGTGAAGAAAACATGTGTCTTTATATTTTGACCTTTGACCACATGAATGAATCTTTTTTGTTTGCCTCTGAACTTTTGCCTCTGACTGCATTTTAAAGGCTGAGAACTCTAACACTCACACATGGTTCTGGCAGTGAGATCTGTACTTATGAATTAAAAGAAGGCAAACTACAGGCCGGTGAGCTTGACCTCGGTCCCGGGAAAGATGATGGAAGCGCTGGTCAAGGACAGCATCTGTGAACACATTGAAAACAATGGGCAGCTAGAGTCGAGTCAGCATGGCTTCTGTAAGGGTAGGTCATGCCTTACAAACTTATTGTACTTCTTTGAGGGGGTAAACAGCCAGGTAGATAAAGGGGAATCTATAGAAATTATTTACCTTGACTTCCAAAAAGCCTTCGACAAGGTACCACACGAAAGACTGCTTAAGAAGATATGGAACCACGGGGTGCAAGGGGAGATCCACCAATGGATCAAAAACTGGCTGGCGGACAGGAAGCAGAGGGTTGGAATAAAGGGGCATTACTCAGACTGGAAATGGGTCACGAGTAGGGTTCCGCAGGGGTCAGTGCTGGGACTGCTCCTGTTCAATGTCTACATAAACGACCTAAAGGTGGGAACAAAATGTGTTATTAAATTTGCGGATGACACCAAACTATACAGCAGGGTTAAAACCATGGAAGACTGCGAAGATCTCCAAAAGGATCGAACGACACTGGAAGAGTGGGCCAAAAAGTGGCAAATGAGCTTCAACATAGGGAAATGCAAGGTCATGCATGTGGGGAAAAAGAACCCGATGTTCAGCTACAAAATGGGGGGATCACTACTAGGGGTAAGTAACCTAGGGGATCACTACTAGGGGAAAGAGACCTGGGAGTGATGGTAGACACAACACTGAAGGCGTCGGCGCAGTGCGCCACAGCCTCGAAGAAAGCAAACAAAATGTTGGGTATCATTAAAAAGGGTATCACCACCAGGGTGAAGGAAGTTATCCTGCCACTATATCATGCAATGGTGCGGCCGCATCTGGAATACTGTGTCCAGTACTGGTTGCCGTACCTCAAAAAGGACATGGCGGTACTTGAGGGAGTCCAGAGAAGAGCAACTAAGCTGATAAAGGGTATGCAAAATCTCTCATATACTGACAGATTGAAACAGTTAGGACTGTTCTCCCTGGAAAAGCGGAGACTTAGGGGAGACATGATAGAAACCTTCAAGATCCTGAAAGGCATAGAGAAAGTAGACAGGGACAGATTTTTCAAACTAAGGGGGACCACAAGTACAAGGGGGCACTCGGAGAAATTGAAAGGGGACAGGTTTAGAACAAACGCTAGGAAGTTCTTTTTCACCCAGAGGGTGGTGGATACATGGAATGTGCTTCCAGAGGCTGTGGTAGATAGGAGCACTGTTCAGGGCTTCAAGGAAGGCTTGGATAGGTTCCTAGAGGACAAAGGGATTGAGGGGTATAGATAAGTGTAGAGATGGGTTATAGGGATAGGAGTAGAGGTAAGTTACAGGAACAGGAGTAGAGATAGGTTATAAAGCTAGTCAGGGACCACTGCTCAGGCAAAAGGGCCTGATGGGCCGCCGCGGGAGCGGACCGCTGGGTGAGATGGACCTCTGGTCTGCCTCAGCGGAGGCAACTTCTTATGTTCTTATGTAAATCTATTAACCTCCAGAACTCTAGGCCTTACAACAGTGCATGGAGACATATTTGGACTGAAAGGGGTAACCCTGCCCTGCAGAGGGACCAGAACTGTACCTAAGAGCCTGACAGTAAGAAACTAGAGAAGATGTCTCAAAGGTCACTCTGAGAGAATGAAACTGTCTATTGGTGGACCAACTTGGTGAAGCTTGGCCAAAGACAGAGGAGGAACAAGGCCTAATTAGTCAGATCACATCTAAAAAAAAATCTCAGGTCTTGAGAGAAAATAGAGAGCTATCTCAGCAACTAGAAGACTTGAAGAAATGGCATGAGGAAGTAGTAGAAGCAAAAAATGGCCTTATATACACCTTACAAAGCAACAATCATGATTTTGAAATGCTATAGGAGTCGGTTGAATAAACAGCTAAGGTAGCATAAGCTTTTAGGGAAAGACTGGTGCTGGGAGGAGGAGCTGCTAAAAAGGAAATACCAAGAGGTATTTAAGGAGAAAAGCATTTATGAAAGTAAGAAAGAGAAGGCAACCTGTAGGCTAAAGGACATCTGAAGGATAGTGTCCCAGCTGACTATTTTAAGGACATGAAGAACTAGCTGACCAGTGAAATGAATGAGAAAGCTTAAGCAGCTATTATTATCCTTAAAAGGGGAACAGAGTAGCATCACCAAGGTGCTTAAGGAGCAAATTTATCTGCTAACCAGGACCTGAGCTATAATGCCAAAGCAGAGGCTACAAAGGTAGATAAAGAGCTATGATAAGAGAGGGCTGCAACAGTCCCACTGCAGCAGTATACTGAGCTGCAGGGGCAGTTAAATGAGTTCATGTGGACCCATAAGGAAGAGCAAGCTAAGATAGCCTCTAAAAGTCCATAATGCCAAGCTCTAAAATCAAGTGCAGAGAGCAGTTGTCAGGGACGATAGAGCACAAGAGTGAGAAAAGAAAGCTGAGATGAAATGTATACAGTGGGGTTTAGCATATGTGGCATTAAAACTGCTGTTTTTGATACTGTTAATCACTGCTTACTCCTTGATATGATGTCCTCGCTTAGCTTCCACAAATCTGTCATCTCCTGGATTACCTCTTACCTATCCCATAACATCTTTAGTGTATGCGCTGGTGGGTCCTCCTTTGCTGTTATTCCACTAGTGGATGGTGTACCCAGGGGGTCTGTCTTAGTACCTCTTCTCTTCTGTCTCTATATCTCTTCCTCAGTGCCCTGATCTCCTCCCATGGCTTCCAGTGTCACCTATATTCCCAGGTCTATCTCTCTACACCTGAGATTTCACCTAAAATCCAAGAAAAAGTCTCAGCCTGTTTGGCTGATATTGCTGCTTGGATATTTCTCTGCCACCTGGAACTAAACATATGCAAGACTGAACTGCTCCTCTTTCCTTCTAAGCCCTGTGCTCTTCTCCCTTCATTCTCTTCTCTGTAAATAATACTTTTATCGTTCCTGTCTCCTCTGCTTGTAACTTTGAAGTTGTTTTCAACTCTGATCTTTCATTTTCTACCCACATCCAACTGACTGCTAAAGCCTGCCACTTCTATCTCTGCAACTTCACCAAAATTTGCCCTTTCTTCTTTGAGCACACTACCTGGACCCTTGTCCACACTCTCATAACCTCACGCTTAGTGTAACCCCAACCCCCAGAGTGAGTGAGTCTTGTCCTACCTTTACCTCAGTTATGTAGTCACTTTCTTGGCCGACACCTCAGACAGCACTCCCCTCTGGAGGATGTGGGCACATAAAAATAGGGAAGGGGAAAGAGGAAAATTAGCAAACTATTCCTGTAGTACAGGTGAGAATTATTATTATTATTATTTTTAATCTTCAGTAAATTACCACAAATAACCAATAAGGACACATTAGATTCTAAAATTTTCTTATACTTATATTTTTGTATTTTTCGCTCCATAAGACACACCTGACCATAAGACACACCCTAAATTTAGAGGAGGAAAACAAGAAAAAAAACTATTCTGAACCAAATTCTCCCTGACAGGCTATGCACCCAACTTCACACTCATTGCAAGGCTCTGAACCCTGTCCCCCCTCTGGTGGTGTAGTGGTAGGCTTGGACAGGGCACAGGGCAGGCAGGGACAAGGCACAGATGTCAAGGCAGATGACTTTTTAAAATATGCAATGGCACCTCAGTAACAACTATAGAAAAATAGACAAATATAGGGCAAAAAATGGACAGCAAATATAAATTCTCCAAACTGACACATTTTGATCACTAAATTAAAAATAAAATAATTTTTCCTACCTTTGTTTTCTGGTGATTTCTTTCTTTCTTTCCTCAGGCCCAACAATTGTCCCTTCTTCCCTCCCTCCTATATTCCCCTCACTGCCTTGGTCATTTCCCCCACAACTCAGGCCCAACAATTGTCCCTTCCTCCCTCCTATGTTCCCCTCACTGCCTTCCAGCCTATCCTCTTCCCACCCCCCCAAGCCTGCCCACCCACCCGCCTGCTGGTTTTAATTGCCTCCTGCTGCTGCCACTGTGAGAACACATCCATAAAGCAGCAGGAGGGAGACACCTGTGTAAAGCACTGAGAGCAAGGCACAGAGAGTGAGCGATGAGCCGGGACCCAGTGGCGCTTCACTCCCTACAGCAGCTTTTCACCCCCTATAAAGAAACAAATTGCTGGGAAGGGCCAGGCGGGTGTAGCGATTGCACGCTACCAGCCTAGAAGCTCAGAATTGATGTCGGGGGTAAGACTTCTGGGCCGGCAGCATGCAATCGCTGCACCCACCTTACCTCTATTTATGGCAGCCAGGAGCAGCGGCAGGAGCAGAGAGCGTCCCTTCCTCTACTTGCAGGAGTCACCAGTAGCAGCAGCGGTGGCAGCGGATGAGGGGTGGGCGCCGATCTAAATAAGGTAATGAAGGGTTGGGTACTCGCTCCATGGGATGTATCTTTTTTTCCACCCACTTTTTTTGGGGAAAAGTGCGTCTTTTGGAGCAAAAAATACAGTAATTCTATTTTTCAGCAACCTTTACTAGATCCGGTTTACAGAACTGATGACAAATATATCAAATAAGTATTATCACAGCTCTTGCATTAATGATTCTATTCTTACTTCTTCTCACTTTAACTCTATTAAAGGATTGATTCTTTGTTGTCCCTTCTCTCATTGCAGGTGCAAGAAAGTGAACACAAAGTACAGCTCTCTTTCTCACTCTTTCAAGTCTCAGTCTTTTCAGTAGTGTCCAGAATTCTTTATCTCATTGGTCTTTTTTAGTTCTTCAGTCTTCTTCTTTGTTTAACGTTGAAGCTCAAATCTTCTTCAGAGTTCTTCTATCGCTGATACCTACTTCCTAATCTTTAATAACTCAAAGGATGAAAACTTAACTCACTAAATCCCAGTTTCCTAGCTACCTAAATAACCCCCCCCCCTTAACAAAACGACAATAGCGGTTTTTATTGCAGGCCAGCGCGCTGAATCCTCTGCACTGCTTCCGACACTCACGGAGTTCCTATGAGCATCGGGAGCAGCGCAGAGCATTTAGTGCACCGGCTTGTGCTAAAAAACTGCTATCATGGTTTTGTAAAAATGGGGGGGGGGAGGGGAGATTGGGGGGTAAAAGAAGGGATAACTAAAATCCTCCCACAAATATAAATATATTTTCCATTTCACACTAAATTATCAGGAGACATATCTTGTAAAAACTTTAGATAGGAATATGAGCAATACACTTAGTCATCCAATTCAAAGCTCACAGCCCAAACTGGGCAGGTGCTTAATTATCATACACAGCGTGTTCTTATTTCTTTTCCCTTGAATTAAAGGACTCAAGGGGTTTAACAAAGGCCAGGAAAGCTGAAACATGAATCTTGACTTTCTCACCTATTTTTTATATCACCTTTCAAATTAAGTCACTTACAAAAGATATTAGCCTTTTGTCTCTCCCTATGACAGGAATTTCAAACCTTTCAGCTTCAAGGAAGCTGTCACAGTCATAAGTAGCATAATCTTACTGACTGCCACTTATTCAAACAAATTGTTTGATCAATCAGATTCAATTCAGTGTACTGACAATCCAGTTAACTTAGTAGTAAGGCAAAAGTTATGAAACATCAGGTTTCAATAGTATGCCAATCACTTTCACTCTCAGCTACACAAACCTGAAGCCAAAATTCTGCGGGCTTCACCAATTAACTATCACGGTCAGTGTTCTTTCTCATACACACACACACAAATCTGTCTAAATGACACTTTTAAATTTCATTACAGCCGCTGCCATTCAGCGCAAGTCCTTCACACACTAAGAAACCCACCCAACTAACAAAGATAGGCAACAGCCACCAGAATGTTTATCCTGGTTGCCAGGGCAACCTGCAGGGCCCATGTATACCTGTGCTAATATGCCTCTTACAATTCTGCAGCAATTAATCCCCTTATGAGACCAGAGCTCTCTGAACCACTGATAAATGTTTTCAACCCCATAGGGGTTACATTAGACTACTGCAATCTACTTATAACAAGTCTCCCACTGAACCACCTCTCCCCTCTGCAATCTATACAAAACTTTGCTGCATGACTTATCTTCAGCAAACCTTGTTTCACTCACCTCACCCCTCTCCTAATATCACCTCACTGACTCCCTATCCAACTTCACATAAAATTCAGACTCCAATTACTAACCTACAAGTGTGTTCATTCTGCAGCCCCTCATATCTCTCCTCTCTCCTTATATCCCTCCCAGAGAACTCTGTTCCTCAGACAAATTGCTTTTATCTGTATTCTTCCCCTCCACTTCCAATTCAAGACTTCATTCCTTTCAGCTCACTGCCCCGTATGCCTGGAATAAACTACCTGAGGCCATCTGCCATGCGCTTTCCCTTCCCTTAATCAAAAGTAGGATGAAAACCTACCTTTGAGACAGACTTCAACTCGTAACCCTACTCCCCTCTGCTCTCCGCCCTAGCAAGCAGTTTAACCATCCCCTCTAACTTTAACCCCCTACCCTGGCATCCTGTTTGTCTGTCTTGATTGTTTAGATTGTAAGCTCACTCGTTAATGACTCTGTACAGCACTGCGTATGTCTGATAGCACTCTAGAAATAATTAATAGTAGTAGTAGTAGTGGTAATAGTAGCAGCTTGCAGACTTGCAGTTCAAGACCAGCACAGAGTATGTTACTGTGTGTGAGCACTGGACATGGCAGTATTTGAAAGCAGTTTTCAAATACTGCAAGATCAGTTGATACAGTGATAAACCCCCGAGTGTGACAGAGGCTTAGAGGTGGAACGGAACATAGAATTCAGGAGCTTGAGTTTTTAACCCTGAACAAAGAAGGAACAGGACCTAGGAAGTATTGTGACCTAGTTGGAGAGTATGGCACAATGCTTAAAGCTACAGCCTAAGCACCCTGAGGTTGTGGGTTCAAACCCAAGCTGCTCCTTGTGACCCTGGACAAGTCACCTAATCCTCCTATTGCCCCAGGTACATTAGATAGATTGTGAGCCTGCCGGGACAGATAGGGAAAAATGGTGAAGTACCTAAATAAATTCATGTAAACTGTTCTGAGCTCTCCTGGGAGAACGGTATAGAAAATTGAATAATTAAATAAAGCAGTCAAGAGCCAGGTGGTAGGAGGATTATGGAGTGCAAATCATCTGAAGACTGAACAGATTGAGAGAAGAGAAGAGAACTAGTTAAAAGGTATTCAATGGTAGGAGTTAAAGGGAGTCTGAAAATCAGTGTCAGTGTTGGTGTTAAGCAAAGACCAAATACAGAGGGAACTGAGTGGAAGAAGAACCGGACTACTCATTTATTATAGTACAGCGGGTGTGAAGAATGATGAAAATCCTTCAAAGCCACTGGGTCGAGCTTAAGGATATGATTCAAAGTCAAGGTCGCTAAGTATGTTTGAGAGCCAAGATTGGGAAATGTAAGCTACTGGATATAGATTCTTAATGCAGGGGTGTGGAAGTTTTGATAGGTCACAAGAAATAGGGGGTCTTTTACTAAGGTGCGCTAGCCGATTTAGCATGCGTTAATATTCTAACATGCCCATTATATTCTATGGATGCATTAGCATTTAACGCGTGCTAAATTTGCTAGCACACATTAGTAAAAGACCCCCCCAAGGTGCGTTATCTCAAGTATACATTAATGCCCAGATTCTCTAAAGTCACCATGCATTTAACGATGATGCTAAACCTTCGTTAAATGCACCTATTTTACCTCCCAATTATCAAAGTGGCTCACTGTGGTCTTTTCTATGCTTTCTAGCCGTCTCTAATTGTAAAGACATGAAGGAAGCCACTGCTTGCCCTGGATCAGTGGCATGGAATGTTGCAACTGTTTGGGATTTTGTCAGGTACTTGTGACTTGGATTGGCCTCCGTGAAGATGGGATACTAGGCTTGATGGACCATTGGTCTGACCCAGTAAGGTTATTCTTATTTTCTTATGTTCTATTCAAATGTAGTATAATGAGGTCATTCCATGTATGAGGAATTGGGGCTGATATTTACTGGCAGGGTCTAAGCTGTCGTAGCCTTACTTTCCTGTTAGTGCCTGAGCGCTGATTGACTCAGGTACTGAAAGGGAAATAAAACAGCTCAGACCTGCCAGCGCTCTTGTTTTGGAAATTATATGCTAGGACATCCTTAGATATACATTACCTAGGAGGCTTGGAAAACTGAAAGCACCACCTGAGTCAACTCCACTGAGGGCAAAGCTGTCACTGTATGCTAAATTTGAATGTATCAGTAAAGGTTAGCAGTCCGGGATGTATGTGTGATATTCTCAACTACTGAGAAAGCACTTGTTTTGTCATTACATCTGGCTCCTGACCAGGACTTATAACTGTGAACATCCATTTGTCTAATGTTTCCAACAAATTTATGTACTTGTTACTGAGATAAAAGATTTTATCAAATACATATTACACCAAAATAAGTAGCAATTAGCTTATATATTAAAAGGATGGCTAGAATCACAATTCCAGTTTGACCTTCTTATTTTGGGTGAAACTGGAGACCAATAAAAACAATTTAGCAGATAGTCAGCAATGTATTGTGGACCACAGGAAATCATTAACTAAACAAATAAATATCAAATGCACGCCTTTTGGTAAATTGAAGCTCATTACATAATTAATTGAATGTCTTCAGATTTTGTGTTTCACAAGATAAAACAAGCAATAAAAGTAAATTATAATACAATAATACAAGCCACAATACTTAACACAAGTTGCTGAGTCATGCCTTTTTGCTGCTTTGGTAAGGGACTATTCAAAGAGAACTATTGTAGACTTAACAGCTAATTCATATTAAACTTTTGCTGAAAAATTGACTTTGCATACCGTTCACCCCCCTCCCCCTTCAACTTCTGCACATCATCCAAGGCAGGAAGTTCTAGTCGCTATACATACACCATCTCGTTGGGTTCAAAAAGTACATGCAGTTAACAGGGACACTGTGGATCAAGGCTGAGGATATCTGCCATAACTTGATATTTGATGCCAGGTTAAATCTTCAGTTTAGGCACTGTTGCCTGGATTCTCTAACCCGCGCCAAAGTTGATGGCTGCCTTAAAAGCAGTCTCAGATCGATGTCAGTCAAGATGGTACCTGTTAGAGAATTGCGCCTCAAAAATCTAAATAGTCCAGGGCTTATCATCAGCTGATCGTGGCAGGTGAATCACTGATCAGCTGAGCCAGCATGATCAGCTGATGACAAACTGAGACAGCACAATCAGCTGATGGGAAGCTGTGCACTATTTTTGGGATCCCCTAGCAAAGATAGGCGCCGGAAAAGTAGGCCAGGATTTTCTAGGCCTACATTTCTGGTGCCTATTTTTGCATGAATCGCGCCTATATAGGCCGCCTAATGCCACTTCCAGCATTGGCCATCCCTACTTTAGTGTTTGGTGGCCTAAAGACCAATGTAGGCATGATTCTGTTGCCTATTATTTAGGTGCCAGTATGCATTTTACCATTTTTTGTCATTTTAAATGGCATTTCTCAATTAATTTAGGTGTTGTTTATAGAATTTATCCCTGTAAGAATATTCTTCAAACTGGAATTTTCATAAAGCATTCCCCCCTCCCCCCCCCCACACACATACTTTTACTAAGCCATAGCAGAGGTTTCTACAGCGACCTGGAGTGCTAAATGCTCGGACGCTGATCTGAGGCTCATAGAATTCCTATACGTGTCAGAGCAGCATTGGGGCATTTAGTGCTAGGGGCTGTGGTGGAAACCTCTACTACAGCTTAGTAAATGGATGGCAGTCAGATAGTTGCAAACTTTGTGTTCCCCAGTGCTTTTCCTCACTTAACATTTGGGATCAAGCACTCACCAGATTCACTGCTCTACTGCTTCCAATCCTTTTCCCCTTGGTACTGTGGGCCATTAGCAGCTTCACTATCTCTTTTCCCCTCTCTTCTGAGGACAGCACCATCTCAACAGCTGAAATAACTGGAGATCTAGGAAACATTCAACATTCTCAAATTATTTTTCCTTTGATAATTCTCCATATACTCTAACTTTTTTGAATAACAGATCTTTCTTTAATGATATCCAATCATAGCTCTTTAACTTGATTAATCTGCTGTTCATGTTTTTTTAATATTCTCACCATGTTCTTTTAAGACTTCACCTTGGATATTCACCATGGAGTTGATATTCCCACAACCATTCCTCAAACCTGAAACAGCTTTTGTTCAGGATGGAGTCCATAGTTTATATAGCTTTCCACATAACCTCCATATTGATTATGGCAGGTTTCACCATCTCTCCATATTGCAAGGTCTCTTTCCTGGGATTTCTTCCTTCTTTAGTCTCCAAACAGTGTGCCGTTGTTAGGGTCTCAGCTGGACAAATGGGGTCACCCAACTGCTCCTCCAGGGCTATGCGCTACCGCCTCCTCCTCAGAAGCCATATTCACCGCTTTCCCTGTGGGACTCACCTCTCTAGGCTGGAGAGGTGCCTGCCTTTGATCAGGTTTAACAAAGCTCAGTCAATACTATGATCTGCTGCTTGATCCGGTGTGTTTCCTGAAGCTGGATGTACCTCCTGTGCACAACGGGGAATTACTCCATGAAAGGTGGTTTGTACAAGTCACCTCGATGTTGCGGCTGCTGGAAGGCCAGTCCTCAGCATCCCTTTATGCTTTCCCATTTCAAGAACAGCAAAGGTAGGTGACAGTGTCCCAGTAACTCACTTCAAAAAGAGAACTCCACTTGTGCATCTATCCCTGACACCATCTTGGCCCCTACAATTTCCCCTGGTGAAGATTATAAAGAGGTATGAGTGTGTGGGTAAGTGAGGGCATGAACGAAGTGTAGGGGGCAGAGGTTCCGGCGCCCCCACCGAGACAGTACCCAGGGCGGTCTGCCTCCCACCCCCCCCCTTACTATGCCTCTGTAGATCACAAATCATATGTAATTAGCAGTTCTATAACAAGGTGCCTACAATTAGGCATCTGGAATACGTCTATTCTATGAAGGAATGTAGGTACCTAACTTTCCTTTATAGGATACTAGCCATTATTAAGATGGGTGTGGGGATCTCCACTGCTTATTCCTAGGATAAGCAGTTTAAAGTCTGTTTTACTCTTTGGAATCTTTCCAGGTACTTGTGACCCAGGTTAGCCACTTTTGGAAACAGGATACTGGGCTTGGTGGAACTGCTGTCTGTACCAGTATGACAGTTCTTATGTTCTTATTTAAAGCCTAACCTAGTATATACTCAGTTAGAAGTCAGGCATGAGCTTTTATAACAGCCATAGAGCTGTTATAAATGCTTGTACTTAAATGCCAATGTCAGATATATACATATACCTTACAGTATTCTTAAATGCCAGTACCTTATAGTATTCTATATACATACACATCCCTCATGCTGGCAGCCCCCCCATCCCTGGCAGGAGGGATGCTCACTCCCTCCTTCTGGTACCCCCCTCGCACCCCCACCCCTCAAAACCCACCCGGACCATCCCAGACCTTTAACAGGAAGGCCGGCTGGAGGGATGTCTACTTTTCCTGCCGGCAAATTCGCCTCTTCACAATGGTGGGCCTTCCCCTTCCCGGTGCATCCTAAGTTGCACTGGGGAGTGGCCTAAGGTCCTGCTTGGCCCAGGTGCCTAAGGTCACTCCCACAGGTGAGGCTTTAGGCGCCTATACCAACCGGACTCTTAGGCCTCCTTCCCAGTGCATTTTGGGATACACAGGGAATGGCCTAAGACTCCAGTTGGCCAGATACTTAAAGCCAGATACCTAAAACATGTGATTGGCCAGATACCTAAAACGTACAACCCGATTGGCTGGTTAGATAGTGGTAGGATGCCTACCGCTGCCTACAATTGGGACGTCATTTATAGAATATGGCCCTAAGTTTCTACTAGCTTTTCTGTGAAGAAAAATTTGCTGTTTCTCCTGAGTCTGAACCATTTAACCTTGTACCATGAGTTTTTGTTTCAGAACTTTCTTTTCATTAAAATGTTCTTGACTCCTGTGTAAGCTGAATGAGAATCCTCCAGCTGCATTGTTGCTATTAGAAGGTGGTGCAATATTGTTTTTTCAACTGCTGGGGACAGGAAGGTTCCCTGAAGTCCTGAAGAGCTTGCTTGTCCCTCATGTGATAGTGAAACAGCAGCCCCTATTGGCAGGACTATACTCCCCCTCAAATTAGAGGGAATGATACCAGTGGGTTTTGTTTGTTTATTTTTAATTTGAGGGCCACACTATTTTACCCTTCTATACTTCCAGCTCTGTCAGAACAGGGCTTGGACCCAACATTATGACTCCTAATTCACAAATACCTAGGGATTTCCCTCTCTATTTTATATCCTTCTCATTAACTCAACATCTGGGATCCATGAACAAATACTTGCTGTCACTGGAACACAAGACTGGCCCATTTTCGGAACTTTCCATACTTTTGAGTTATTTGAATCTGTCTCCCCCCCCCAAAAAAAAAAAAAATCAAATCCCTCTCTTGTAAGGTCTTTGTATGAATTGCTGCAGCTCACGTGGTGGCCCTTAGGTCAAAGACCAGTGCCTTAATTGAGTGTAGCCTTACAAATGTTCTGATTCAGCAGGAACTTGCCTAACCTTGTCTTGAATCCCTGAAGGGTGTTTTCCCCTATAACAGCCTTCGGAAGAGTGTTCCAGATTTCTACTACTCTCTGGGTGAAGAAGAACTTCCTTACGTTTGTACGGAATCTATCCCCTTTTAACTTTAGAGAGTTTCACAATACAGCTTGCATCCCCACCCCCCTCCACTGCAGAACTGGATACTGATAACCACTTCCATTTGTAAAGTTATCTGATTCTCTCACATATATAGCAGAAGAAATATGTCAAAATTTATAATTCTTAGGTGCAGATTTTCTCCATAGCAGAATGTTTTATATGCTTAGATGGACACAGTTCATAGGGGAAAGTACATTACTATGGTTAGTTCTTCAACTATGCTGAAATGTTCTCTAGATAAAATCAAGCTAAAAAAAGAGGAGGAAGATAGAATAAAAAATTAAATGCAGAGAATAAGGATCTAAACACCCTTGTGTGCTGCAAAGATAAAACAATGGCATTGAAATCTGAAAATCAATGTTGCTTTTTTAAAGAACATTGATGCAGCTCATGAAATTGTGGCTAAGTTCCAGAGACTAGAAATAACCATTGTTTTCTCCTGGCTGGAACCTAGGGAGAAATAAATTCTTGCTGTGGGAGCTACTGATATTTGGCAACATTGTAATACCAATAAAAAGAGAGTGAGAAAATAAGTCTGTAACCTTGCAGTTAATACAGAGCACTCGATGAGTTGTCAACTTGTAATCAGCTGCTGCCTTAAAAATGGCATTTTAAGATGATGCAGTGTTATCTCTTCATTGACTTACATTTTCCTGAACAAATCTGCCTAGTAAACTAAAAAGCTTATACAGTCAAACTTGAACTAAGGAAAGTTCACTGTGCAACTGCCCCAAAATTAACATGCACACATTCAAAATTAGGGCTCATTTTACTAAGGTGCGCTATGGGGCTCATAATAATAATAAAAAAAAGTCTAAAAAGTGGCCTAAATGGGTACTTGGATGATCAAAAAGCCTGATTGTTCAAGTACCCATAATCAAAGCTGGATTTAGACGTATCTAAAACCAGCTTAGGCCTTTCCCCTGCCTCTAAATGCACAGAGAGAAAAGAGGTGTTTTTAGAAGAGGGGAAAGGGTGGGCGGGAGGTGGGCCGACCTACACCTAGGCGTGCAATAGGTATAACCAAAACTTTAGGCAGGTTGCTTAGTCGGCACTTATACGTTTTGACTTAGACCAAATCAAAACAGGTATAAGTGCCGAAAAGGGGCCACTGAGCTGATCATGGCTGCTGCGATCAGCTCAGTGGCCCCAGCAACCTGCCTACCCCCTACAGCATGATTTTTACAAAGAGTGGGATGGATACTACTGGTCTATAGTTGGTTACCGATGCTAAGGATTGTTTACAATTTTTTTGGAATTGGGGTAATTATAATGTGACCGTTATTAGTTGGAAATTTTTCAGTTTTAAAATTATCAGTCAAATAGTTCCACAATGTTAGTTTAAAGTTTAATGGGGCTGCTTTCTTAATGTCAGGGGGACAGGGATCCAGAATGCAGTGAAATTTAGTGTAGTTGTTATATAGTTTGATGTAATTATTCCATTCTAGATCTTGAAAGGAGTTCCAAATCATATTCGCTGGTATTTCATTTTCTTGTATGTTGGCTATTTGTTGTGCACATATGTTGTCTGTCGAACAGTTGTTTCTTAGGTTTATAATTTTTGAATTAAAGTGCTGAGCTAGATCGTTTGCTGAAGGTGGCTTAGTATTATGCATGGATTGAGTGTGGCGTGTGGTGTCAAATAAATTTGTAACCAAGTTGAACAGTTATTTTGTGTTGATTCCTTTAGAATTGTTATTGGATGTATTAATTTTGGATGAATAGAATGCTTTTCGTTTTTCTTTTATCAATAGTTTGTAGCTCTTTATGTTGGATCTCCAATTGTTTCAGTCTGATATTTTTCCTGTTTTTTTCCAGATCCTTTCTTGTCATCTAACTAATTGTTTCATTTTTAGTAGTTCAGAGTTGAACCATTTATTATATTTATTTGAGTAGTTTTTACTGTTTCGTTTAAGGGCAATTTTACCTAGAACTGATGTGCTTGTATTCATCCAATGATCCCAAAAATCATCCCCTTCTCCTATTTCCTCTCTTAATTCATAATGTGCCCAGTATTCCTCTGGGTTAATATGACCCCTTGTGAGATGTTCTTTTTTTAATCTTTAGGTGTGTTTTAGATTTTGGATGATTCCAGATTAAGTTAAAATAGTAAGTAGAATGATCAGACCAGATATCATGACACCAGGTACCGTCGGATAGAGAGATGGAAGGATCTAGGATCTCTTTTGTGGACATAGCTACCACCAGTGTTCCCGCTAAGCTGCGTTGGCCTGCGCTCGCGCACAAAATATTACATCGCAGCGCAAAGTTTCTCTTCACAGCGCACACACGCGTCGGTAAGGTAAGGGGACGCATTGGGGGGATTGCACTTCCCCACAATTGCCATGCTTCGGTTCCTCTTCTTCCTTCCTTCCTCCCCCCCCCCCCGCGGGACCCTGCGGCACCATCAACTCTTACTCCCTCTAATGTCGGCCCTGCAGCTCCAGACTTCCTCGCACCTTCTCCCCTCCCCCTTTGGATCGCTATTATTTTAAATGTTATAGCCGCGGAGCTGTATCCATCAGTGGAGATGTCTAACCTCGGCCTGCCCCGGAACTCTTACTGCAGCAGCCGCCCGTCTAGGCAGGAACAGGAAGTCACTGTTGCAGTAAGAGTTCCGGGGCAGGCCGAGGTTAGACATCTCCACTGATGGATACAGCTCCGCGGCTATAACATTTAAAATAATAGCGATCCAAAGGGGGAGGGGAGAAGGTGCGAGGAAGTCTGGAGCTGCAGGGCCGACATTAGAGGGAGTAAGAGTTGATGGTGCCGCAGGGTCCCGCGGGGGGGGGGGGGGAGGAAGGAAGGAAGAAGAGGAACCGAAGCATGGCAATTGTGGGGAAGTGCAGAGCTGCAGGGAAGAGTGTTGCGGTACCCAGCTGGAGGGAGAAGGAAGATGAGGGAGGGAATTAAAGGAGATGCCAGGGCTTGGAGCGTAGGAGGAAGGTATGCCAGTCTAAGGGAAAAGGAAGGGGGAGATGTGAGAGCATGGAGGGGGAGCGAAAGATGGAAGAAAAGGAAAGGAGAGAGATGCCAGAGAATCAGGGAAGGGGAGATACCAGACTATGAGGAGAGGTGTGGGAGAGGGAAGGCGAGGAGAGAGATGCCAGACCAATGGGGTGAAAGGAGAGATGGAAGGGGGAGGCATACAGTTTCTGGAAGGGGCATAGAAGGAGAGAAGATGCCATATAGGGGAAGAGAGACGGCAGACAGTGGATGGAAGGAAGAGAGTTACAAGAAGATGAGGAAAGGAGAAACCACAGAAGACAAAGGTAGAAAAAAATTTCTATTTATTTATTGCTTTAGGAGACATGTGTCACTGTTTCTGTGAAGCATTGTATGCAGAGTCCAGCTTCTTGCTGGTTCAATTTAACCTTTGTCTATGTATTTTTATTTTATCCCCCCTTTTACAAAACTGTGAAGCGTTTTTAGCACCAGCCTTGGTGGTAGCAGCTCTGATGCTCAGAATTTTATGAGCATCAGAGCTGTTACCTCCGTAGCTAAAATCCACACTACAGTTTTGTAAAAGAGGGAGGGGTTAGTTTGTGATTACATATTCCTTACTAGGCGAAGGTGTTTTCTGTGTTCTGTGTGTTCGAAAGACATGGTTTTCTGTTAGGATTGACGGTGTAGGATTGATCTGTGCTGGTCTGGCTTGTTTAGTTTTACAATGGGTGTATTGATGTACTGCTCACTGCAATATGTAAGATGCTGCCTTTTCCTAGGTACTCATGTGTGACGTGTGGTTTGTTACTAAAAATCATGTTTTTCTTACAGATGGGGGGGGGTGCCAAAAAATGATGGGCCCCGGATGTTACATATGCTAGGTACGCCACTGTATGTAAAGATACCAGAAAGCTGGCGTAGCAAAAACTTCTAAGTTTTGAGTATTTAACCCTCCCACAATCTCACGGGCACTCGTTTCAAGTTTATTGAGATTTTGATTTAAACGCAATATCAAATATTTTCAATGCGTATAACAAAAATAAATTTGGGGAAATAAATAAAACCATTTGAACCAGTGTTCCCGCTAAGCTGCGCTGGCGTGCGCTGGCGCACAAAATATTACATCGCAGCGCACACGTTTCTCGTCACAGCGCACGATCGGAAGAGGCGTACGGCAGATGGCAGGGCGGCGAGAGGAGAATCGGGCGAGTTGGCTCATAACTTGCTGGCGCCCGATATTTTTGGCTCACGGTGAAAAAAGTTTGCTCACAACACCCGCCCGCTTAGAGGGAACACTGGCTACCACATCTAACTGATGGCCTTTTTCATGTGTTTGTGTGGGTAAAGGGAGATTGTAATTGAGTGAAGATAGGACGTTTTTAAAGTCTTTCGTGTCTGGGTTGTCCTCGTCCTCTAAATGTAGGTTTATGTCTCCTGCTATAATATTATATGAAGGAGTAATTGAATTATGTAGAACAAATTCGTAGAAGTCCTCTCTGGCTTTTGGCCAACTTTTCGGTGGGACATAAAATAGAATACAAGAGAGGGATTCTTCTAGTTCCTTGTTACTAATTTTGCATGCTAGTATTTCTAACTGGTTATTTTAGAGTCTAATAAGTCAAGTTCGATTTCTTCCTTAAGGATGACTGCTAATCCTCCACTTCTTCTGTTCTCGCGGTTTAGCATATGGATTTTAAAGTTATCTGGAAGGTCATTTAATATTGGATCCTCTTCAGACAGTAGCCATGTTTCCATTAGAAAGAGACAGGCTATTTGCTTGCTGATGATCCAATCTTTGATTAAGAAAGCTTTGTTCCTTACCGATCTAGTGTTTATTGTTTATTCAATTTTTGATTAAACGCTTTTTCGTTTCTACAAAGCGTTGTACAAGGTAAAAAATAACAATTAAACAAAAATAACAATTAAACATACTTTCCTATAAAAACTACAAGACTACCAACTGTTCAAACTGGGTAAATATTGACCCATAGGCCATAGACACAAGTGGGAAGGGGGGAGAAATACAATTGTAATAGAAAATGTGAGGAACATATAAGGAAAACACTTAGGAACTGGGGAACAGTATAAAAAAGAACATGTAAAAATTGATAGCTAAAATACAATAGTTCAGTTAAAAGCATCTTTAAACAGAAAGCACTTTAAGTTGCTTTTAAAATTTTTTAAGTTTTTTTCCATTTTTAGATATAAAGGAAGAGCATTCCAGATCGTAGGGGCTGTTACAGAAAAAGTGGAGGTGCGACGTGTGCCTATAATTTTTAAAGAAGGAATGTTAAGGTTATATTGAGAGATAGATCTTAAAGATCTTGGGGGGTCGTAAGGGATCAAAAATCTATCTATGAATGCTGGTGTGTTAGTCTGCATTGTTTTGAATGTCAGGAGGGCGATTTTGTAAGTTACCCTGTTTGAGACAGGCAACCAGTGGGCATTTTGAAGCAAAGGGGTTACATGATCATATTTTTTTGCGCCCGAGATTATCTTAATGGCCGTGTTTTGAATAAGCTGCAAGCGTTTTAAGTCTTTGTGGTAGATTCCTTTTAATAATGAGTTACAGTAGTCCATTTTTGATATTACAAGTGAATGGATCAGAATGTTAAGGGAACTAATATCAAGAAGAGGGGCCAATGATCTAATCATTCTTAATTTATAATAACAACTTTTAACTATTGCGCTTATTTGTGGTCGAAATGTTAACTTATTGTCTATTAGAACACCTAAAATTTTTGTAGTTGTGATTAATGGAAGTGGAATATTTTTGATAATGACTGGAGATATTAATTGTGCTCCCTCTTTTCCAGGGAAGAGAAGAGTATTAGTTTTTGAAATGTTTAAAGAAAGCTTGTTTATATTTAACCAGTCATGGACTTTACTTAATTTATGATTAATTGCCTGAATCTCAGTTTGTAGATCATCAGCATAAGCGTAAACCGTAAACCCTATTGATTGACAGAGGGTCAGAAGAGGGGCCAAATAGATATTAAATAATAAAGGAGATAAAATAGAGCCTTGTGGTATACCGAAGTTAGAATGATAGGATTTTGATTCTGAATTATTAAAATGTACTGTTGAAACTCTGTCAGAAAAATAAGAGCGAAACCATTCAAGAGCTTGATCAGCTACTCCTATAGAAGAAAGACGTTGCAATAGGAGATGATGATCGATGGTATCAAACGCTGCAGCAAGATCTAAGGAGATTAGTAGAACGGATTTATGATGGTCCAGATAGTAATTTATAGATGTAGTGAGACCAAGTAATGAGTACTCTGTAGAATGGTTTGTACGGAAACCTGTTTGGTTCGGATGGAGTACATGCGTTTTTTCAACAAAATCTACCAATTGTTGAAACACGATTTTTTCAGTTAACTTGGATAAAAAGGGTAAATTTGCTATTGGACGATAGTTAGAGCAATTGTCAAGATTGTTTTTTGGGTCTTTTATGATTGGAGATATGATGGAATGTTTCCAGTCTGGTGGAATATTGGCTGTAGATAAACAAGTATGAATAATTTGAAGAATATAATGCCCAAAAACTGTGAAGTGTCGTTTAAAAAAAAATGGAGGAATGGGTTCAAGTTTGGAGCCTTTAATGTTAATACAGTGTAATATGTTTTCTATAGCTTTCAAAGATGGAAGGAGAAAATTAGATAGTGTAGCGTGAAATGTCTGGGACCTGGTTATCATATTATCATTTTCAACAGGACTAGGTAAGTTAGTAACGGTGGATTTTTTGTTAGTGATTTTTGATCTAATCAATGTAATTTTTTCTTGAAAATAATTTGCTAATGCTTGAGCTGTTGGAGATTCTTCAGTTAGGCTTAATTTATCGTTTTTAAAAACTGTTAATTGCTTAAGAATTTTGAACAAGGTAGATGAATTATTAGTGTTAGAAATTTTTTTAGCATAAAATTTTTTCTTAGTGATATTAATTGATTGTCGATAATGCTGTGTTGAGGAAAGCGCAGGGAATGGAAGTGGATGAGATGGGTCTGGAGAGTGTTGTGGTTCTGATAGGTTTTACTTCCTTTATCCTTTTTTTAAGGGTGCGATGTTGTCTTCCGTTGTTTGTGATTACTTGAATTTGATTTACTCTTTCTTCCTGTTGGTTAATTAGAAGTCTAATGGGTGCATCAGGGTGATATACAGAGTGAAGTTGTGGATGGAGTGAGTTAACGTCCTTAATGTTATTGCTTATTAAACAGATCAATAGAATCAATCACAAAATCCCAACTAAAGTGACCAGATAAGCACTGTAAACACATAATACAGACCCTCACACACTACCCCAGTGATCACCGACACCCCCCCACCCCCATAATAATATTAATCACACCTTGAAAATTGTGCCTCCAGAACACCATCACCTGGCAGCCTGGCATAGGAAAGCCTAGTCATCCTGCACAGAGGCATCTTAAGCCATCTTGGGGGTGGGTTAGGGACCCATGGAGAGGAGGCCCCATGCCCATAAGCCCCTCTAATCACTGCATTGCTATTGAAACATATGCACTCCCCTATACACCCCCAAAACCCTTTTTTACTGGCATATAAGTGGCTCCTGCAGCCTTAAGGGCTATTAGGGTGGTAGATAAGTGGGTCTAAGGGATTCTGGAGGTGGTTTGGGGAGCTCACCATGACCTATAAGGGAGCTCTAGTGAAGAGAAGACATGGCACCCTTTATATGAAGTTCACAGCAGTACCCTGTAAGGTACCCCACTATTTAGGTGCTATGTCTGGGTGTTCAGTCCATCACTTTGCAGACCCCTCCCATGTCCTACAGGGCTTGTTCTAGGCATTTTTGACTTGGACGAAAAGTTGGACGGAAATGTGGTATAAAGATAGACAATTTAGCAGCTTGGACAATCAGATCAGCAGGACGTATACTTAGCCGATTTTCGAAATAAAAAAATAGTTGGATGTATTTTTGAAAATGTGTCCTAAGTTGTATTTTACTTTGAATGACGGACGACTTGCGACTTGGACGAAAACGGACTTAGACGTTCCTTTCAATTATGCCCCTCCACATGTATAAATAAAATAAATCAAGGATATTTTACAGTTAATAATATCACTTACAAGTAATCACAAATAAATCAAAACCAAAGATATTATACAATTAAAATGGTCCTTACAATCAAATCATAGAAGGCTGCCATCACTTATGCAGATATATGCACACATATGCATGTAGGTACTAATATTCTGATGATTAGCATATGTAACACACACATATGTGTGGGCACCTAGGAGCTAATTCTATAAACAGTGCCTAAATAGGCCGGCACCTAAATAGGCCAGCACCTAAAAAACAGGTTTAGGCTACATGTCAATCACACTTAGGTGCCGTTTACAGAATCACAGCTAGCAGCACTTATATTAAAAAAAAAACTTAGGTTCCTGAAATGTAGTCTTTTAAAACCCTTGCCTACATTTCAGGCACCTAAGTTTTTGGAGAATCATACTTAGTGGCATCTGCCCATAGAAATACCCACTTAGGCTTTAGGCACTACTAAGCACATTGTAATAGGTGCTTATCACCCAATATTTTTTTTTTTTAACGATTACTGAGCCTATTAAAGGTGCTTTGACAATTAAGTTAGGCACCTAAGAGGTGTCTAACTTTAGACACCCTATATAGAATCAGCCCCCTAGGTTATAGTGTTGCCCTTTAATTTCCCAAATTTAGAAGCTTAAATGGTGAGTGGCATCAGTCACAGATTTATGATGGGTAAAAAATTTAGGAGCTTATTACTGTTTTTTAGCATGAGGCACCTAAATTTTGCTTCTAAATCTAGGGAAAGTAATGGTAGGCCTAAATTTAGGAATGTGACCTTTAGGCTCTTAAATTTAGATGAAATACCCACTTTCCATTCCCAGAAATGCTCCTTACATGGAAAAATTAAAATTATTTTTAGTGTGTGGTTTACGCATGCAGTTTAGGGACTTACCACAGGATGCTTGAGCTCATCCTACAGTAAGCCTTTTTAAGCTGTGGTAACTTGATACTATACTTGATGGGGATTATCAAAGATCTGATTATATGGACACAGATCATCCTCAAATTTAACAAACTGAAGATTAAAATGCTCTGGTTTAGTGGCTATAATTCACTTCCAAACACAGATCTGGTGTTGGCTACAAGAGAGAAGCTACAAATTGAGAGAACATCAAAGGTACTAGATGCTATTCTGGACTCTTATCTAAACTTAGGAGAACAGATCAACTCCTTGATCAAAAAATTCTTTTTCAGACTAAGACAATTATGAGCAATAAGATCTGTCTTAACCCAGACCAGTTTTAGAATAATTGTACAGGCTCTTCTACTTCCATATTTAGATTACTGCACAATTTGCATTATTGTATCCCAGAAAAGGAATATAAGAGACTGCAACTGCTCCAGAACACAGCGGTTAGATTGATTTTTTGAGTAAGCCGATTTAAGAAGGCTAGTCCATTATTGGAGGAGTTATACTGGTTGCCAATGAAAATATCAAGTCCAATTGTATGGTCTACAAGGGGAGAGTATGGCACAGTGGTTAAAGCTACAGCCTCAGCACCCTGGAGTTGTGGGTTCAAACCCATGCTGCTCTTTGTGAACCTGGGAAAGTCACTTAATCCCCCCCATTGCCCCAGGTACATTAGATAGATTGTGATCCCACCAGGACAGACAGGGAAAAATGCTTGAATACCTGAATAAACTCATATAAACCATTCTGAGCTCTCCTGGGAGAACGGTATAGAAAAATAAATAAATAAATATATGGAAAGAACTCCAACGGACTGCTATCAAACATTAAGGTCATGCAATCTTTCCATAGCTCAAGAACAGCACAATGCCTCAAACTGGCCTTCCCTTCTCCACAAGTTCAATGGAAAAAAACTATTTGAGTCTACCTTTGAATTTTAAGGACACAAAGTTTGGAATAGCCTACCTTTGGGTCTATGTCAGCTTCCCACTTACTACAATTTCAGGAAAATGCTAAAGACATATTACTTCTCTTTGTAACTCACAAGAGGTCTATCCATATAGGATCCTAGAATTCTTACTGCAACTTAAATTGTATGCCATGAAATTCTATTATAACCTGCAATTAATCCTAATTAAAATTTGTGGGATATAAGAAATTATATGGTATGGCAAGAAAGCACTAATGCTTACCACAGCTTAGTAAAAAGATCCCTTTGGAATTTAAGGTTCAGTTCAGCATGTTTTGAATATTGGACCCTCTATTCAGTGCTGCTAAGAGATAGCTGTGCATAATAGATGAATTTGTCACTGAATATAGGTAGCAATAGAGACAGCAGTAATATTCAGTCACTACGAGAGTAATTGTATACAGGGCACTTAGGGTAAGATGCCAAGTAGCTGTCTATTTAGGTGCTATTAAGTTTTTATAAACTAGCATAAATGGTAGAAATCATGCTCTCAGTGTAGTAGTTGATTTTTGCACCTGGTTGAGAGAAAATACAGATGTTTGTGTAGAAAATATTCAAGTATGCCTCTGACCAAAATATTATACGGTCAACTGTGTGTTTGCAAACTGCATCCATGCTTTGTCCAGACTGTGTCCCTGGCCACTCCTATTAATAAGACATATACATTTAAATCAGTCAGTATTTTATAAAAGGCCTTTTATATACTTGAAGGGCAATATGGAGTGCAAATTTCTGCATGCAAAATTGCACGCTATTCAGAGATACATACATAACTAAATTGGCTAACAAGTCAATCGATGCCAAAAATTGAAGGCCACCAACTTCTTCACTGCAGAGGCAGCACCAGGACAGCTCTGGTGGTGGATCTCATTGGCCGGCAGGGATTGGGCATCCCCACCAGCAAAGGTGAGGTGGGAAGATGAAATGTGCCATATCCCCAGTCTACCCCAGATCCCACCCCAGAAATCCGATGCTGGCTATGCCCTGGTTGGCACTGATATTGACAATTCTATAATGGCCCTCAACATGAAGCACTGTATATAGAATAGCATTTCATGAGGATTCTTTAAGTGTATTGAGTGCCTCGTACTGATTCTAGTCCATACTGTATTTGGTCACATGTACAAAAATGACGTAAAATTACCCTATGAGAGTAATTCCATAACAGTGCAGATGACACCCAATTGGCACATATTCTATAAATGAAAGTAGGTGGAGGATGTAGTAATAGCAGTTAGCATTTCTGGGTTTAAAACAAGTTTGGACATGTTCCTGGAGGAAAAATCCATTAATCTACTATTAAGGAAGACTAACCATGTCGGATCCAAGATGGCCGCAGACCCTTCCGGCTGAGTAACATGCCGAAGAGTCTTACCTCTAACACCTTTAACTCGCTGCTCGAGACTTCTGCTTCTTTCTTCATGCCGAAACGAAGAGGACGCAGTGCCGCTGGAGCCTCGCGGCAGTCCGGTGCAGCGGTGTTCGGAAATATTGAGGAGATTCTCCGACGTATGCAGGAGACACGTCGGGGGTCCCGCTGGAGTCGCACCAGAGGAGCGGAACGGATGTTAACTCCCTGGGCTTGGAAACAACATTAAGCCCCGATGCCAGAGCACCTCCCTCTCCGCCTCAGGTTACCAGCTCCCCACGAGAGGAGGTGCTGTTGGAGCATGAACAGTGCTCTACCTCGGAGGCCACAGAGATCAGAGAGGGGAGACTGGAGACTAACTCTCCCTTTCAGGAGAGTTTGGAAGAGACTGAGAGCTTAACAACTGAAGGGGTAATTTGGAACCAGAGGAATGCTGTTCAAGAAGGATCATCAACTGGTGAGACTTCTCATTTTATTAATGCTTTTCATATTGGAAAAACCCAGAGAGGTAACTCTGGACTCCCTTTGGGATCTGGTGGCAGATTTGGCAAAATCTGTGAAACCCCAACTGAGCCAGTTGGAAGAAAGTCTTAAAGTTCAAGAGGTTACAATGGGGAATTTAAAAGCTGAATTTGATGAATCTAAAAGCTCTCTAGAAAATATCCACCAGGAGTTAAAAGTTTCTAAACAGATTAGAGAAACACTAATTAAAGATAATACTAATTTGAGAAGGAAGCTGGAATCCTTAGAAAATTCCTCTAGAAACAATAACCTCAGATTAATTAACTTTCCGAGGATTGCAACAATATCACCAAGAGACATAGTGAAACGTTATATGATGGAAATATTGGAAATTTCTGAAGATATGTTGCCACCTCTTACGCAGGCTTATTATCTACCTATCAAAAGAGAGGAACAGCAGCGCTTACAAGAAAAGGACCAGCAACCGTTAGATGTTACTGCAATATTGGAGCGTTCTGATATAGAAATGGCTATGACAGCGACACTTTTGATTACAGTAGCCTTAGCACCAGATAAAAACTGGTTGCTTAGGCTTTTCTTCAAAAATAGACTTAAGAAATTTATGGGACTTAAAATATTGATTTTTCCAGATCTGGCTCGAGATACACAAAAAAGGAGACGTGAATTTCTTCTTCTAAAACCAGGGGTTATAGCTTTGGGGGCGACCTTTTATCTTCGACACCTTTGTAAATGTGTGATACAATATCGTATGAAAAAATATGTTTTCTTTGATCCAAGCCAGTTGACAACATTCTTGTCTACAGCACCTCAGGTTTAAGGGGCAATAAGAGGATAATTGATTATTGTAAAACTTGTCTCTGCTTAAAGGGCCTATTTTCTTTTATATAACAATTTAGTTTAATATTACCTTAATTTTCCGCTATGTATGCCTTGGATCCTTATTGTGGACTTGAAGTTAAGCTATAATGATTTTCCTTGTAATAAGTTTGGGATGTAGAAATGTTTATATTAGTGCTTTATTGGCTTATCTTTATTTTTCTGTACAAGTGATACTTGAATTGTAAATTGAAAATTATAAATAAATAAAATTAAAAAAAAAAAAATCTACTATTAAGATAAGAACATAAGAACATAAGCAGTGCCTCCGCCGGGTCAGACCATAGGTCCATCCTGCCCAGCAGTCCGCTCCCGCGGCGGCCCAAACAGGTCACGACCTGTCTGAATCACCAGAAGGGGCTCCCTTGCCACCTTGGTTTCTCATTGAAGTCCTATCTTCCCATCTTGCACATGTTCCCTCTAAGCTGAGCAGGAGTCCTCCACCCACAGTCTCACCAATAGAGGGTGCTGTTTTACTGTCACATTTTTCAATTGTGAGGGACAGGCAAGTTCTGCAGGACTCCAGGGAACATACCTGTCCTTAGCGACTGAAAATATTCCACCCCCTAGTGGTAGCAATGCAGCTGGAGGACACCTGCTCAGCTTAGAGGGAACACTGGTCTCACGACCTGTCCAAATCACCAGAAGGGGCCCCCATGCCACCTTGGTTTCCTATTGCGTCCTATCTTCCCATCAAAGTCCTAGCCCTCCGGTCTTGCACATGCACGACCTGGTCGGGTTTCTATACTTATTTTCTGGTTAGCTTTCTCAGTATCCCACGATCCCTTTATCCCTCAGGAATCCGTCCAGTCTCTGTTTGAATCCTTGTACCATACTCTGCCCAATCACGTCCTCCGGTAGCGCATTCCAAGTGTCCACGACCCTTTGGGTGAAAAAAAACTTCCTTGCATTCGTTTTGAACCTATCTCCCTTCAGTTTCTCCGAATGCCCCCTCGTACCTGTTGTCCCCTTCAGCCTGAAGAATCTGTCCCTATCCACCCTCTCTATGCCCCTCATGATCTTGAAGGTCTCTATCATATCACCCCTGAGCCTCCTTTTTTCCAGAGAGAAGAGCCCCAGCCTATCCAACCTCTCGGCATATGGGCAGTGTTCCAGCCCTCTTACCAGTTTCGTTGCTCTCCTGGATAAAGCCACTACTTATTTCTAAGACTGATAGTATAGAATCTTGTTATTCTTTGGGATTCTGCCAGATACTTGTAACCTGGATTTGCCACTGTTGGAAACACAATGACCCAGTATGACTATTCTTATATTTTTTACAGAATTCTAGCAGAAATGGATATATATGTTTCCATGTACATTCCAAAAAGTGGCCTAGAGGGGCAGATGGACACTTTTCTTGACAAACTCTACTAATTTGCTATTTTTGAAACATATTTTCTAGACAGATATCTATGCTGTTCATCTGCAGTTCATCTGAATTTCAAGGGGGCATGTTAGAGGTGTGATGTGGGTGAGACTAGGGTGGGCTTATGAATTGGATGTTTTCTGCCATAATCGAGAGGCAAACACAAGCAAAGAATCCAACAAAACTGCAGTGATGTATCAAATCGAAAAACAAAAGAAAAAACTGCAGGAATGGTGTACAAGGCGCCAAGTCTTTAATGAACAAACATATATATAAAATTATAATCATAAAACAACTGTCCACAAGAGTTGGTGAATCCAGACCCAACACGGTCCATGTTTCGAAGAAACACTCCTTCCTCAGGGGTCCAAAAATATACCATATACAAGAAAACCTTATGGATGACAACTGGAAATAACAGTATGGTGAACGGCTTAGCAATCTAAGTGAGATCCTACGTGATGCAGGAACAATAGTGAACATAATTGAACATTTTAGAATACATCCAGAGCACAATTTAGATGTTTGAGGTTAAACCTGTTTTAATAATTAATAAAGGACAAAAAGGTGCCCAAACTGACCAGATGACTTCTGGAGAGATGTAAGCATGATCTCCCCCACACTTCCCCAGTGTTGACTGATACCCTCCCCCCTCCCAAAGGTATAAATGAAAGAGTACATACCTGCCTGTATGCCAGCTTCAGATGTTATGGGCAATCCTAGTGGAGCATCAAACCCATAGGCCCACTCTAACTATTATACTTGTGGTGGAAGGTGTGAGCCCTCCAAACCTCTCCCAAAATCATCATTTTCAGTAGGCGACACCTGCAGGCATAAGGGTTATTGATGTGGTTTACCATTAGGTCCAGTAGGTATTTGGTGGGTTTTGAAGGGCTTATAAGGGGATATGATGAGATGTGTATCTGGAACTTTTTACATGAAGTTCACAACAGTGCCGTACTGCTCTGCTGGGATGTTTGTATGGCAAGTCTATTAAAACTGCTGGACCCTCCTATACCCCAATGGTTTGTTGTATATTTTTCTTTTGGACATGTTATTTTCAAAAATAGTTTAAAAAGATGAATGCACATCTGAAAAATGGCTATTTTTGAAAAAAAAACCCAAAACAATGATAACACCAAGATAGGCTTTTAAAACCCTGGCCTACAATACAGGTGCTTAAGTTTTAAGTTAGGTGCCACTCAGCATGATTATGGAATCAGCACCTAAGTATGAGATACATGCAATGGGTACCTAACTTTAGGTGCTTACCATTTTTAAGTGCCAGTTATAGAATCTGGCCCATAATAAATGACAGCAGACAAAGACCTGAATAGTCCATCCAGAGTGTCCAATAGTTACATACATTATAAATGATTAAATTAAATTGTCTTTCTTCTTTGATATTTCTGGGCTGTAGACTGTAGAAGCCGCCTGGCTCTGTCCTTAGGTTCCAACTATTGGAGTTGCTGTTAAAGCTCATTCCATCCTATCCAAACCATCTTGTCATATGTGGGATACAGACTATAAAAGTCTGCACAACACTGTCCTTATGTTTCAAGTCTGTCCAGTATCAGCCTTAATTCTTCAATTTATACCATTCATTTTCTAATTAAAGATACTCTATTTTCATCCATGCTTTGTTGAATTCCATCACCATTTTTATTTCCACAAGATCCCTTGGGAGAGCATTCTAGGCATCATCCACCATCTCCATGAAAATAATTTTCTAACATTACTCTTAAGTCTACCACCCCACAACCTCAATTTATGTCCTCTATTTTTACCATTTTCCCTTCTATGGAAAATATTTGTTTCTTTATTAACATCTTTCAAGTATTTAAATGGCTGTATTATATCTCCCCTTCTGTCCTCTTCTCCAGAATATACATATTTAGATCTTCCATTCTCTTCCCTTATGTCTTTTAGCACAAACCCCATACCATTTTCGTTGCCTTCCTCTGTATCACTTCACATCTTTTTACATCCTTAGCCAGATATGGCCTCCAAAACTAAACATAATACTCCAAGTGGGGCCTCACCAATGACTTCTACAGGAACATCAACATCTCCTTTCTTCTGCTAATTACACCTCTCTCTATTCAGCCTAAAATCATTCTGGCTACAGCTATCATCTTGTCACACTGTTTAGTTGCCTTCAAATCCTCAGACACTATCAGTCCAAGGTCCCTCTCCTTATCCGTTCATATCAGTCTCTCACCTGCCAGCATATATGAATCCCTTAGTTTTCTACTTCCCAAATGCATCACTCTGCACTTCTTTGCATTGTATTTTAGTTGCCAAACATTAGACCATTCTTCTAACTTTTGCAAATCCCTCTTCATGTTTTCAAAGAAACATGATGGCAGATAAAGGCCAAATGGCCCATGAAGTCTGCTCATCTATAGTAACCATTATCTCTTCCTCTCTCTAAGAGATCCCATGTGCCTATCCAATGCCTTCTTGAATTCAGACACAGTCTCTTGTCTCCACCACTTCTTTCAATCCCTCTTCTGTAGGATGTCCACTCTATTATAAATCTTGGAATCACCCTCAAAGAGGTGATCCTTGCCTTCTAACCCTTTGGCAATGTTGCTCACAAACATATTGAACAGAATTAGCCCTAGCACCGATCCTTCAGGCATTCCACTACTCAACTTTCCTTCCTCTAAGTGAATTCCACTAACCACCACCCTCTGGCATCTGTCAACAAGTTTCTAATCTAGTTTATCACTTTGGGTCCTAATTTCAGCTTATCAAGTTTATTCAAGAGCCTTCTATGAGGAACTGTGTCAAAAGCTTTGCTGAAATATAAGTATATTACATCTAGCACATGTCTTTGATCCAGATCTCTGGTCACTCAATCAAAGAAATCAATCAGATTGTTTGGCACGATTTACCTTTAGTAAAACCATGTGAGTTTTTATGTTCTATCATTTACTATGAGTGTTATTATGTAAAACCTATTTTGCACATTAAATTGTGTGATCACATATTAAACATATCCAAATGGAAATTGTGTGCTTGTCTTTATGTTTTATTGTTTATTGAAAGCTTCTATACCACTGCTAATGACTGGGGGAGTACATTCAGAGTGGTTTATATGAGCTTTGTAATTATGTTACACTATATGAGGTTCTGTAACGGTGTTACAATATAGAGTTTGCGTTTCCTGGGATGATTTCAATATAGACATAATTAAACCATAATTAATACATTATTAAACCTTAATCAATACTTTTGCTTTTGTAAAGGTGTTACAATGCAGAGTTAGTGTTTTCTGAGTTGTTTCTCAATACAACCCTCTTAGACCATAATCAATTCTCTTTCTTATTTCCGCCTATAATATATCAATCTACATACCTATATAAAATATATCATATATTTATTCAGATCATACCTCCTTATACACACATATAAATATATACATCCTTATTTTGTATCATTTACTGACTTCATACTACTCGTATTTCAATTTGTGCTTAGTGTCTGTATTGTGATCTATGTTCATCTTGGAAGTACTAGCTTCCTGATAAATTTTATTATCTGTGCTATGATTATCTTATCCCCTTTACCTTCTGTGTTTACCCTATAGATGTTGCTATTGGGGACCAGTTAGCTATCTCCTCTATGCTGCATTATTGGCTATAGTATTCTATGAAGATGATGATCTTCATACCTTTCTTGAACTTTCCGTTTCTAGTTTTAGTTACTTAGGAAGAACGTTCCACCACCTTGAAGCCATCACTGAGAACATTTGTTTCCTGACACTTTTGTATTTGATGACTTTGAAGGAGGGTATTTCCAGGAGGAAGTTTTGGCTCAAGTGTACTGTGCATTCTGATGGTGTGATGATGTAGTCTGTCTGCTAGATATTGTGATTCTGAGAGATAAATGACTTTGTGTGTCAGCAACAAGATCTTGAACTTCACCCTGCTTTTGATTGGGAGCCAGTGTAGTTCTTTCAGTAGTGGGGTGGCACTCATCAGCCTCAATTTTCCCAGCAGAAATCTCACTGCTGCGTTTTGTACTATTTGAATCTGCTTAATCATGTACTTTGGTAGTCAAAGATTGAGAGTACCAGTGCTATTATTACATTGGACATTGCTTGGTGGGTGAGGTAGGGTTTAAGTCATCTGACCCAGTAGAGTTTGTCATATGTATTTTTTATGATGTTCTGGATCTATATTGTCATGTCTAGGTATGGGTTTAGCAATACTCCTATGTTTCTTACCCCCTTCATGGAAGATTTTAAGGTGTTGTCATTCAAGATTAGTTGGCATCGTGGACTATTTTTTTCCCCATTTGTTAAGTAGCAGTAATTCTGTTTTCTCTTTGTTGGCTACTAGTCTGTTTGGAACCATTCAAAGATTATTTCTAGGCCTGCCTTGATCCTCTGTTTAGTTTTCACATTTTGTTTCTTTAGTGGGATGATCAATTGGACATCATCTACATAGATGTAGCATTCCCATTCCAGTTTTCTGATGAAGTTCCCTAGCAGTTGGAGGAAGATGTTGAAAATCAAGAGTGACATAGCTGATCCCTGTGGTACTCCTATGCATGTTTCTTTCTAGTTGCCATTCCATCCTCATTAGTCTATTTGTAAGAAAGGATTTAATCCATGCTATGACATTTCCTTTGAGGCCCAAGGTCATGCATCTTGATTTTAGCAGTGTGTGTTAGGCTAGGTCGAAGGCTGCTGAGAGGTCCAGGATCCCTAGTAGCAAGTCTTCTCTTTTTGCATGGTGTTTCAGGACCAAGTCCTATACTGCTACTAGTATGGTTTCTGTGCTCAGGTGTCATCTGAAACCTGATAGAGACTGGTCAAGCTTTGACGTATTTTCTAGGAAGTCTGATATTTGTTGGCATGTACGCATTCGTAGGGATCTAGTTTGGGTAGAGTTCAGGTGGGGTTGCTGTGTGCATGCCTATTGTAAAAAAATACACATGCACAATGCATAGAATCCATGCACAGATTTACACATTTTATGTGCTTTTGGGATGGTTCTGGATACATATTTTATAAAAGTGTATAAGCACTTATATTGCCTTTTAGAGATAGGCTAAAAATAGGTGCAGTGTTCCAAAAGTCTGTCTTCTTGAATAAACCCCTGTTTTATGCATAGAAATGTCTTTGGAAACTGCCCTCACAAAACTGCCTTCAGATATTCTGGCAATATTTTTGATTGACACTTATATTCAGTATTTGATATATAGCTACCCTTTACTTTCATATCCTGTAGCTATCTGTATAGCATCTCCCTCTAGTACAATTTAATTTCCCTTTTGAATGCATCTTATATCTTACTGTATAGTAAGGGGGAAAATATTTTTACTAACACAAAAAAAAAGTTTTCAATCTTTCTAGGAGACATTTTTATATTTGTACCTGGGATATGTACCTGGGATATAATAGAATCATTACTCTTGTTAAATGTTTGTTGTATTTATTATGTGTGTAAACAATAATTTATGTGCATTACAGAAAGAGTGTTACAAGGGTAATGTTGTTTCTTCAGCAGAAAACAGGAGTAAGCATGTTATGCATCTTGTTCTGTTACAGCTAATCTCGTCCTGTAACTTTAATGAACTGCAGCAGAACCAATCTGTGGAAAAGCTTAATACAGAAAGGGAAATAAAACAACATCTGCCTCAAAAATATCCATCACTAACCTCATGCTCGCGCTGCTTTCTTCACATTAGTAATAAGGAGATATAAATGGCTTGGTTCTGCCAGTTTCTTGTTGTGCAGTCAGCATGAAATACCTGGATTCCAAAAATGTTCATGTCTCACACATTTTGGCTCTGACTAAAACAACCAGTGAAATATGGAATGCTATTCTTTTTTTTATTTTGAATTAATAACAACAACTGTAAAACTAATATCACTTTTTTTCCAGTAATTGCTACTATTTGTCATGCCACACCAACATTTCAGTAGCAAAATACTGTATAAAACCCATTTTGTTTCGAAATGGGCTACTGGAAAAAAAAAAGAACTGAGTATTATTATTGACTCATTCCTAAAACATTATTCTTGCAATAATGAAATATTCTAAAAGGGGATCTTTCTGAACATTAACTATTTTATAGTATGTATTACACCAATTCTGCAATCCACTCTCTAACTCAATGATGCATATTGATATAAAAGGTATTCCATATGATCTATTATAGTCTTATACTGATACCTTGTTTACAAAAATACATTCACATGATATATTTAAAATTATTCCTTATATTGTATATAAACCCTAACCTTAATAGTAATTGGCTAGAAAATAAAATTGGAGAGTCTAGAATTCATTTCTTAAGATACAAGCAGGTAGTGTAGTGCTATTAATATATATACGATGGTCCTAACATACAAAAAAAAACTCTGTGGAGTGACGATGTTCCTAAATGGACTTTATTTGAAAGTGTCAAAGTTCCAAAGGTACATTGAAATCATCCACATAAAATAATTCCATCCACATAAAAATAAATCATCCACCTAAGAGCCTTAAAGGACCTAGTCCGCTAGGGATACAGGACCCAACACGGTCTGCGTTTCGACAAAAAGTCTTCTTCAGGGGTCCTATAAATAATGAGGGGTACATTAAGAATGCATGTAAGTTATGAATAGTAGTGGTGATAAAATGTGAAACTTTGAATGATATCTGACATGCAAAGAGTATGAAAGATATGTGATAAAGGACACAGTGATGTAAATGGCACTAATAAAAATGAGTTGGTGAAAAAGTGATAAATATCATAAATATGTGAAAACAGAAAATATTTGAGTCTATGCAAAATGCAGAGTGAAGTGAAAAACTTAATTATATTATAAAAATGCTGGACGTGCGAAGACCATGCTAAACAAATGATCAGTGAATACTTGTGTTTAAACAAGCTAGAAAGACACAAAGGGACAAAAAATGAATGGAGAATACATACCCTGGGGGTCCTATAAAGGTGAGTACGTGGGAAACTAAAATAATATTGAATTTAAAATTGCAGGAGTTAAAACCATATATAAAACTCTATACTACTGCCCAGTTTAAGATTGAGCATATTAGCAAAGCCATGTAGAATGTTTTAAAACCCAAAAAACAGATACAGATGATAGATGATAGAAAAAATCTAAATAAAGAATTAAAAAAAGAAAAAAGGGGGTCGCGCAGTAAAAAAGAGCTTCCAATAAAGAGGCTAAATTGAAAAACCTAATTGAAAAACTAACAGATCAAAAGCTATACAGGTTAGCATACCCAGTGAACTGTGATTGAAAGAAAAACAGTGAGAAGAAGCCACAGAAAAGTGATAGTGGGGGATGTGCAGCATGGTTCCTTTTCTGAGCCCAAAGACGACCTCTCTCGCTGGGTGCAGGAAGCAGCTTGGAGGTAAGGACACCCCCCCTGCCTGTCGCAAGCCTAATTAGCTTTAAAGGGGGGAAACTGGAGGACGCTGTGTGGGAACCAAGAAGACAGCCGGGCGCTCACAGATGCTAGGGAGAGCCGTATTTGGCGCAGGCCTTTAAAAAGGTATGATGGGGTGGGGGTGGGGTGTTTTAAAAAAGTATATTCACTGCATAAGACACACCGACATTTCTACCCATTTTTGGGTGAAAAAGTGCATCTTATGGAGTGAAAAATACGGTACTCTCTACTATTTTGGGCCATTGAATATGCAAGCAATTGATCCAAAACAGCTAAACATCTGTCTGTATCATTAAAGGCCATCGGAAATCAGGGATCACCACAACTGGCCCTGAGCAGAGGGCCTTCCTCAGGATCAAGAAGGTAGTGTCCAGCTCCAATGTCCAATGCACCTTCTCAAGGGCTGTCTTCTTCAGGAAGAAGATTAATGGCTCTGGAATGAAATCCTGGAAACATTGATAATAGCCAACTATTCTCATGAATGCTTGCATCTGCTTTTTAGATTGTGGCACTGATACTTGTGTGACTACATCTACCTTCTGGAACTGGGGCTTCACCTGCCCTTTTCTGACAGAATACCCCAGATACTGAACTTATCCTCCCAGGAAGCACTTCTTAGGATTCGCCATTAATCAGCTTTTCTCAGACTATTCAGCACTGCTTCCACCTGGAATAGGTGGGTCCTCTAGTCTACTGTAACTGACAATATTGTTCAAACAGGCAGCAAGTTAACCGCCATGTGGCTTCAGCAAATGGTCAGTGAGCCTGGGATAGTCATATGGGATCTCTTAGAGAAAGGAAGAGATAATGGTCACTGCAGATGGGCAGACTGGATGGGCCATTTGGCCTTAATCTGCCATCATGTTTCTTTGTTTCTATGTTTCTAGGTGTTAAAAGCTTTCTGGAGCCCCATGAAGGCCAAAAGGTAGCACCATAAACTGGAACATGTCTTGTAGCACTGAAAAGGCTGTTTTGTTATTGTAAGCCAGAGTGAGGGATACCTGCTAATATCCTTTGGTCAGGTCTAGTATTAAGATGAACTGGGCTCTTTCCAACCTTTTAAAAAGTTCATTGACCCTTTGAATTGGGTACACCTCAAGCTTGGAGACAATGTTCATTTTCCATAAATATATACAGAACTGGATGCTCCCATTGAGTTAAGGCCCCAGCTCAATGGGGGATGACCAGTTACTGGTGGATTACTGTGACCCCCAATTCCAGCATTTCAGCAATCTCCTTCAACACAGCCTGCTACCAGAATCCAGTATAGATGCTGCCAGTCCGCCATTTCTTGGTCTGTAATAATATCATGGGCTGTGAGATGAGTCCAACCTGATGTGCTGAAGATCGTGTCCCTGTTTTGGTGAACTAACTGTTCCAGATCAGTTTTCTGAGTAGTGAAAGGGTGTTTTCCAATGGGACTTTTGTTGGCTCTAGTCACATTGGGACCTCTGGAATAACACATGCAAATTTATCTTATATATATTCATTGTAGATATCCTGAAAAGCAGATAAGAGAAGGAATGGACTGGACTGAGAGACTGCCTTAGATATTCTTAGATCCTCTTTTAATGCACTTACTTTTTAGAGTTGTTAGAAAATACATGTCAAAAGAAAATAGAATTCAGCTTTTTTTTCTCTCATATTTGGTGTTTCTATATTTTTATTTCTACAAGTTCCAGTGGATCTCAAAAGAATCATGTTCAGAATGTTTAAGAACAAATATGTGTTTACAGCTACTCTAAATCAATTGTTAATTACCTTCACTTGACAGAAATGGATTTCTATTTAACACTGAGCTTGCTCAGTTGCTTTTTTTTTTTTTTTTTTACATTCATAGTTTCAAGATACAGTTAGTTATCATATAACACACTTTGAAATAGTTACCAGATTTCATAGAAAGTATGTCATAAAAGCAAACTCAGTGCAGTGAGTTAAATATTCTACTAGAGAAATGCTGACTCTTAACAGTTAGCAACTGATACTGAGAAACTAAGAACAAATTTTAAGGGTAATAATCTCCATTGAATCATTAACGGATAAACTGTTAGCTTCAGATGCAGAAAAAGCCGAATAACTGTCACAATCATGATGATAGCTGTGGAAGCCTAAAAGAACACTTTCATGATCTGTTGCTAATAGCTGTGAATGTACGATTGAATAATAGGAACTATTTTCAGATATATTTTGACATTTATAAAAATGGGAAAGGAAATGTTTATTAAAATTTGTAAGATTGCTAAATCCCTTTAATGTTTCCCAGGTTCTAAGGTAAAAAGAGAAATTACCATTTTCTTGCACAATTTAATCACCTCATTTGCAGAGCACTTGATATCCAATGCATATACTCATTATTTTTAGGCATATCTGCTCTACGTGAGAGCACCAGTTTAGGAGGGTGTGTCTGTCTATATTTGTATAAATAGCACAAATGTACACAGACATAAAAATGCAGAAGCACTTAGCTTTGGGTTAGAACAGACACATCACACTCTGGCTCATGGTGTAATAAAAATTGGCCCACTAGACAGTTAACAAGTTCACTGTTTACTTAAGCTGGCCTGCCGACATGAACCATTGCTGCTGCTCTTCACGAGCGCCTTCCTCTGCCTTCACCTGGTCTTCCCTCCATCCCATCTTCCTGATCTCCTCTTCAAAGCAGCCTGCTGAGGATCACCGGCCAACTGTAGTGAACCTTGCAGGCTGCTGTTGACCTCCGTAGCATGTTCCCTCTGCCACGATCCCATATGTCAGAGGAGGGGTGGGACCATGGCAGAGGGAACATGCTACGGAGGTCGATGGCAGCCTGCGAGGTTCGCTACAGCCAGCTGGTGAGCCTCAGCAGGCTGCTTTGAAGATGAAGCCAGGATCTAGGGAGGGTAGGAATGACAGGCCAAATCTGAAGGTGAGACCAGGAAGAAGGGGGAAAACATGCAGGCCTTTGGGGCGGGGGGCAGACCCTGGTGTAGAAGTACCTAGAGAGAGAGAGAGATGGAGAGGGTCCAACGTGCATATTCCAGACTGAGGGTGGTGGGGGGAGGGGTGGGGAAGAAATAATAGATCTAAAACAGAGGAGAGGGAGAGAGATGGTGGACAATGAGATGGAGGGAAGGAAGGAACAGAAAGGGAGTGAAGTTGCACACAAGGGATGGTGTGGGGGGATAGAGATACTGGATAGGAGGGTCATTGGGAAGAAAAAGGGAGTGGAGTGGTGGGGAAGTAGGGAGAGATGCTGGATGAAAGGGTAGTTGAGAAAAGGGGAGATGGTGAATCTGGGGATGGTACAGTCCAACCCTGTAGTTACAGGGATGGAGATGAAAAAAAGGAATGATGTCAGACCCCCGGGGGAGGGAAGGGAAACGGAAGGGGAAGGGGAATACAGAGATGGAAGATGGATGGTTAGCACGGAGAAAGAAGAAAACAACAAATGGGCAGGAGACCCTGGCAAGTGAGTTATCAGAAGACAACCAGAGCCTGGGACCAACATGACTTGAATAATGACCAGACAAGAAAAAGTAGAAAAAAGAATTTTATTTTCTGTTTTGTGATTACAATATGTCAGATTTGAAATGTGTATCCTGCCAGAGCTGGTGTTAGACAGCAAGCGCTTACATCACAGAGCCGGCGTGGGGTTGGAGACTTCTACTAAGACTAAGGGGTCCTTTTATTAAGGTGTGCATTTAGCACGTGCTAAATCAGTTAGTGTACCTTAATAAAAGGACCCCTAAGTATCTTAATAAAAAATTTGGCCCATGACTTAGCCTTTGTTTTAGATTTTGGCCCCTTATGTGATTGAGTTTGACAACCCTGAGTTAGAAGAAGAAATTGAAGGTGAAAAGTAGCCTATGGTCTACCACCTAAAGAACTGCTGAACAATCAGTTGCAGAAAATGATGCAGGGTAGTGAAAGCCTAAGACCCATAGCGAATCCTATGTGCCTCTTACGGCTGATACGGAAGTGTTCCCTCTGACGTTGCGACATCAGAGGGAACGCTTCCAGATCAGCTGCAGGAGGTGCGTGGAAACCGCTGCCCGCAGCTTTGAGCGAATGCTGCAACAAGATGGAGGAGGGAGCAGGCAAGATGGTAAACACCCCCGGGTACAGAAGGGAGGGAGGGAGAAGGGCGTGTTGGAACTTGAGAGGGAGGTACTGCCCGGGGCTTTCAGCAAAAAAAATGACTAGCAATGAGAGGGGAGCTGGCCTGAAGGTAAACACCCGGGGCACAGAAGGGAGGGAAGGAGAAGGGCGTGAGACTTGAGGACTTGAGAGGGAGGTTGCACAAACTTAGGAAAAATGATGGAAGGAAGGAGGGAGGGGCATGAACTTAGGACTCAGAATGAAAGGAAAGATAGAGGGGAGCATGAGTCATAAGATGGAAGAATGGAGGGAGTGAGGGAAAGATGCAGATGTGAGGGAGATAATAGAAAGGGAGAATTAGGTGTCTGAGAGAGGGAAAGAGGGTGCAATTGGGGAGATAAAGAAAGAGGAGAACTGTTGGGCAGAGAGAGGAGGGACGGAGACAGAGAGAGAATTATTTGACATGGTGGTGGGAGAGGAGTGAGGTAGAGATGCATGGGTCCAGAGAGAAGGGGGAGAACATGCTGGGACGAGGAAGCCTCCTGGGCTTTTTTTTTTTTTTTTTGGGGGGGGAGGGTATTAAAAGAAGTGCGATCTTATAGGAGGGGGGAGGATATTAAAAGAAGGGAGAGCTTATGGGACCAGAAACAGAGGACAGACAGAGAGAGAAGGTGGGAAATGGTCTGAAAGGAGAGAAGTTGGACCTGGGGTAGTGTGGAGAAAGAGGGAAAGAGATACTTGAAGGGAGAACTGTTGGGAAGAAAAAGAAAGAAATGGTGGACCTGGGGAAGGGAGGCAGGCAGGCAGGTGGAGAGATGGGATGGGGGCAGTTGGGAAGAGAAAGGGAGAAAAGTTGGATCTGGAGATGGGAGGGAGGGAGAAATGTTAGGCCTGTGGATGGAAGGCAGAGAGATGCAGAATCTCTCTTTTTTTCTCAATTCCATTGTTCATCAACAAGGGGGGAGGGAAGAAGAAAAACAGAAAAGAGAGGGAGCAAAATGTTGGACCATGGAGATAGAGGGGGAGAGATGGAACCATGGAAGGGCAGGAAGGAAAAGAGTTGGGATAAGACGATGGAATAAGGGGAAGACTGCTGGTCTAAGGGGATGGAAAGAAAGGGACAGGAAGTTATAGCCTGACCAGTGGAGAGAGTGAGGGGGATTCTGAAATTAGTGAGCCAAGTGGATGAGGTCAAAAGGGAGATGACAAGATGAGTGAGAGAGCAGTGAGTATAGTGGTAGAAATGTGGTAATGGGGAGTAGATAGAAGGGAATTGGAGGCTGGGAAAGGAGTGAGATGGGAAATGGGAGTGCTAGAGACTGAGAGAAGATGGAGAATTGAGAGGTAGCTGAACATTTAAAAAGAAGAAGGGTGAGAAAGGAAGGCAAAATTTGAGTGGGAAAGGAGTGAGATGGGAAATGGGAGAGCTAGGGACTGAGAAAAGATGGAGAATTGAGAGGTAGCTGAACATTTAAAAAGAAGAAGGGTGAGAAAGGAAGGCAAGATTTGAGTGGGAAAGCAGTGAGATGGGAAATGGGAGAGCTAAGGACTGAGAGAAGGAGAATTGAGAGGTAGCTGAACATTTAATAAGAAGGGTGAGAAAGAAGGCAAGATTTGAGTGGACAGAGGCAGAAAAGAAAGCTGAAAGGGAAAAATAAATATATTGGAGACAGGCATAAGAAGAAAATGGAACGAGAGAAGAGGAGAAAGAAATGGGCAGCAGACACTGGAAAGAAAATTAGTTGAAGACAGAGAAAAAGCAGAAAGAGAAACTGGGACCAAGATGATGGAAAAACAAAACATCCAGACAACAAGGTAGAACCAATTGTTTTATTTTGAATTTATTAACTGGAATATGTTAGCTTTGGGATATGTGCATCACAATTAGTTTTTTATTCAGTGGCATAGTCATATACAGCTGATTTTGGGGAGGGACTGGAGCCCAAAATTAGTGGATGGGCACCAAAGTTTCTTCCTGCCTGAGTGGAATTTATAAATACTTGAGCTAGTGGGGATTCCCAAGCCCTGCCAACTGAAGACATCTTCCTCCAGAATGGCAACTCAAAATCTCCAAGCTTTGCAGCCAATGGCAATATCCTCAAGCAAAACCCACCCAAAACAAAACCCACCCAAGCAAAACCCACCCAAAACCTACAGGACCATCATAGCTAACACCTGTAGACATAAGGGGGAGGTATATAATTCGATCCAGGAGCTTTTGGGTGGGTTTTGGAGGGCTCACCATGCAATATAAGGGGTTATGGTGATATGTCTACTGGGACCTTTTAAGTGAAGTTCACTGCAGTTGCCCTGAGATGCCCCACTGCTCTGCTGGGATGTCTGTGTGGCCAATCTACCAAAAATGCTAGCCCCTTATACATTCCAATGGTTTGTTTTGTGCATTTTTGTTTTGGACCTTTTATTCTTTCAAAAATGGTTCAATAAGATCACTGCACTGCGCACAAAAAAAATTAAGAAATGGCCATATTTTAATAAAGAAGATTCTTGTTTTGAAAATGGTCATGTTCACTACTGGATTTTTGGATGTGTTCTTCAAAATGTCCCAAATCGATTTTAGGTGTCATATTGAAAATGCCCCTCCAAGTTTCCTTTCTAAAATATGACTATTATAGCAAGTAAGTTTCCTTTTTAAAGTATGACTACCGTATTTTCACGCATATAACGCGCATGTTATACACGATTTTTACAAACCGTGCATAACCTTGCGCGTTATACGCGTTGTACAATTTTTTTCTTCATTCCGATCAGGCATCCTCCCCCCCGCTCGCGTCACCCCCCCTCCCCCACGATCCTACATCCCCCCCAGCACCGCAAAACATCTCTTATCCGATTGGGCACCGGCACCAGCACCAATGCACAGGACGTGCCAGTGCCAGTGCCCGAAGATCCTCTCTCGTTGTTGCTGGGCTGGGCTGTGCTGGGTGGTGCGAGGGAGATCCTCCTTCTTCCTCGTGCCGGGCTGGACTGGGCTTTGAGCATTTGCCCGGCATGAGGAAGAAGGAGGATCTCCCTCGCACCGCCCAGCACAGCCCAGCCCAGCAACAACGAGGGAGGATCTTCGGGCACTGGCACTGGCATGTCCTGTGCATTGGTGCTGTTGCCGGTGCCCAATCGGGTAAGAGATGTTTTGCGGTGCTGGGGGGGATGTAGGATCGCGGGGGAGGGGGGGTGACGCGAGCGGGGGGGGGGAGGATGCCGGTTCGCAGGCCAGAAGAGTAAGCGGGAGTGGGAGGAGGTTATAGCAGCATGCGCGGTATACGCGTGTGCGTGCTATATAAAAATATTTTTACTGAAATGCTTTGGACCCGCGCGCTATACGCGTATGCATGTTATACACGTATGCGCGTTATATGGGTGAAAATACGGTACTATAGCAGAGTCTTCCAGATAAACTAATGGTGCAATTTCAAACATGCAGACTGAAATGATCAAAAATAATAAATAAATTTCTGAGACTGGAACACCCAGAATTAAGAGACTTTCGTGTCACATGACATCCTTTCATGTCTGCTCTTAGGCTTAACTTTTTCAGTCTCATAATATTATCATTTTGAAATCCACCTTTAGACCAGCTTGTTGTACACCTTGTACTTAGACTAGCTCCTCATATTGTATTCAGATGTACATATAATTTGCCTTCAGTTTAGCCACCCATCTATTTATCCCAAAGATTTTATACTACCCATCTTGTCCCATCGATATATCTCAACTACACTGGCATTCCTTGGCTACCTACTAAAATGTTTTATTGAATTGCACAAACAACATCAGCATCATATCATACGTAGTTATTTTAATGTTCTAATATGTGCTTACTAAGGAGTTGCATTTGTATTCTACTGACATTGTAAACATCATATCTTGTTCTAGAGAAACATGATGGCAGATAAAGGCCAAATATAAATGTTTTTCTATGCTGCTTATTATGGTGTCATTCATATTCTGCTGAAGTTTATCATATTTCTGTTATATGATTCATTTACATTGCTACTAAATGCTTATCCTGTACTATAAAGAAAGCAATACTTGTATGTTTGTTGGAAATTTTATCTTTAAAATTGCTCTAAGGATTTTGATGAAATGAGGAAAACTTAAATTATAGGGTACCTGGAAGCAATTTAGCTAGTGTCAAGTTTGGGAAAATTAATTTGGGGTGGATGGTCTTTTGGGGTTTTGAGAAAGATTGTTGGACCACCAGACTGAGGTTTGGAATGAACTGAAAAAGCCTATTGGAACACCAAAATGAGGCTTGGAATACAGAAGACTGCTAGAGCACCAGAGTGAAGTCTGAAAGGCTATTGGAGTACCAGAGTGAGGCTTATAACACACTGAGAAAGATTTCAACATATAACCTGAGGAAGATAGGAGGGAAGTTTGGCTGTTAAAAACATCAGGTTGGGCACTTGAAAAAAAACCTCAAAACAAACACATATAGTTCACAAACACAAAGGAGGGAACTCTACAATCTGAGGAAAATTAAATAGATAATGAGGCTGGGCACTTCACAAACATGCAGGAAGGAAATTAGGTTGATAAACCATGATTTCAACATATATCCTGGGCACTTCACAAACACAGAAGCAGCAGTTAGGCTGATAAAACCATGAATCAAGGACACAACCTGAGGAAAATTAAACAGATTTGCACTTCACAAACACACAGGAGGGCAGTTACATTTATAAAAGCATGATTTCAAGACACAACCTGGGCATTTCATAAACACAGGAAGGAAGTTAGGCTGATAAAACCATGATTTCAAGACACAACCTGGGCACTTCACAAACACACAAGAAGGAAGTTAAGTTGATAAAACCATGATTTCAGCATGCATTCTGAGAAAGATTAAATAGACGATGAGGGTTGGCACTTCAGAAACAGTCAGGAGTGCAGTTACACTGATAGAACCATGATTTCAACACACAGCCTGGTCATAATGAGATTGTTTAAGGATTAATTCCACCTATATCAACCTTAGACCAGGAATTAACTATGGGTATGTAAATGTGGCAAGGGAACATATAACTTATTGCATACTGTACTATAGATTTCATGCCTAAAAAGGGAGCCTTGCCCAAGGCCTGTTCATGCTTTGACCATGTATATACAGTGGTGCCTCGCATAACGAACGCCTCGCACAGCGAACGCTGCACACAACGAACTTCATGTCTTGATTCATACAACGAACTTCGTTTCACACAACGAAGTCGCCCGAGCTGCCGATGTATTGCATCCTTCCGCGCAGGCACTGCAGGCAGTCGTTAGTCACTGCGCTTAACTGCCCTCTCTCACAGCCCTTCGCCTGGCTCCCTGTGCAGTGGCGGACCGTCGGCTCGCCTCCTTTTATGGAGGGGCCCGGCGCCTACTGCTGATGCGTTGGGGGGGCGGAGCTACTCTCGCCGCTTCCCCGATGCTAGAAAAAAAAAAAAAAAGAAAAGTTAAGTCCCAGTTTTTGCCGCTGAGACTCTGCCCTCTCTCACTGTATACAGTCGTCCTTTTAAGATATACTCAATATTTTTTATATATCATGGCTTCTAAAAAAAGCAGGAAAGTGATTTCTGTTGAAATGAAACGGGAAATAATTAGAAGGAGTGAATGTGGGGTAAAACAGTGTGACCTCATCAAAGAGTTTGGCCTCAGCAAGACCACCATTTTCACCATTTTGACAAATTTATCTTTTTTTATGTCATCTTAGCATATTTTATGCTGCAGAACGAATAATTTTTTTTAACATGTATTGTTATGGGAAAACGCGTTTCACATAACGAACTTTTCGCATAACAAACTTGCTCCTGGAACGAATTAAGTTCGTTGTGTGAGGCACCACTGTACCTCCTTGCATTTATAAGCTATTACCTTTAGTGCCCTTAAAAGAGTGATAGCATTTAGGTGTCTTACAAGAATGTGGTTCTGGGCAAGTCACTTAAGGGTAAGGTAAATTCTAAGAAGCTCTTAGATATATAATGGGCTTCATAGTGTGTAGCACAGACTAATATCCATTAGAACACACTAAACCTGCACTAAGGGCTCCTTTTACGAAGGTGCGCTAAGCGTTTTAGTGCATGCACTGGATTAGCGCACACTATAGCGTGCGCTAGCCGAAAATCTACCACCTGCTCATAAGGAGGCGGTAGCGACTAGCGTGCGTGGCAATTTAGCGCGTACTATTCTGCATGTTAAGGCCCTAGCGTGGCTTTGGAAAAGGAGCCCTAAGTTTTGGTAAAAAGCCCCCTAACCATTTACCTTTCTACTTATTCATATAAATATACAGTATGCCCATAAAAGTGCTAGTATTCTGTAAATTTACAAGTGAGGCATTAATGTGGGCACCCATTATAGAATTTCCCTTCTTATTTATAAGACCTATTGAATATTGGCCTGACAATTTTTTAAAAAATATTTTTCCCTAGTAGTGTAGTTCTAGTTCAAGTTCTATTTTTATTTGATATACCACCATAGGGTCATGCCATCTAGGTGGTTTGCAATTCATAAAATTAAATAAAATTTGAAAACAAACCATAAAGGAAAAGGAATTAAAGGGCTCCTTTTATCAAGCAGTGGTGGATCATTTTATTATGGGCCAGCGAGGAAAATGCTCCAATGCTCATTCAATTTCTATGCACATCGAAGCATTTACCTTGCTGGTTCACAGTAAAATGCTCTACCACCGCTTGATAAAAGGAACCCACAATCTTTTAAGAAAAGAAATAGCAAAGACAGAAAAGAAGTTCTTACACAGGTATATATGACAGTGGTTGATATCTCCAGATTATACCTCACTGGCAACCTTCAGTATCTCTCAGTCTTAACAGGCCCTTAATCAAACATTTGTTGAAATAAATATGTTACAAAAAAATTTGTTCCTTTGAAATGAAGTCCATCTCTTTGACTTCATTTTTATAGAAGGCTGTTGGCAGTTCATTTCATTTCAGCATTTTTTCACACTTTTGATACGTATTTCAGCCCAATGAACATTACAAAAAACTTCTGTTGTGCAGATTTTCCTTCCAGTCAGTCAAGAGATTCCACAAAATCTTCACATTACTGAAATGAGATAGAGAAACCTATTTTCCTTACTATATCTATATTAAAGCTCTGGAAGAAAGAAGTGCCTTATTTATATTGCAAATGCTTTTTCATACCACCATTAAGGGCAGAAGCTTCATCAGCTTTCCAAGATTTGCAGTAAAAAATCTGGGATTATTTAACTCTTTTTGACAATCTACTTCTTCCCTTTAATTTTATCCAAGAGAGTCTATTTTCTGAAAGTGGAAATAATTGGAATATAGACACCAGCAGCATTATAGCAAGAAAATTTAGAAAAGAGAGACACTGTGTACATGAAACACCTCTTAGTTCAGAACAGATCACCCATACCAGTTCTAAATTTTCTATCTAGTCAACTCTTTTGCACCAGCCTTGACTATCACAGATTTATATATGATGCTCAAACAAGTAAGATAACACTCTTTTTTTTTCTTATTCGTAATCTCTGATCATTCTAATGATATCGTTGTTACTGTTTTTCCAGTTCTTCCTGTCTTCCTTGCTTTGTTGTTTTGTGCTAAATGAAAATGATGATATTTAAACAAACATCAACCAAGCCTATTTGTTTAACTGGGTCTATTTTATTTTTGTGTGGCTTAGGGCTCCTTTTACTAAGCTGCGGTAGCATTTTTAGTGCGCGCTAAACCCACGCTATGCTGGCATTAAGATCTAGTGCGTGCGGCAATTCAGCACGTGCTAAGCGTGCGCTAAAACCGCTATCGCAGCTTAGTAAAAGGAGCCCTTAAGCTCCTATTACAAAGGTGTGTTAGGGCCTTAAAGCACGGAATAGCGCACGCTAGCCGCTACCGCCTCCTCTTGAGCAGGCGGTAGTTTTTCAGGTAGCGTGCACTATAGCGTGCGTTAATCCGGTGCATGCGCTAAAAACGCTAGTGCACCTTTGTAAAAGGAGCCCTTAGTCTTTCAGGTTTCTGATTTTGTCTTTCACATTCATCACTGCTTTGAAAAGATGAGTTCTCTATGCTTTCCTTTTAAACCTGAGTATCATTCTATTCTATCACCATCAGTCAGTAACAAGTGACTATTGCAAGACATATTTGTATCTTCTTAATCAATGTGTTTGCTATCTGTTTTTGTGTCAGATTGAGAAAAGTTTTGCTTCCCTTGCTGAATTTCATTCACCAGGATACAGGTGCATGCTTGCTTCTTGTTCTTGTTTTTTCTTCCAGTAATAGAGATTAACCTATTCTCCACAGAGTCCCTGTGCTGCTCCATCATACACTGTAAAGCCCAGTATATTCTCTTATTTTTTTATGGTAGAAAGAGAAACTTCCGGCATAAGACCTTTTCAGAGGTTTATAGCCATTAGCAGATTTTAAGAATGATGACAAAAGAGAAAAGTATTCTTTCTAATTCATTATGTCGTAATTTCCTCACTTTATAACACCAATACTGAGATTGATGTTTTCTTCATTCCATTATGCTTTAAGTTTCAAGTTCAAGTTTATTATTTTTTGATATCCCACAAATCGTGTAACAGCTAAGCAGCTTACATAAAATATAAGTACAAATAATTAAAAATTAAAAACAAAAACATTAAAACAACAAAATAGTTATAAAACAACATATAACAGGAGGAAAAGGGAAGAAATACAGTTTATAATAGAAAAGTATGGGGGAGGGATAAGACACGAGGTATAGGGACGGTCTATATGCTTCATCTGGTGAGATTGATATTACAGATTATAAGAACTGATGCGTATAATAAAAAGCATTGGAAAATAGAAAAGATTTAAGATCCTTCTTTAAAATTTGTAGAGAAGTCTGAAGTTGGAGGTTACTAGGAAGAGCGTTCCATAATTCTGGTCCCTGAACAGAAAATATTGAGTTACATATTGAATCAAGAAATATTTCTCTAAAAGTAGGAACTACTAAGCGATTGTGATTTAGGGATCTTAGAGTTCGAGATAGGGTGTTAGAAATTTACTGAGAAATAATGGTGTGTCTGTGGAGCGGATTTTGAACACTAGTAATAGAATTTTGTATGCAATTCAATGTGATATTGGTAATCAGTGTGCCGATTTGAGTAAAGGAATTACATGATCATATTTTTTATGACCCGTTATGAGTTTTATGGATGTATTTTGAATTAATTGGAGCGTTTTGAGTTCTTTAACTTGTATGCCTTTATATAATGAGTTGCAATAGTCTTTTTTAAGATGTTTAATACATTGAGGGCTCCTTTTACATAGTCGTGGTAGTAGCTGCTACTAGATAATCACTCTGATGCCCATAGGGATTTAATGGGTGTTAGAACGTTTGCCATTCAGCAGTCATTACCACGGCTTTGTAAAAAGGGGGTGGTATCTACTAAAGATGATTTAGCTGATTCAACTACATAGCAACCTGATGTAGAAAGTTTGGCATATTACTTTCAAGAGAAGATTAAGATAGTAAGAGATTCATTTACACATATGATGGAGGATTGTGTTGAAGCAGATGTTTTAAATGAAAATATGATTGAAGGTATAACAGCAGATAGATGCTGGAGTGAATTTGCTATTGTTACTCCAGATAGAGTCTCTGGTTTGTAGAAGAGACTTTCAAAAAAATTCTGCTGTTTGGATATCTGTCTGTCTAGTATGTTAGACAGTATTCCTTCTAATATATTAATGTGAATTTCCTGGTGTCACCGCGCAGTTTCCTGCCTCTGATTTTCCACGGATGTCCTCTTGTTGCCGTGGGACACTTGAAAAAGAAGATATCCTCCTCTGCATCGATGTGGCCCGTGAGATACTTGAACGTCTCAATCATGTCTCCCCTCTCTCTGCGCTCCTCGAGCGAGTATAGCTGTAATTTATCTAATCGTTCTTCGTACGGGAGATCCTTCAGAATTACTAACAATGTAGTAGATCACAGTCAGTCATGATGCATTGCCCTGTCACTATATTTTTATTTTAGGTATTTATATACTGCTTATATGACCCCACAGAGATTCTGTTTACATTATATGGTGCTCAGATACTCTAAGCATCTTCCCTATCTGTCCTGGCAGGTTCATAGTCTAACTACTGTAACTGCTGAGGCAGTGAGAATGATTTTTTCAGGCAACCTGGAGGGTAATTCTATAACCATGGATATATATATATATATATATAGGTACAGCTCAGTGTAGTAGCCCTTGTACTTCCTTGGAGGACAGAGGTCTCCTAAAAGGAGAACATCACCCTGGTGAAGTTGGAAATAATTATTTAGCTAGGACCTGCCCACCAGACAATATCCTCTCGTGCTGAGGATGTAATTCCAGGGGCTTCTGCCCAGGAGGCAAGGGTTAGGACAGCTACTGTAGTTAGTGATTCAATCATTAGGCATGTAGATAGCTGGGTGGGCATGAGGATCATCTGGTTACTTGTCTGCCTGGTGTGAAGGCAGTAGACTCCATGAGTCACTTAGATAGGATTTTAGATAGTGCTGGGGAGGAGCCAGCTGTCTTGTCGGTAACAATGACATAGGAAAATTGAAGAGAGGAGGTTCTGGAAGTCAAATTTAGGCTCTTAGGTAGAAAGCTGAAATCCAGATCCTCCAGAGTAGCATTTTCAGAAATGCTCCCCATTCCACTTACAGGCAGGTTCCAAGAGGCATGTTGAGCTCCAAAGTCTCAATATGTGGTTGAGACAATGTCACATGGATGATTAATTTAGGGCTTCTTTTACAAAGCCATAGTAGAGGTTTCTACTGTGGGCTAGCGAGGTAAATGCTTTGATGCTCATAAGAATTCTATGAGTGTCAGAGCATTTACCTCGCCAGCCCGCGATTTAAACCTTTACTGCAGCTATATAAAGCCAGCATTAGATTTGTTAGGAACTTGGAAACCTTCTGGGAAAGGGGGAGCCTGTTCCAAAAGGATGTTCCAAAAATTAAAAAAATAAAATAAAATAAATTTTTTTTAAAATTGAATCAGGTTGGGCAGACTGGATGGACCATTCGGGTCTTTATCTGCTGTCATCTACTATGTTACTATGTTACCTATTACCCAGGAACAAAAAAAAAATTTCTACATAGTATAATGAATGATTTCAATTACCCTAATATTGACTGGATAAATGTTACATCGGGGAGTACTAGGGAGGTAAAATTCCTAGCCATCATAAATGACTGCTTCTTGGAGCAACTAGTCTAGGAACCGTCAAGAGGGGGAGCTATTTTAGATTTGGTCCTTAGTGAATGCAAGGCATCATAAAGAAGGTAAATGTTTTGGGTCTGCTGGGAAACAGTAATCATAATGTGATCAAATTTGAGCTGATATCTGAAATGATATAGCTAAAGAAATCTATTAAAGCAACATTTAATTTTGAATTTAGTGACTATGATAAAATGAGGAAAATGATTAAAAAGAAGCTAAAAGGATCAGGGGCAAAGGTTAGGACTGTAAACCAGGCATGGATATTATTTAAAAATGGTAATGATGGATGGGGGAGGGAATTTTTATCTTTTGTATAGATTCTGATTGTTTATAAGTGCTTATTTGATTATTATTATTTGTATGTAAATTGTATTGCACTTTTTGTTGGCATTAAAAACTAAATAAAGTTAAAAAAAAATTAAAATATGATCATGGAAGTCCAGATCAGATGTATTCCACATATTAACAAAAGTGGAAAAAAAAAAGAAAATGAGAGCCAGCATGGCTAAAAGGTGTAGTGAAAGAGGCTATTAGAGCCAATAAAACATCCTTTAAAGAATGGAAAAAGGACCCAAATGAAGAAAATAAGAAGCGACATAAGCACTAGCAAATTAGATGGAAAGCATTGATAAAGAAAGCTAAGAAGGAATATGAAGAGAAACTTGTCAAGGGCAATCTCATAATTTTTTTAGGTACATCAGTAGCAGAAAACCTGCGAGGGAATCTGTGGGACCGTTGGATGATCAAGGAGCAAAAGGGGCGCTCACGGAGGATAAGGCCATAGTGGAGATACTGAATGAATTCTTTGTTTTGGTCTCTATGGAAGAAGATGTAAGAGATCTACCTGAACCAAAAATAGTTTTGTTCCTGGAGGAAAAGTCCGTAGTCTACTATTGAGACAGACATGGAGGAATGTTGCTACTTTTTGGGATTTGGCCAGGTGCTTGTGACCTTAATTGGCCACTGTGAAGACAGTATACTGGCCTAGATAGACCATTGTTCTGACCCAGTGAGGTTATTCTTATGTTTTTGTATTCTATAAAAGAAAGTAGGTGTCAACTTTCCTTTATAGAATACTAGTAAAACTGGGAAGATATGCATCTATATGCTTAGGTCACGTGTGTGCCTAAATACTGAAGATATGCATGTAACTTATAGTATACATAGAAACATAGAAACATAGAAATAGACGGCAGATAAGGGCCACGGCCCATCTAGTCTGCCCACCCCAATGACCCTCCCCTACCTTTCTCTGTGAATAGATCCCACGTGTCTATCCCATTTGGCCTTAAAATCAGGCACGCTGCTGGCCTCAATAACCTCCTATGTATACTTCTTCTTGCAAAACACTCACTATGTAAGAAACCCTAATATTTACAAAATAATGCCTGGGTGATTTCTGACATTTATTTGAGTATGTGCACACACATGTTTGTATATGCTATTATTCTAATCATTTATATATGTAGTGAATGTATCCATTTTAATGACCATTTTATAGAATTACCCTCTGTTATTGTGCCGTTCAAAATCGGAGGTCATTGTACTCATATGGTTACTGGCTGCTAGTGAACATATAATTCCTTTTGAATATCATTACATTACATTACATTACATTAGGGATTTCTATTCCGCCTGTGCCTTGCGGTTCTAGGCGGATTACAATAAAGATGAATCTGGACATTTCCAGTAGATTTACATTACAGGAGAAGAGTAGATTACAAGTAACTGTGAAGAGTTATAATACATTCAACATCGCAGCAGAGATAACATAGCCTCGGATTACAATAAGGAAGATATCTGGGCATTTCCAGTAGAATTACATTACAGGAGAAGTGTTAATTACAGGTAATAGTGAAGAATTACAGTACATTCAATATCACAGGAGATGTTACATAGCAACTGAGTCAGTTTATAACTGGTGGAGAATAAGAATTACAATATATTCTAGATTACAAAAGATGTTACATGAGATGAGTCAAGTTTCTTCGGATGGAGAGTAGCATCATATGCCTATAAGTGGAAGTGTATTTATTGTTCTGATGATTGCATGATGTTGGGTAATTAATGTTGATGATATGGACAGTGGGGGTATTTAGTTTGGGTTGGATAAAGAGATTCTATTCCCAAGGAATTGGTTGGGAACTCATTAGATGGCGGTTTATATTGATGGGAGATATTTTTTGAACAGTAGTGTTTTTATTTCTTTTCGGAACTCTTTTATGTCTGTAATTTCGATCAGTAATATCAGACTCCTAGTTCCATTATGACTTGTTATAATATCTTCTCTGCTTTCAGATAAAGGACATAGCAGGTTATGATTGTTTATTCACAGCTCTTACTTTTCCCACACACCACAGGGTTGGCTGGTACAGCTCAACATTGCTTTTAATGGCACTTTTTGCAGTTGAATTTTGCTGTGAAATTTATTTTTTGTAGCGTTCCTCCTTGCTGAGTTTATTAATTAGCTCACTTTTATTCAGTTATTCAACTACATTCACATATTAGACTAGGATTGTCCTAAAATTTTATTATTTGATCTTAAGAACATAAAAACATAAGAATTACCAAACTGGGCAATTCTTAATTTAATCAGTCATGACTTCCTGCCTTGACTCTCTGCATGACACTTTCTTCGCATGCATGGTTTTCTGCTTTCTCTGATACTTGCCGGGGTTATTTTAATTGCTTGCCATATTAGTTACTGTATATTTCAGCAGGCATACAAAATCTCTTTTGTTGGGTGAGCACACAACTTCTTCAATTCAAATTGGTAAGTAGGGACTCTGGCACAACTTGGTATTCCCATCATTAGTGCTGTGTGTCCTCAGCTCAAATATATGAACGTAAAAATTGCCATAGTAGGACAGGCCAAAAGTCCCAGTATCCTGTTTCCAACAGTGGCCTGTCCAGGTCACCAGTACCTGGCAATCAATGAAAAATGAATAATAAAGAGTACAATTTTTTTATTGCAATGCTTGCTTCTGTTTTTATTTATTTTTTAAAAAAATATATACCACCTAAAACGAAGCAATTTCCAAGAAACATACATAGCATTAAAACAGATACCATTACATAAAACAAAGACATGCTCTTTCTTCACACCTTCATATATCTGTCTGCTTACATCATATTTACATGAATGCACTAATAGCTGCGTTTTCAATAACTTCTTGAAATTCACACAATCAGCACAAAGCCGCAAATGACCTGGTAATGCGTTCAAAACAAAAAAAATTGACCCTGGTGACTCCACAGAATAAAAGTCCAACAGCAACAAAAGAGTCTGCGGAGAGTGATGTTTCGGATGTAGACTTTATTAAGAGTTCAGAGTCATAATCCACATAAAACCATCTAGGACCCAGTCCTCTGTGATCTTGGACCCAGCTATAGAAAATAATGAGGACCAACAAAAATTCCAGCCTTTCAATTTTTCTTGTGTGATGAAGGGAAATTTCATAGAAAGGTACTTTAAGCAGGGCCCATCCTGTGGTAGAGCCTTTACAAACGGCTTCATCAAGCCCAATTTGATGTGTAGTGGTGGAAGCAGGACTTTTGGGGGGTCTACAAGCAGTTCATGCAGGATGTTTTTAGTTCCAGGCACAAAATTTTGCCGCTCTAGCCAAACTCTCACACTCCAATGTCTTTGCTTTGCCCGATGGTCCCATTCACATAGAAAACAAGGCATTTTAGTGAACCCAGCTTGTTGTCCTAATAGTATTCCTATAATTTCGAAGTCACCGCAGATAAGCCATTTGTGTTCCTCATACTGGATACTTGTTAAAAGTAGCTTCATGTTCTCAAATGTCTCTTTCATTTGAACTGAATGGGCCACAGGAATGGACCTATACACATTCCCATTATGCAGTAACATGCCTTTGATGATCCTCTTTGATGAGTCTATAAAAAGTCTCCACTGAGTAGGATCATGTTCAGTGCCATAGAAGTGCATTAACTCATTTATGTTATTGCAGTAAACCAAGGAATTGTTATGTGAGAATAAAGGAACTAGTTCTTTTTCTCTGTGTCTGTACCATGAGTAATATGTTCCTGGTTCTAGAAGATTCTTACAGGAGCACATTACAGGGCTTCAAAGAAGGTTTGGATAGGTTCCTAGAGGACAAAGGGATTGAGGGGTATAGATAGGTGTAGAGGTAGGTTATAGGGATAGGAGTAGAGGTAAGTTATAGGAATAGGAGTAAAGATAGGTTATAGAGCTAGTCAGGGACCACTGCTCAGGCAATGGGTCTGATGTGCCGCCGCGGGAGCGGACCGCTGGGCGAGATGGACCTCTGGTCTGCCTCAGCAGAGGCAACTTCTTATGTTCTTAAGCCAGGAGCCAAGTAGTTCTGTAGATTCCTTAAGCAAATTCAAATCATGTACTAAATCATTAAGTTTACTCTGTTATATCCGTTCTTTGCTTAAGCACTGTATAATTTCCACAAATGTAACAGAAAACATTTGGATTGTTCATTCACTTGCGTGTAGACACTATAGTACCTGCAGTCACGATAGAGAAATAAAATGAGAACAGCACTGATAATGCAAGTGTCTGAACTAAACAACACTTCCTTTTTTTTTTTTTAAGTTCAGTCTTCTGTTACTAGCCTCCTCCAGGTCTTTTTTCATCTGCACAATTGTTTTGTGGTCTGCTTGGCAGCCTTGTAATCCATCCTCAATAGCAAAAACCCGCTGCACAAGATACTGTCCTCTTATTACATGTATCCATTTGTTGCGACAGGCTTGCAACTTCCCCTTGCAACGTGGAGATTTTAGACGTGCTTTCCTTTATCAATGTTTTAATGTCTTTCAGTTCAGACATTAGAGGTTCCAGGATATCTGAAATATCCCATTCCTTTGATGCTTTCAGTGCTGTCAGCGGGTCAGGCTTAGGCCTCTTGGCACTGCCCTCTGTGAAAGCAGCCTCCAACTAACTTTGCTTTCCAGATGCCATCCTAAAACTTATATATTATACTCACTATAAATGTGTATAATGAATACTAAATTGCCCATGTTTTATATACATGTAACCTGCTAGTTAGGAAAAAAAGATGGAGAAGGGAGAGCGCCGTTGATTCAAACATCCATTCCGCTTCAGCGCCAAGCCATGCCCCTTCGATAAACAACACTTCCAAGGTCACTCAATAACAACTAGCAGCAACAGCTGTGCCAGCCTAAAGACTTACAGGTCTGTATTGAGAAATTTCCCTCCAACAATACTCATTACCTACTTGTACAGCAATAAATCTTTGAAGTAAAATTGTGAAAAAAAACTGTACGTGATAGAAGAAAACTAAGAACAGTTCTGGAATCAGCACAATAAAATGAGGTAATATCACATATTAGTTTTCAGTCATCCGATATCATGCAGACTATTCAAAGATAGAGGAATCAAAGATGTGAATAGCCCCTGTATGATTTTAAAAATCATAGAAGCACATTTAAACTGTACTCTAAGATAGACAGGGAGCCAGTGAAGATTTCTCAGAAAAGGAGACACATGATCAAATTTTCTCTTACCAAATATTAGCTTTGCTGCCGTATTTTGGATTAGTTGTAACCATTTTAGATTCCCCTTACTCAGGCCTATATAGATTGAATTACAGTAATCTAATTGTGCTAGGATAATAGTTTGCACCAATACCGCAAAATGTTGCTGGTGAAACAGATTTCTAACTTTCCTTAACATTTGTAAGCTGAAAAAACATTTCTTTGAAAGGTGATTAACCTGACATTGAAATGATAAAGAGTCCAATATTATTTCCAGAATTCTACACGGAAATTCAATTTTCAAAGATTCTCGAATTCAGAGTTACAGAGAGTTGTAACTTTCAATTTTCAGCATTCAATTTTTGGGCCAAACCATAATAATTTTGCCTTGGCTGCATTAAGGGCTCCTTTTACAAAGCCGCGCTAGCAGTTTTAATGCACGCACCGGATTAGCACGTGCTATAGCGCGCGCTAGCTGGAAATTAGTGCCTGCTCCAAGGGAGGCGCTAGTGGATAGCGCGTGCAGCACGGCCCTAGCACGGCTTTGTAAAAGGAACCCTAAGTTTCATTTGAACAGAGGTAGCCCACAATTGAAGTCTGGAAATACAAGAATTTATATTTAGATGAAACTTGCTCAGTTTTGGATCTACTTCTAAATTCACCTCTTTAAACTATTGACTTAATATTTAAACTCACAGCTAGCAATTATTTTAACAGCAGTTGTAATGTTTAAGGATAAGGATCTTAAGCCAATGATATTAACCTCTACTTCTTACCAACATTTTAGGAAGCAATTGAAAACATAGCTGTTTTCTAAATTTGAGGGAATTATAAAATTTTATTTAATTGCTTAATTTTCTAATCTTTTGTAAACCGCATAGAACTTAACAGTTACGCGGTATATAAATTGTTTTTTATATTTATGTTATATGTAGTGACACTGTCAGGATAGAGAGCAACCCTGAATATCTGGATAGATCGGATAGTGCCAGCATTATTTGGATAGTGGCATAATCAAAGCACTATCTAAATTTATTTATTTATTCAGTTTTCTGTATCATTCTCCAGGGGAGCTCAGAATGGTTTACATGAATTTATTCAGGTACTTGAACATTTTTACCTCTCTGTCCTGGTCGGCTCACAATCTATCTAATGTGCCTTGAGCAATGGGGGGATTAAGTGACTTGCCCAGGGTCACAAGGAGCAGCATGGGTTTAAACCCACAACCTCAGGGTGCTGAGGCTGTAGCTAGATTATAGCAATTTTTCTATTCTAACTTTATCCAGATATTTTTCAAAATAGCTGTTTATATATCACCACTAACTAGATAACCTTTGTCTCTAGCCATGCTATGGATCACCTCAATGCTTTCTGGACAACACCAGGATGATCTGTAATGATTTACAGTGGAGCTATGTGGAATATATAGCTGAAATCAGTGGCTATCCCAGGTGTTGCTATCTGTATAAGTGTGTTTGAAACATAGAAACATGACAGCCAATAAAGGCCAAATGGCCCATCCAGTCTGGCCATCCACAGCATTCACTCTCTCCACCTCTCTCTTAAGAGATCCCACGTGCCTCTCCCATGCTTTCTTGAATTCAGACACAGTCTTTATCTCCACCACCTCTACTGGAAGACTGTAAAAAGGTATTTCCTTAGGTTACTTCTGAGCTTATCACCTCTTATTTATTTATTTATTTATTCATTCATTTATTTAGCCCACCCTCCCAAAAGAGCCTAGAATGGGTTACAGGAGTACATACACAGTATAGTCAAGCCATATATAGACAAGATGTATTTGGAAGCTAGTAGTACAATGACTGGTAAATAGAGAAAGTCTGAGATACACTAGGTAACTATACATGCTATAGTAGATATAAACGTCCTAGATACTCTAATTTATACATACTGTGGTGAGGAACTTGTGCTATGGCCTAGTTGATAAGTTTACCTGAGATCAGTTAGGCTTGGTCTTTTCATAGAACTGGATTTGTGAAGAGGAAGGATTTCATTGCTTTCCTAAAGTATCATAGGTTGTCCAGCTCTCTGATAGATGGAGGGATGAGGCTCCATAGATTGAGCATGAAGTAAGAGTAGACATGCCTGCGGGCTGATTATGTTTTGAGAGTGCTCTCACTCTGGAGTTTCCTTTCAAATGAAAGAGACTTGCCTCATGCACATTTATGCCAAGCAGGTATTTAAATGTCTCTATCAAATCACCCCTCTTTCCTCCAAAGTATACATATTGAGATCTTTAAGTCTATCCCCATACATCATATGACATAGACCATCAACCATTTTAGTTGCCTTCTTCTGGACCGACTCTATCCTGTTTAGATCTTTTTGAAAGTGTGGTCTCCAGAATTGTACATAATATTCTAAATGAGGTCTCTCCAGAGTATTATGCAGGGGCATCAAAATATCATTTTTCTTACTGGCCATTCCTTTCCCCATACACCCAAGAATCCTTCTTGCTTTCGTTGTCTCCTTTTCAACCTGTTTGGCCACCTTAAGATCTTCACATACTGTCACACCCAAGTCCTGTTCTTTTGTGCACAAAAGTTCTTCATCTTCTAAATTATACTATTCTCTCAGATTTCTGCAGCCCAAATGCATGACCTTGCATTTCTTAACATTAAATCTTAGCTTCCAGATTTAAGACCTCAAGCTTCACTAGGCCCCTCCTCATGTTTTCCACACCATCAGCGATGTCTATTCTATTGCAGATTTTGGTATCATCCACAAAGAGGCAAATCTTACCAGTCAGCCCTTCAGTACTATTGCTTACAAAAATGTTAAAAAGAACAGGCCCAAGAACCGAATCTTGATGCACACCACTGGTAACATCTCTTTCCTAAGAGCAATCTCCATTGACCACTACCCTCTGTCACCTTCCACTTAACCAGTTCCTGACCCAATCCATCATTTTGGGGCCCATACCAAGGGCACTCAGTTTATTTATTAGATGCCTGTGTGGAACACTGTCAAAGGCTTTGCTAAAATCTAAATACACCACATCTAGCGCTCGCCCTCTATCCAATTCGTTGTTCACCCAGTAAAAGAAATTGATCAGATTTGTCTGACAAGTCCTGCCTCTAGTGAATCCATGTTGTCTCAGGCCTTATATTTCTATGGTTGTGTAGAAACTTGTGGTAGCTGCATTGATATCAGTAGAGTTGATCACAGTTTTCTATGACAGTTCTTGGTAAGTTTGCAGGACATTGTAGATATGCCACTACTTTTCAGTGACTAGTACTGTACAGTGTTTGATGCTTTTTGATCAATGTTATTAAGATGAATGGCATTCAATTCATGATATTGCTTCAGGTGCCTGATGCTGTACAAAGGCAAAAACTAATTTGTAAATGATAGCCATTGTTTTGAACAGCACAGAGGCAGCTTTTTACATTGCAAAGTGCAAAAATGCTATTTATTTTCAGTTAACATTTTCAATAACTGCCATGAGGAGCAAAGAATGGACTTTCACACTGAGACTCTTATAGACTTCACTCAGTCTTTCAAGATAAGTAATTTTGCAGATCTGGCAGTTGTTTTAAAAGAGCCTAAATGATGAAAGATAAGGAAAACTTATGGTCTACCTATTAAAAAGAGGGCAATGGATCAGTGTGTGTCAGCTCTGTGGTTGTGGGTTCAAACCCTAGGTTGCTCCTTGTGACTCTGGGCAAGTCACTCAATCCTCCATTGCCCCAGGTACATTAGATAGATTATGAGCCCTGCAGGACAGATAAGGAAAAATGCTTGAGTACCTGATTGTAAACCCAATAAAATAAATAAATGCATGACCTAGCAGCAGTCAATAGATTCATATGCTTTATTAGCTAAAGAGAAATGAAGATGTATGATTCCCCTCCCCTCAATAGCAGCCTTTTTTCAAAACTGAAACTCACGAAGAGCAATTCTACAGGGTAAGGCAAAAGAAAAAGTACCCCCCCTAGAGTTTTTAATTGCTTTCTCAGCATCTGTTTGGAGTTTCAACATGGAATTTTACAGTTTTATTTGCTGTTTCTATCTACATGTGTGTGCTGAATGGAATGAGGTTATCTTTAAACAGTGAAGTTGTAGACTCTTTTAGTTTGAAAATTATATGACAACCTAATGGCCACCAAAGCAGCTAAACTAGACAGACAAATCACCAATCTGTTGTCTTCAATCACAGACTACAAAATCTTCAAAAAAGAAACCAAAACCCTACTCTTCAAAAAATATATAAAACCTATCTAACATTAACAGTTCCTTCTCAAACTCCACCTACCACAGACTCCACCCATATCTAATCTAAAATGTTTCTAATTACCCAACATGTATCTCCTTAACTTCTCGACAATTCTTATGTAATTCCTACAACAATTCTTATGTAATGTTACAATTCTTGTAACATGACAACTCTTGTGTAATCCGCCTTAAACCACAAGGTAATGGCGGAATAGTAATCACTAATGTAATGTAGTCAACAATTTTCATGTGTTGAAAAATGTTTACATTGTAAAACTTTCATACTTTTTGTACTGCTCCCTTTATATTGTATATGTACTTGATATACATTGTAAAACTATCATTATTTGAAAAAAAGGGGTGCCAGCTTATTGTTAATGACATCATATTGATGTAGACTTTTGTCTGGGGAGCAATGTTGGAACTCTATCACAAGCTCCACCTAAAGACGTAAACTCAAGGAAGCACTCCTAAAGTCGTAAACTCAAGGAAGCTCCACCTAAAGTCGTAAACTCAAGGAAGCACACCTAAAGTCGTAAACTCAAGGGTGCTAAGGGAGTTGTGTGATGTCTTGGCGGAACCGCTATCCACGCTCTTCAATCTCTCCCTTAGTACAGGTAACGTCCCGTTGTACTGGAAGACGTCTAACGTCATTCCACTCCACAAGAAAGGCTCCAAGATGGAGACAGCAAACTACAGACCAGTGAGTCTCACATCAGTAGTGAGATGATCTGGGATAACCTGCCACAGGCACTGATCAACAAGGCTGCCAAGAACTTTACAAAGCAACTATGACTGGGAAATTCTGACACATTGTTAATTGTATCATTTGAATGAGATTGTTTTACTATGGGCTTCTTTTACGAAGGTGTGCTAGCGTTTTTAGCTCGCGCTACAATGCTGCACGCGGTAACCCTGCGCTACGTGGAAAATACTAACGCCAGCTCTATGGAGGCGTTAGTGTCTAGCGCACGCGGCATTGTAGCAAATGCTAAAACTGCTAGCGCACCTTCATAAAAGGAGCCCTATGTGTTAGTTTTTTAATGTACAAAAATGTATAGGTTGTAATGCTAAAATGTCATTAACATCAACATACTTTAAGATTGTTTAATAGTAATATGTAAGTATAATGACTAAAGAAGTGCATACAATTTCTCACTGAAATTCAAAGCAGTTGCTGAGAAAACAACAAAAAAAACCTAGGGGGTAACTCTTATTTCCTTAAACATGTATAAATGTACAAAATAATACCATATAACCATGTAAGTACATACATATATATGTAAATGGCAATTTTTCTGCCTAAGCACTTTTCTGTAAATATCTGCTTAACTGGCATGGAGGGTATTTGCACTTTGCAGGGGTTATACATAGAGGAGAAGCAGGTTTTAGACCTAGACTCCTTACAGAATATTGCAGGTTATGTATATCCCTGTTGTATTTAGATGCCCTCACTTACACCAAACCTACAACTGGCATAAGTGGGCTCCTATATGTTGGGAGCACCTATACACTTGCATTCTATAATGGAACCTGGGTGCTCAGGTTCCTTTATTTAATAGGCTCCTATCATGTGGCCTTGCAGCACCTAAATACAGATACCCGGTTATAGAATTACCTTCATAATGTACAAAAGAAACATTGGAAAGTTGGAATAATATTTATTTATTTTTTCTATGTATACCAAGTGCATTTTTCATCATTTAGTAAATTAGCAAGACACTAATTACTTATTACTAGCACTGTGCAAATTAACTTCACAGTGAATTTCCATTTAACTGCCTATGCTCTTATTTTACCTTTAAATGGAAATGGAGGAGTATTTCAGTCAGTCATGTTTTGTGCCCAAGTGGGGCATAATGACTTTTAATGGGCATCATAAATATTGAAGAGATAAAAAAGAGGATGATTAATGATAGCACTCTTTAATGTGTAGATAAGAATTAATGTGCAAATATAGAAAAATGTATTAAATTATACTTATTTATCAGAGGTATAGAAGTTTCTCTTAGGAAAATGATAGTAGCATAAAAACCTCAGTAGGATTTTCAACCACGACGTGACCTGATTAATGCAATAATTTATATACAATTTTATATTAGTAAATAGGCCTACAGGATATTGTGATTCATGCTGAATGGGAACTCAGCATTAGAAACACTGAATGGCAGAGATAAAACAGGTCAAGTCAAATTCCTTTCCCTGTCCCAATGTACTTTCCTTTTTTGTACCTTTTCTTAATAAATATTGTAGTTCTCCCCTCCTTTCCTATTGTGTCTTTATAGATTTAAAAAAAAAAAAAAGTCAAGTATGTTAAAATTGTTTGTCTTCCCATACTCCTGTTAATGTTTTAATTATTATTGTACAACACTTAGTATCTCATGATAAGCGTTTAATCAAATAATCAAATAAACTTGAAACTTGAAGGTAGACTGCTTATCTCTGGGGTTAAGTAGCATGGAGTGACCTAATGCTTGGCCCTTGGTCTGACCCAGTAGGGCAGCTCTTACCTTCTTAAGGCTCTCTTGAGCTCCTTTAGTTCCTTCTTCAACTTTCCATAACATTTTTGAAAATTGCCAACATACTGTACTATATAAATGTATATTTGTTTCTTATCTTTAAAGAAGTTTAACTTGTGCAGACACTTAAACTAGTGCAATTTTGTAACTCTGTGGCCTGCCTGCCTGTGTTATATTGGCTCTGGGTGGTTGTGTACTACAAAATATATGTGTTGTATATGTTCACTGCGGTTGACCTGGGAGCATGGAAGAATTGGAATAGGACTGGTTATACATGATTGGTTATATATTGTCACAACCCTAACCTTAAAGCTAAACTTGTTCCAGGCAAGTCTTCTCCTAACCCTAGCCTTATCATAAAAAGGGCTAATCAATGTGACAGGGCAAACTCTAGTTCACAGCTAGGAGCAGAGTTTCAATTGAAACACCAAGTCACTGAGCCCTGGGGAGGGGAGGAGGAAGGTGAGAATAGCCTTGAGCAGCAGGAGGTGTATCACATAAAGGAACAGCCTAGGAAACAAGCTCCTAGGGCAGGTAAAGCACAGCTGCAGGGACTAATTAAGGCCCCAAGGAAAACTCAGTGCAAGCAGCAAGCTGCCCTGCCCCCTTACAGGTTAGGGCGTGGTCAGCTGCATGCTTTAGAGACTGCACTAAGGAAGACTAGGTCAGTCTATCCTGGCTCTGATCAGGAAGCAGGCTCTCAGGACTGGTCTCCTGAAGCGGCCCAAGGCCAGGACGTTCAAATGCCAGAGGCAGCTCCTGTCCCTGAAGCCAGCCAAACCTCCAGCCCTGAACCCATGGAATTTCTGGAAACTGCCATGGAACCACAGGAGGACTTTATGGATGAAAGTTAAGTGCAATAACTTTACTTTTTCCTGTATTTGAAAGTTTGAAGATTTTTGTTTTTGAATGCAGGCAAGCCCCAGTGTAAAGCCAAGTGAGCAGTGCTGAGCTCAGGGCTACAAGGGTGCCTGTTTTTGTGGGACCTTAAGGCAAGTTTGATTTTGTTTGGCAATTTTTAAGTTTTGCCTTTTGCGCTTTGTGTGGGACTTGTATTGCTGATTTGAGTGAAGGAACAGTAGCGGGGAGAATCCACCAACCATCCTCGGGTTGGGTTTTGTGGGGCCAAATTTTGGCAAGCTGTTTCAAAGCTGATATAAGGTGGATTTGGCTACTCCCTTCCCCCCACCAGTGTGCTTAGCTGGTTGGGCAGGCCTGTTGCAAACCAGGCCTCTGCAACATTGCTCTCAAGCCTGGGAGCAACCTTTTGGAAAGACTTTTGCAAACCTGGACAATTAGGATAGCTATATGGTATTTTTCTTTACCTACTCAGATATTGGGACTATTGGAGCTGAGCTTAGGTACTGTTTGGGACTTACCTGTTTATACCTGACGAGAAGGTGAGGGCTATATTTTTGAAAGCCCTAGTTTATTTTGCATTTTGCTTTGAACTGGAAAATTTACAATGAATGAAGTGTTTCAAGGCCAATAAAGTGAGACACTCTTTGAAAAATAACTTTATTAATTCTGACCAATTATTTTTTTTTTATATTCTTAAGCCAGCAGGACCTTCAACTTATTTTGAAGGCACGTATAAGTCGGTCGTGGCTGAGCGGTGAACGGGGCCTAAGTCAAAGCCCGGCACCGGCAACGCCACAATATGTGATTGTTATGGGGATGTAAGCTATGCTGTGACAATGTGTAAAGCATATGTGTGGCTGGGGGATGACTAGGTATGTGTAGTATGGAGTAATAGCTATAGGGTGTGTATGAGTGGCTTGTGGCACAAGTGGTTTAGGACTGAGATTATTTAGTTGTCATTTGTGCCTGATGGACTATTTGTTGGGCAGACACAGGCACCCAGGCTGTGAAAGCACATAGGTGCATTTTGTTGCATTCCCTTTATATATGTGCCACATATGCCTATGTATTTTTATAAAATAGCCTACTCAAAAGCTCACAAACTACAACTGCTCTGAAGCACTGTGACAGGGGTCTGTATCCTGTCTGATAAAAACAAAAACAAATCTCCGGCCTCAGAAGAAAGGGTGAAGTTGGGAAGGGGAAAGGGAAGTTAGCTTCAGCCCTGAGAAGGGAAAATAGAGATCCCCAGCCCTATGAACCAAAAGATTAATCCCCAGGGAAATAGCTAGAACAAGGAAGAGTTTCTGTCTGTCATAGAGAGGTCCTTTGGCCTTCCAATAGATTCCATGGATCAGCAGAGCCTCCAATAAGGCTAGGGGTGGGGGGTGCTTATGGGAGGAATCTTCAGCCTTATAAAAGAAGGAAGGGTAGCAGAGCTGTCTTCCTGGGAGGAGACCAAGGAGCAAGAAGCTGGAGCCAGAGCCTGATCAGAAGCCTGCAGCACTGTCTGAAGATATTGGATACTCTTGTTTATTTTACATGTGGGGTTTAATTCTGTTGAGTATTTTTGTTCCCGACAAGATACTTAGGGCTCCTTTTACAAAGCCGAGGTAGCGCTGCTACCGCCTCCTCTTGAGCAGGCGGTAGTTTTTTGGTTACTGCGGGGGTAGCGCGTGATTAAACGTCACGCGCGTTAAAGCTGCCCTTAGGTTTTTTTTTTGTTTCCTTTAATGTATCTTAGGAAAGACCCATTGTTTCCTACCAGTGGAATGTTGTAGCAGCAAGAAGAACTATATGGGTGTGGCAGGAAGGCAGGCCAAAGCCAGGCTAGCCCTAATCTGAGACCTTTTTGTGCTTTTTATTTGGTAAAGCTTACGATGCAGATGTGATGAACATTTTTCTTTGTTTTTTATTGTGAACACTTAAACTACTAACTTTTAGACTTCAATTGCTGGGGTTTGATTTGAACTGTGAAAGGAAATACCAGGACCTAGACTAACCCCCTCTTTTACAAAACTGCAATAGCAGTTTCTAGTATGAGGATCTGCGCTGAATGGCCCGCACTGCTCCCGAAGCTCATAGGAACTCAATGAGCATCGGGAGCAGCGTGGGACATTCAGCGTGGTTCCCCGTGCTAGGAACTGCTATCGCAGTTTTGTAAAAGGAGGCCTAAGTTTATGCCAAGTTGTGAGGAGGGTCCATTGGAGACTCGTCCCACACTTACGGGTGGGCAGTGCTTGTGTTCAGTTCTTCGTGGAAACTCAGCCCACATGTTCTAGTTTGTAGGAGAAAATTATAATAAAAAAGGAGGGTATGGAGAAGAGGATCTAGAAGAAAGTGAGAGAGCTCATAAATACGTTGACCAATTCCATCACTTAGCCAGTCCCTGTAGGGCAGGGATCTCAAAGTCCCTCCTTGAGGGCCGTAATCCAGTCGGGTTTTCAGGATTTCCCCAATGAATATACATGAGATCTATGTGCATGCACTGCTTTCAATGCATATTCATTGGGGAAATCCTGAAAACCCAACTGGATTGCGGCCTTCAAGGAGGGACTTTGAGATCCCTGCTGTAGGGCTTACCAATTCTGTGATGACCCACAAAACCTATGACAAAGAATGTACAATATGTCTCTTGTCAAATTTGATCACATTATGATCACTGTTTCCCTGCGAACCCAACCTCCCATACTATGCCTTGCATTTCACTAAGGACCAAATCTATAATAGTTTCCCCTCTTGTCGGTTACCAGACCAGTTGCTCCAAGAAGCAGTCATTTATGATGTCTAAGAATTTTACCTCCCTAGCACTCCCTGATGTAACATTTAAGCAGTCAATGTTGGGGTAATTGAAATCATCTAAAAATAGAGAAAATTATGCTGGACTCTTATCATAAAGAAGCCTCCCAAGTCCAAATAATACAGAATTCAATAATCTGGTAATAATAGCTTATCCAGGGATAGCTGATGTCAAAAGCACACTGCTGTGGAGAAAAAAGACCTCAGTTAAGGCTTCATGGCACTTTAAAAAAACTCCACATGGCAGCAGTACTTTAGTATGCAAAAATGTACAAAAAGCATACAAAACAAAGATGTTCAAAATTCCAGTGTACAAAAATATCCACAAAGCTCACAGAACAACAATGTTCAAAATGTGCAAAGTATATGATGCAAAACCATTCAATCCATTTTCTCCTCAAAGTCTTGCAATTATTGAAAATTCTGATATTGAAAATCTCAGATGACTTCTTTAGTTAATTTAGCACACACAATGTAACATTAACAGTACTGTCAGTCACAAGATTGAGTACTTGGCTGCACTTGGTCTAGCGTTGTTCTCTGCCAAGACTCTCAGCCAATGTGTTCCTCAATAGTACTGCCGCTGGTACTCAGTGCCCAAAAGGGAGTCCCCGTTTCACCAGTCAAGGCTGTGTCAGGGGTCAAAAACAATTCAACAGCACTCTCTCGCACTACAACATACTGTGTCTCCAGCACAGTTTTACAAATGGTGCTGAGGTACACGGACGCCAGAAACAGACTCCTCTTCTAAACAATAGCTCCACCCCAAACTGATGCGTCATCATTCCCGAAGCTTATTCATAGCAGACCTAGCTAATAGAACGCAGACCATTCATTTTGATTATTTAAGCCATGAGGCATAACACTATCAAGCTGATATATACAGCATTGTTCTTTCTGACACACCAATCTTCTCCAATCACATTGTCTACCCCCATCCCTACCCTTTTTTCTTTTATTTTAACATCTCAATGTAATTTTATTTCCCTTGCCCCCTTCCTCATGGTTCTGTGTCAGTCTTTATTGGTTCATAAACTCCCTCTTCATTTTTTTTTTATTCAGAACTGCTTTTAATTTTTTAATTTTATTGTAAACCATTTAGTTATTTCAGTATAACAAGTAATTAATAAACTTGGAAACTTGTTGTGGTCTACAGGTGGGTACAGTAAGTTTTGGGTGGATTTTGGAGGGCTCACCATACAATGTAAGCAGGTTTTAGTGACATGTGTACCTGGGACTTTGAAATGTGACATTCACTGCAGTACCCTCTAGAGTGCCTCTCTGCTGTGCTCAGTCTCTGTGAACAGTTTGCTAAGAATGCTGGCTGCTTTGATGTCTGAAAAGCTTTTTTTTATGTGTTTTTCACTTGGACATCTTTATTTTTGAGAATGGTTAAAAAAGATAGACATACTCTGTAAATAATACTGTCATCGTTCTAGTCTCCTCTGCTCATAACCTTGGAGTCATCTTCGATTCCGACCTTTCATTTTCTATGCACATCCAACGTACGCATGTAAGGAAGTTCTTCTTCACTCAGAGAGTGGTAGAAAACTGGAACGCTCTTCCGGAGTCTGTCGTGGGAGAGAACACCCTCCAGGGATTCAAGACGAAGTTAGGTGGGTTCCTGCTGAACCAGAACGTACGCAGGTAGGGCTAGTGTCGGTTAGGGTGCTGGTCTTTGATCAAGGGCCGCTGCGTGAGTGGACTGCTGGGCACGATGGACCACTGGTCTGACCCAACAGCAGCAATTCTTATGTTCTTATGTTTTGTCACTTATCTCTACAACATCACCAAATTCATCCCTTCCTCTCTGAGCACACTACCTTGACCCTTCTCCACATTCATAACCTCACACTTAGATTACTGCAATATACTTCTAACTGGTCTCCTGCAGTGCCACCTCTTCCCCCTGCAATCTGTGCAAAACTGTTGCATGACTCATCTACCAAGCTCGCTACACTCATTTCACCCCTCTCCTTAAATCATTTCACTGGCGCCCTATCTGCCGTTGCATACAGTTCAAGCTCGTTTTACTGATCTACAAGTGTGTTTATTCTGCTGCCCCTCAATATCTCTCCTGTCTTCTTTCTCATTATACACCTATCAGAGAACTCCATTCCTCAGATAAGCTGCTCTTAGCTATACCCTTCTCCTTCTCTGCCAATTCCAGACTTTGTTCCTTTCATCTAGCTGCCCCCTATGCCTGGAATAAATTACCTGAGTTTGTCCACCAAGCCCCTTCCCTTATTTAAAAGCAGACCAAAAACCCACCTTTTTGATACAGGCTTCAATCCATAACCCTACTCCCTACTGCCCACCAACCTAGCCAGCAGATTAACCATTCACCTTAACTATATCCATGACATCTTGTTTGTCTGTCTTGTTTGTTTAGATTGTAAGATCTTTCAAGCAGGGACTGTCTTCTTTGTGACTCTGTACAGTGCTGCATACATCTGGTAGCAGTATAGAAATAATTAATAGCATAGTATAGTAAGGGCCTAGATAGGTCATAAAAAAAAAAGAAGATAGACGTCTTGCTGTTTTGAAAATAGGCATTTTCTCTACTGGATTTCTGGACATCTTTCCCCAAATGTCCAAACTCAGGCTTAGATGTCCTATCAAAAATGCCCCTCCATGTTTGCACATTGCCCATCTAGAATTGTATTTTATATTATTCATGTGTAATATAAAACTCCAGAACTGTATGTGCCTAAGGGAACAGCTAGCTGCTCATCACACTTCCAATCCATGTAAAATACAAGAATAAGTGAATAATATGTAGTTGTGCATTATGCTACAAATTTATTGTGGTTTTCTACATCTCATATCAAAATCAATTAAGTGGCCTTCACATGCCATCTCTTCCATCGTGTTCTTATTTTCCATTAGCCTTTGATCCTAATGATAGTCCTTTCAGAATTAACACACCCATTGTTATTTTCAGTTTAGAAAGATTTTGAAAGTAAGCAGTTGCCAAGAAACTGTAATTGTTACACTTGGTATTCTGGCGACCTTCATTCAATTCTATTTCTAATATGATTATATGCTTGTAAATAAAATGCAGTGAAGTGAATACAATATAGCAATAACAGTGCAGAGCAAATAGAAAGGTTCCATCATAATAATGATGAGCATCATCTAGAGAAAAAAAAAGAAAACTAAAACATTTGATATTAAATGATCCGACTAGACTCTGCTTTAGCGGTTGCAAAAGAAGCATTCAAAATGTTGCTATCAGCTCATTATTGTACTTGGATGGTAATTGTTTTTACTATATGAATTCATAAAAATGGATGATTAGAAGCACTATGAATTTTATCAAATGCATTTGTTACAATTATTTGCCCTAGTTACTAAAATGATACTGCATATCTGTTTGAAAGCCACAAAACCTTATAGTGCTGTCCATTATTTTCTTTAAGCCACTGTAGATGTGTCTTGACTGATCACAGATATCTCAGATATCTGTCTGCTCAGGATGTCAATTCCTGACCATCTAAGGGCTCCCTTTACTAAGCTGCGGTATTGTTTGTAGCGCACGCTGAAGATTAACACGCGCTGCCCCACGCGCTATGCAGAAAAACTAACGCCAGCTCAATGGAACTGTTAGCGTCTAGTGCGCACGGCATTGCAGTGCAGCTTAGTAAAAGGAGCCCTAAGTGTTCTTCCAGTTGTGAGGAAACAAATGAAGCAGTAGACTATGGTTGAAAGGAATTAAATCAAGAATAAGCAAATTATTAGTACAATTAAAATAATAAAAGGGATGAGATAACTTCCCTATGAGGAAAGGCTAAAGTGGCTAGGGCTCTTCAGCCTGGAGAAGCGACAGCTCAGGGGAGATACGATAGAGGTCTATTACTGGACAAGAACCTCTCCTGTCCACTTAAATTCTTTTGAATATTGATCAGAACTTTTTTTGTTTTTATTACAATGTGATACTGATTGCATTGTCTCATTTATGATTGTTTTGGTTTTTAAATTACAGTAGTTTTATTTTGTGCTATGGATGGATTTTGTTCTGGGTTTATGCACAGATCCTGGGATCAGGCTGCTGGTACTGAAATGTTTATTTGACTTTGCTTGGTGTCTGTACCTTTTAAGTCAGGCTCCAAATGTTCATTGCTTTATGCATGGTAGACTAACTCCATCTCCTTTCTGTTTCTCTCCTGTGCTGTTCTGAGCTCAGGGGACAGATTCCATATTCAGGCTGCCACATGGCCATAGGAAAAGTATTGTTCTCCATATGGTTTCACCTTTGGAGCTGCTAGTTTCAAAGTTTAACTTACCCCCTCTTCTATTAAACTGCACCAGCAGTTTTTAGCACAGAGAGCCGCGCTGAATGCCCCGCGCTGCTCCCGACACTCATAGGAACTCTATGAGCAGCGTGGGGCATTCAGCGCGGCTCTCCACACTAGAAAACTGCTAGAATAGTTTAATAGAAGAGGCCCTTAATATTGCTAATTTCTGAAGTATAACATTATCTCTAACAAGTGTTTTGAATACACTCCCAGATTCTCCAACCTCTAGGACATGTTGGTTGATTGTAGACTTCTGCAGAAGGCACGACTCCTTTAGAACAACTAAATTATAAGTTTATTTTCTTTGATTTGAGTTATATATTAAATAAGATTTACTTAAGGAATTCAGAGTCAAGTCTGATAATGTTATGATATTACAGATCCAATGAGCCAGTATCACAAGGGATCTTCTGGAAGAGCCAGTAACACAACTAACTTGTATGTGTGATCCCATATTTAGAATATTCTGCCTCCAGAAAGACCAATTCAATCAACTGCAATTGACTGATGCAAGTTTTCCAAAGAAAAAAATCTCCACATCATCTATTAGCTATAAGAACTTTGAATGATATAAAAAGAATCCTTTTTGTGGACCTGAAGCATCTTCAAAAGACACCATCATATGTATTAAAATATTGGCAATACAATGTTTTGGGGAACAAGGTAGAAAAGGGTCTTAATTTTTATTGAGCTTCTGACCTTTAATAATAACTATTCATCTCTTGAATTCAGGAAATATTCTAATGCAACCCTCTAGCTTTTCACTGTGAGCAGAAATGTTGAAAAAGTTACCATTGACAGTAACAGCCTTTGACAAATGACCTAATCACTACATTGTAGATCAACACATTTGTCTTTTCCCAGTAAGATGTCTGAGTCAAGGATTCATGTATAGATTTTAATTTGTCTATGTAGAATTGATATAAATTTTGGGCTAAACTTCCATTATAAACAAGCTGCTTCACACTGCAATAACATTATTTTTTTTTCACAATATCATATGCTATTTTTGTACATACCTGTTAGACTGCAGGACTTGGCATGCCAACTCTATTTCTTGTCATCACTGTGTACCTGCTGCTTGCTGCCTTTTGAATCAGTGTCTGACTCTTCGCTGATCACTGACATCATCTGCAGCACATCCCTTCTGGATGGAAAAGTTGTGCATGGCAATGGTAGCCACCAATGTGCATCCAAACAGTATGCTGACGGAGCTCATTCTTTTGTTTGCTTCAATATGCATTGTAGGAGTGTGGTGGAATATTCTGGAAGATTAGTGGGAAGTGTTGATAATCAGGAACTTGGACATTCAATGCTGGACTATTGTAGTAAGGAAATATATGCAGACTATATGACATATACAAGTCCAATTATTGAGATTAGGATGCTTAGTCCAGTCTCCTGTAGATTACACATTGAGATCCTTCTATCTCTCTTCCTTTCCACACCCATCACTGTGTACCATTTCCTTCCTCTCTCCTTCCACTCTATGCCTGTGCACAATCTCCTCCCTCCCTCTCCCTCTCCTGTATTATGACATCTCTGTCTTCCCCCTTCCCCCCTCCTATGGGCTAGCATTTTTCTTCTTTTCTTCCCACAAACTTTCATCTGTCTCCTCTCCCGTTGTCTGCCATCTTTCTCTCCTTTCCTCCCCCTTCCCATGGTCTAACATGTCTCTCCATTCCTTCCCCCTTCCCTCAGTCTGGTATTTCTCTCTTCTCCTTCCCATAGTCCGACACCTTTCTCCTCTCCTTCCCCCCTTCCCTCAATCTGGTATCTCTCTCTTCTCCTTCCCACCCTTCCTGAATTCTGACATCTTTCTCTTTTCTCCTTCCTGCAATCTGGCATATATCTATCCCCTCTTTCACTTCCATTACTTGGTCTGGCATCTCTCTCTTTCCCTTCTTACAACACCCTTCTCTGGAATCTGACATCTCTCCCTTCCTTGAGTCATCTCTCCTCCATCCTTGTGTAACATTTCTTCCTCCCTTCATCCTTTGTGCCCCTTGCAGTGCAACATATCCCCTCCCGGTCTGCAATTCCTTCTGCTCTCATCCTTCCCTACCCCCACCCCTGGGCTAACTTAAAACAGCTTCAGGGTGCTCTGCGGTCCATGTGTACTGAGCACATTGTACGAAACAATTTTTTAAGCGAAATTTTGATACTGTTTGTTGCACTGCTTGTGAATTTAGCAACATTTGAATTTAAAATTATATAATTGGTAACTATAAGTTATTACTATACTCAGCATTTGGAGGATATAATCTCTTCCCCTTCTGTCAACTTCCTCCCTCCTTCCCTTCATCTTACCAGTATCCTTTCAAAGTTGAAATCTTCTTTCTCAGAGGGGCCCTGGCATGGCAGCCATTCTCATGGGCTCCTGGCACTGCCCCGAAGCTTTCCTTCTGTTGCGATCTGCCCAGATGGAAACAAGAAGTTACATCAGAGTGAGGCGGATCACAACAAATGGAAAGCTTCAAGACAGCGGCGGTAGCCTGTGAGAATGTCTGCCATGCAAGGGCCCTCAGTAAAAGAAGATTTAAATTTTGAAAGGAGACCAAGAAGGCAGTAGCGTTCCTAGTAGATTTGACACCAAGGCCAATAGTTTTTTAACACCCCATCCTCTCTCTCTATAAAAAATATATTTATAGTAATAATCGCACACAACAAGAGTGCACCTAGGAAAAGGCAGCATCTTAAACACTGGATTCTCAAAAAACGATGGTCGGCTAATGCAGCCATTCTGATAGTGAATTTAAAAAAGCGAGTCATTCTCCCCAAAATGCTCATGTAAATGAGGTTGGCAGAGAATAGCGAAGACTCACTAAATTTGCAAGTGCCCATCGCTGGTGATAGCGATGGACATGAGCAGAAAAAAACGCAGGAAAAAAACCCAAAACACAACAGCCCCCCCCCACCCCAGCAGTGGGAGAAAGGCCCATTCTATCCTACTGCTTCTATCCTGCTGTATCACACCTCTCCCCTGCAGCAACAGCGACCCTCCCTTGCAGCGTCAATTGCAGCGTCAATTCTGACGTTGGAAAGGAAGTTCTGGGCCAGCCAATCGCTGCCTGGCTGGCCTGGAACTTCCTCTTTGATGTCAGAATTGACGTCGGGGAGCAGAATGCTGGTCAGAGTGATGCTTCTGCAGGTAGAGCTTGGGATGGTGGTGGCTTTGGGGCCTGTTCCCCGATGGCGGCAGAAAACCTAGTGGCTTGGGGGGGGCAGGGAGAAAGAAAGGGGGCAGGCAGGGAGACAAAGAAAGAAGGGAAACAGAAAGAAAGGGGGAACAGGGAGACAGAAAGAAAGGGGGTATGGAGAGAGAGAGAGAAAGAAAGAAAGGGAGACAGAAAGAAAGAAGGGGGCAGGGAGAAAGAAAGAAAAAGTTGGGGGAGAGAATGAGGTCTGGAGTAGAGGAAGCATACAGGAGGCTGAAAGAAGGGAAGAAATATTGGATGCACAGTCAGAAGAAGAAAGTGCAACCAGAGACTCATGAAATCACCAGACAACAAAAGTGGGAAAATGATTTTATTTTCAATTTAGTGATTAAAATGTGTCAGTTTTGAGAATTTATATCTGCTATCTATATTTTGCATTATGGCTCCCTTTTACGAAACCACAATAGCAGTTTTTAGTGCATGGAGCCTATGAGCGTTAAGAGCAGTGCGGGCCATTCAGCGCAGCTCCCTGTGCTAAAAACTGCTATCGCGGTTTAGTAAAAAGGGAAGGGGTATATTTGTCTATTTTTGTATAGTTGTTACTGAGGTGACATTGCATAAAGTCATCTGCCTTGACCTCTTTGAAAAAACCCCGGACTATGAATGATAACATTTTCTCTGCCTTTCAGGGGTGCTTTGTGGTTTTTTAAAAATTTTATTGTCAGATCATTTTGACTTGGTCATTTTAAAAGTAGCTCGCAAGCCCAAAAAGTGTGGGTACCCCTGGTATAAGGTGATGCATGTCGGTAACAAAAATCTTATTTATGAATACAGGATGTCTGGTGCAGTACTCAGAAAGACCCCCCAGGAAAGAGACCTGGGAGTACTGGTCGACAAGTCGATGAAGCCGTTAGCGCAATGTGTGGCGGCGGTGAAAAAGGCGAACAGAATGCTAGGAATGATTAAGAAGGGGATCACGAGCAGATCGTAAAAGGTTATCATACCGCTGTACCGGGCCATGGTACACCCCCACCTGGAATACTGCATCCAGCACTGGTTGCTGTACATGAAGAAGGACATGGTACTACTCGAAAGGGTCCAGAGAAGAGTGACTAAAATGGTTAAAGGGCTGTAGGAGCTGCCGTACAGTGAGGAAGTTCTTCTTCACCCAGAGAGTGGTGGAAAACTGGAACGCTCTTCCAGAGTCTGTTATAGGGGAAAACACCCTCCAGGAATTCAAGACAAAGTTGGACAAGTTCCTGCTGAACCAAAATGTACGCAGGTAAGGCAAGTCTCAGTTAGGGCACTGGTCTTTGACCTAAGGGCTGCCACGAGAGCGGACTGCTGGGCATGATGGACCACTGGTCTGACCCAGCAGCGGCAATTCTTATGTTCTTATGGCAGTTTGTGAGGAAAAGATTTATCTCCTGCTGATAACTCTTCAGGACCTTTTGGCTAAGGACTTCATTGTTCGTCTTCAAACATTGGATGCTGATGAATATATAGCTTTATTTAAATAGTGATTCAAGCGATTGGTTAAGAACACAATAGAGTCTGCCCCTGCTGCTGTAGGTGTCTTTTTACTAACAATTATTGCATGTTATCTACAGCAGTGTTTTTCAACCGCTGTTCCGCGGCACACTAGTGTGCCGCGAGATGTTGCCTGGTGTGCCGCAGGGCCGCCGGGCCCGGAGCTGACAGGGGGCCCGAGGCAGGGGCGCCAGTAGCTCGCCAAGGCAAAGTGAGTCGATCACCCAGGACTCACTTTGTCTTGGCGATCTAATCTATCAAGCCGATAAGTCTTCTTCTCCCCGACGTCAATTCTGCAGTCGGAGAGGAAGTTCGGGCCAGCCAATCGCTGCCTGGCTGGGCGGAACTTCCTCTCCGATTGCAGAATTGACGTCAGGGAGAGCATGCGTTGGCGTCGGCTTTGGGGCCTGTTATCCATTGGTGGGTCCTGTTCCCCGATGGCAGCGGCAGTGGCTTGGGGAACGGCAGGGAGAAAGAAAGAAAGGGGGCAGGCAGGGAAACAGAAGGAAAGAAGAGAAACAGAAAAAAAGAAAGAAAGGTCAGGGAGAGAGGAAGAAAAAGTTGGGGGAGGGAATGAGGTGTGGAGGAGAGAAAGCATACAGGCTGATAGAAGGGAAGAAAGATTGGATGCACAGTCAGAAGAAGAAAGTGCAACCAGAAATCACCAGACAAGGTAGGAAAAATGATTTTATTTTAAATTTAGCAAAGTGGAGGCAGTATTACCACAGTTTTCAAAGGAATTTGCCCAAATAACTTAATAGTTAACTGGGTAAATTCCCAGAGATGAAAACTTCCCTTCACTTACTATGCACAGTTCTGAATTTATATCTGCTGTCTATATTTTACAATATGGTCACCTTTTACTAAACCACAATAGTGGTTTTTAGCGCAGGGAGCCTATGAGCGTCAAGAGCAGCGCTGGGCATTCAGCGCAGCTCCCTGCGCTAAAAACTGCTATTGTGGTTTAATAAAAAGGATGGAGGGTATATTTGTCTATTTTTGTATGCTATAAAAATCAAATACAGAGAGAGACTGAGAGCTGTTGACGGAAGAGCTACGTGTGTGTCTTTCTTCGATTCCAGCCAGAATATCAGCTTTGTGTTCAGCCAAACAGGCCCAGGTTTCGCACTGAATAAAGTATTTTATAATTTTTATTTCGTAATAAAGTAATTATAAAATACTTTCTTTGTGTTTATTTGATTCCTATTCAAGAGAATTACTTTATATATAGTCAATATAGGCAGAGAGTTAAATTTTTTAACATTTTCTAATGGTGGTGTGCCTCGTGATTTTTTTCATGAAACAAGTGTGCCTTTGCCCAAAAAAGGTTGAAAAACACTGATCTACAGCATGACACATATGAATAAAATGGGCCCTGTGGCAAAAAAAACATAAGTAAATCATTAGCAAAAGATATTCATATATTTATATGGCAACTCTTAGGCTCTTGACAGTAGCAATGAGAAAAAAAAAAGGAAAAAAATTATTTCAAGAATATTGTGCTGTATTGGGGTTTTTGTTTTTCATTATTTCTTGGAATTGGTAGTCTGATCCAATATAATAACTGATGAGAAACTGAGATAAGGTATTCATAGCATAGGAAATAAATTGATAAAGAGCATCTGCACTGTGGGAGAGTTACTGCTTCACAAAACTCTTAGATTTGCTGTAGTTGTGATTGAGAGTATTGGTTTGTACACACCAGATGGGATTCGTCTCTTTCAAGTGGATGCAAGCTTAACATAATACAACATAACATCACTGGAATAGATGTAAGCTATTAAGCAGGTAGGAGAAGAACCCCAGCCAATGTCAAACATTAATAAAATGAAAAGCTTTTTCTGATTTTACCTAAGCGGAAAGTACCCTGGCCTGGGCTATGCATGCAGATATAGACAAGCCTTTTGTGGAAAGACAGCCTGCTATGATGTATATTTTTGGAAGTAGCAATTCATTTGGATGAGAGTTTCAGAGAGCAAAAAAAGGAAAAAAAAACAAAAAACCCCAAACAAACCTTGACGTACTTGAAATACATATTGTTATGTATGCAGAAAACAATGTTTGCAGCATCTATAATATATAATTTTAAAGAATAAGAGTAAGAAATGACTTGTTGGATTAGACCAGCAGTACATCAAGCTTAGCATCACATCAAGCCTAGCATCTTGTGTCTGACAGTGGCCAGTCCAGGGCATTTGGAAGTACCTGTCAAATCACATTCATTCTGGACACAAATTTCTCTTCATGCTGCTATGAAATGGTCTTTTAAGGAGACAATTCTATAACTCGGTGCCTCTACTTTGCTGCCAATTCTATAGCGGCACATAGGTATATCTATGGCAGTATATAAGTCTAATGGTGGAGGAGTGGGTTAGTGTTTTGAGCAGCTGCTTTAGTACCCTGAGGTTGTGAGTTCAATTCCCACTACAGCTCCTTGTGACTGTGGGAAAGTCACTTAACACTTCATTGCCCCATGTAAACCACACATAAAAGCAGTATACCAAGTCCCACCCCCTTTACCCTTTACTATAAACATGCATTGAGGTGCCAAAACTTCAGTATTTCCCTTTGCACCATGTCAATGACAGATGTAAATGGTCAAACCTAAGTGTGTCAAGTGATAATGTACTACTTAGTGTCATGCCCATGATACACCCATATCTGCTTGCCTTGGAGTTATGCACTATAGCACTTAGGTGCTACTTGACAGAATAGCACCTATTGCCCTTATGCATGAAAATGCCAATTAAAGGTGCTTTTGACACACTTGTTGGCATTTAGCTCTTGGTGTAAGCTTACAGAATTGCCCTATAAGTGTTTTGCACACTAATATTAGTAAATGTCTACAATAAGATTTAGAAAAGGGAGCAGAAGGTTTGGTGAAACTCTTTAATATATAATACTTCAATGCAATCATTTGGAGACATCTGATTTCTATATGCTGCAACCTGGGCATCTGCGGGGCACATGTCCAGCTGCAGGCCTAAAAGGCTCAATTCAGTCCCAGTCAGTCACTCCAACCTGCAAATTAGTTTGCTAAATGGGAGAGTGCTGGTTGTGACTTTTGCTGGATGCAGTCTGAGCTGGTTCCCAATCAAGCAGCATTATATTTTCTTGCCCTATTATACTTAACTAGTCGTTAAGCTCATTACATTAACGGGTACTAGAATTTGTCTGTCTGTATTTTTCTTTCTGTCTCTTTCCTCCCTCCATTTCCCTGTGTAGCGCTGTCTCTGCTTTCTTCCTCAGTCTGCACTCTCAAGCTGTAACATTACTGCTTAGCTTTTTCTCCCTGCAAGCATCTCTGCTCTCTTTCTTATCCCCAGTCTCATTGATATTTTTCTCTTCTTGCAGGGGTCTCTGCTCTCCTTTCTCTATATGTTCCTGATTCCTGCAAACTTCAGTTTTCTCTGTATGCTCTTGATCCTGTGTTTCCCTGTAGATGTCTCTTCCTTTTTTTTTTTATTCCTTCACGTATGGTTGATTTATTAAAAGTTTTATATTTTTCCTATTTGTTGCATGCCTGTCTCCTTGGCCGCTGTATGTTTCTCTTTTTTTGCTTTCTGTGTTTGTGTTTTTTCGCTGTCAGTCTGTCTGTCTCATTGGCTGCTGTATGTCTGTATGTCTTTTTTGCAGTCTAACTCCTTAGCCACTGTATGTCTGTATGTCTTTTTTTTCCTGAATTTATCCTTAGGCATTGTATTTGTTATTTTTTTCTGTTTGTCTCCTTGGCTGTTTGTATTTTATTTTTTTTTTTGCTGTCTCCTTGCCCACTGTCTCTCTGTCTGTCTACTTGGATGCTGTATGTAAGTATGTCTGTATTTTTTGTTGTTGTCTGTCTCCTTAGCTGCTGTATGTCTGTTTGTTATTTTTTTCCTGTGTCTCTCTCTCTCCTTGTCCTCTCTGTTTTGTTATTTTTTCAGTCTGTCTCTTTAGCCCCCTGTCCTTCTGTGACTGTCTGTGTGTCTGTCTCTCCTTGTCCACTGTTGTTTGTTTGTTTTTTTCAATCTCTCTTTAGCTCCTGATCCCCTCTCACTGACCCATGTGACTGCATGTTATTCCGGCTGGGTTTCCATGGCAACCCTGCTCGCGGGTCTGTGAGTGTAGGGCCGTTTTGTTATTTCCTCGTGGGAAGCTTCCGGGTCTGGCGGCGCCGTGTAGGGCGGAAGCGGGGAGGCGTGGCCTCAGCACCGACCAGGCGGCTCGCGCCCCCGGCCCCCAGGAGCCCGAGGCTGGCGGCGGGGGAGGCAGGGACATGCCTGGCGTGACATGGTGCAGGAGGAACGGAGATCGGCGGCTGGCTGCGGTCTGGCTTGTGGAGGCGATCGGCTGGTGACGTATAAGCGCGCATGCGCACTCCTTCGGCCACAGACCTACAGCGCACGGAACACGCAAATAGGAGTGCGCATGCACGGCTAGCTTTTTATTATATAGGATGAACTGGCACCAGGGGAGAAGTCAGGATGCCAGACACAGCAGCTACTTTGCTTGTAGTTATCTCTTCCTCCACTGTTCTGCTATTGACTGTGTTTAGATATGTAAAAAAAAGTGTGCTATTTGACTCAAACTTCCAGTGTGCACTACTGTAGCCAGTGTGCTAGAGCCCACCTGCTCCCAGGTGTACATTGCTGTAGGTCAGGTGGACTCTTTGCTTTTTTAACTCTTTGGAAGCTATGGTCCATTAGAGCATATTTTGACGTTTCGTCATTTAGAATTTTGCTACAATTCCTTTTATTAAGTCAACTAGATTACTGTAATATCGCCTATTTAGCAGTTTCTCAGAATAATATGCAGCGATTACGATTGGTGCAAAACGCGGCAGTCAGGTTGATTTTTGGGCTGAAGAAATTTGATCATGTAACACCTTTTTATCGACTGCTGCATTGGCTGCCGATGAAGGCGCGTGTGAAATTTAAGTTTGGCTGTTTTTGTTTTAAGGTTTTATTTGGGTTAACTCCTAAATATATAACTGACCTTTTTTCTTTTTCAACCAATAGACACAAGAGAAGCTCATACTTGAATTTTGTTTCCCCACCGGTTAGAGGATGTAAACTTAAAAAATATCAACATCTTTTTTTTTTTTGTATCAAGCAGCATTATGGGGTAAAGATTTGGAAAAATTTATTTTGCTTACTAATACTTATGAGGAATTTAGGAGACACCTAAAAACATATTTATTCTTGAAGCACTTAGGTAGCTTATTTGCAAAATCTTATACAATAACTGATCTTTAAGGTTTTTAGTTACTAGTTTTTAACTTTGTAAGTTTTACTCAATTAGAGTATTTACTTAGTGAGCATTGTTGTCCTATCAAGTTTTACCTTTGAATCTGCTAGTCTAATTACAGCTTAGTTGAATAAGTTGGAGTACAGTATTACACATCACAGAGTCTGTGCTAAACACTCCTGCTTGCTCCGATCAGGATCAAGGCTTGCATGACCAGTTGTCCTTGTAAACAATAAAAGGAGACAATTTTTACATCCTAATCCTTAGAGAAATATATTGTCATCATGAAAGACAAACCTTAATATTAGTCTGTGATCTGTATGCTTCAGTGAAGGTGTTGGCCATTCTATAATTGAACTATAGTAATAATCATAAAATGGTGGTCAGTTCAGCTTGTGTATCTAATTTATGCAGCAGACATGAGCCATCCACTCATATGGAAGAACCTTTCAAATTGTCTGTGCCTATTTCTTAGGCTGGGGAAAGAGGGGAAGAGATTCAGGGAATGCCTCTATAAGGACTGATGAGGTTGAGTTAGGCTGTTCCAATTGAACATTTTCATAGATCAGCTAACTAAGCATGATTTTCAAGCTTAGTTTCATAGTTCAAAAGCAAAATATGAAACCAGCAATGCCTTTTTATTGTTGCAGTGATTACTGCCTACAGAGATTTAGTTGCTAAAGAAAGGTGATTCTTGAGAGCTTTCTTGACTTTTTCTATATGAAGCTGGGAATACACTTTGAAAATGCTTATTATGATAACAGTAAACATGTTTGGCAAGGGTGACATTTACTGAAATGTTTTACATTTGAAAAAGAACATTTCACTAAAGTGCACGTAAACAAGAATGCTTTGCTTTCTTTTCAATACTGTTTCAAAGCAATGATTTTCATAATAAAGCTACAAATAATTTCCTGGCATCTAAACCTTAATCTTTCAAAGTTTTTAGAGCAAAAACAATGTGTGTGATATAGAAACATGATGGTAGATAAAGGTCAAATGGCTCTTCCAATCTGCCCATCTGCAGCATCCACTATCTCTTCCTTTCCCTAAGAGATCCCACTTGCCTATCCCATGCTTTCTTGAATTCATACACAGTATTTGTCTCCACCACCTCTACCAAGAGACTATTCCGTGCATTTAGCACCCTTTATGTAAAAAAATATTTCCTTAGATTGCTTCTGAGCCTATCACCTTTTAACTTCATCCTATGTCCTCATATTCTGTTGCTTCCTTTCAACTGAAAGAGACTAATCTCAAGCATATTTATGCCACTTAGGTATTTAAACATCTCTAACATATCTCCCCTCTCCTGTTTTTCCTCCAAAGTATATATGTTGAGATCTTAAAGTCTGTTCCCATATATCCCTTATGATGAACACCACTGACTATTTTAGTAGCCTTCCTCTGGACCAACTCCATCCTGTTTATATTTTTTTTTTTTTGAAGCTGCTGTCTCCAGAATTATATAAAATATTCTATACAGGGGCATCAATACCTCCTTTTCCTACTGGCTATACCTCTCCTTCTAGCTTTCACCATCGCATTTTCAAACTGTTTAGCCACCTTAAGATCATCACATACCATCACTCCTCTCTCATGCACAAAAGTTCTTCACCCCCTAAATTGTACAGTTCCCTCAGGTTTTTGCAGCCCAAATGCATGACCTTGCATTTCTTAGCATTAAATCTTAGCTGCCAAATTTCAGACCATTCATCAAGCTTCACTGGGACCTTCCTCATGTTATTCACACCATAGGGGTGTCTATTCTATTACAGATTTTGATACCATTCACAAAGAGGCAAATCTTATCTGACTGCCCTTCAGCAACATTGCTTACAAAAATGTTAAAAAGAGCAGGCCCAAGAACTGAACCTTGAAGCCCACTACAGGTAACATCCCTTTCCTCAGAGCAATCTCCATTGACCACTAACCTCTGTAGCCTTCCACTCAGCCACTTCCTGACCCAATCCATCACTTTGGGGCCCATACCAAGGGCACTCAGTTTATTTATTAGATGTCTGTTTGGAACTCCGTCAAAGTCTTTGCTAAAATCTAAATATACCACATCTGATATACTCCCTTTTTCCAATTCTCTGGTCACCCAGTCAAATAAATTGATCAGATTTGTTTGACAAGACCTGCCTCTAGTGAATCTATGTTGCCTTGGGTCCTATAATCCACTGGATTCCAGAAATGTCACTATTCTCTGTCCCAAATATCACTACCCTCTGTTAGTGCTGAATGTTGTTTGTTTTGAAACCAAAGAATGTTAATGAATTTTTATTTTTAATGTAGAAAATTTTAACATAATATCTTTTATATACAGTGGAACCTTGGTTTACGAGCATAATTTGTTCCAGAAGCATGCTCGTAAATCAAGTTCCCTATAGGAATGAATGGAAACTCGCTTTGATTCGTTCCACCAAACCCCCCCCACCCGAGGCTACCAGCGCTGCTCCATCACCCCCTCCCCCCCGCTCTAACTGGCATCGCACCCCCCGAACCGCATCGCACCCCCATGCTGAAAGCGGCATCCGCCTGCCCTTCCTCTCAAACACGCTCCTTACCCCTTCTGCTGGTTGTGAGAGTAAAAGCAAGCTCCCGCCTCTTGCCTGGGCCGGGCCTTGAGCATCTGCGCTGTGGCTTGATAAAAGGGATTCACTGGGAAGGAGGCCTAAGACTCCAATTGGCTCAGGTGCCTAAGGCCCCTCCTATGGGAAAGGCCTTAGGCTTCTGAACCAATCAGGTCCTTAGGCCCATCCCCAGTGCATCCTAGAATGTACCGGGAATGGGAAGGCCTGCCATTTTGGAGTGGCAGACCTGCCGGCAGGAGGGTATAAGTATAGGGTTACAAGATGCCCGGATTTTCCTGGACATGTCCTCCTTTTCGAGGACATGTCTGGGGATCCAGATGGCTTTTCAAAACCTGGCATTTTGTCTGGGTTTTGAAAAGCTTCCTCGAAATTGCAGGTAGTGGGGGGTGGGGCTGGGATGGGGCCAGGGCAGGATTGGGGATGGGGCTATGGCAAGACTAGGGCAGGATTGGAAATGGGGCATAACGGGGAGTGGATGGGTTGAACTAGGTGGGCCTGTGGGCGGATCTAGGGGTTCAAATTTTGCTAAAGTAAAATCTGGTAACCCTATGTAAGCATCCATCTAGCCGGACTTTCTTCTGGAAAGGTACGGATGTGGGGTGTGGGGGACTTAAGGGTGCTGGGGGGCGTCTACAGATGTGGGGAGGTCTGGAGGGGGGTATCACTGGTTGGTTGGGGTGGGGGGGTTGGGAAGTTCTAGGGGTTCATGGGCAGGAGGGACAAACTAGAAACTGCAAACTATTTGCTTATCCAAGCATTAAGGGCTGTAAATACAAAACCTTTCTGGATAGAACTTTTATGTACCAAGCAAACACACAACACTGGTTAGACGACTATATAAATGGAGCTAAACTGACCTATAACGCTCTTAGAAAAGCCATAAAAACTGCCTTATTCGATAGATTTATCGCTTAAATAATAACTATTTCAATCTCTAAATCAATCTCTCTTCTCTCTAACATGTCCTCCCCTGCATATACTTTTGAAATTCTAACAATCTGTATATTGTAATTCGCTACATCTTATGATTCTATATACTGTAATTCAATGACTATTTGCATATTGTAATTCGCTGACTGTCCAGCTCTCTTTCAATGTAAACCGCCTAGAAGTCTCAAGATTGTTGACGGTATAGAAAAATAAAGTTATTATTATTACAGGTATGAGATACCTAGGAATTGATTTATATGCTACTCTGCCTACTACAATGCACCACAATAGTGAAAAACGTATTGCTTATATCAGGACTCTATTACATTCCTGGCACCCTCTTCATATCTCCTGGTGGGGCAGAATTGAAACAATTAAAATGGTCATAGCTCCTAAGATAAATTTTATCCTTAGTATGATTCCATGTTTATTTCCAACTTTGTTTTACAAAACGATTGACAAACATATTTCATCCTTTATATGGAGTCAAAAAACACCGAAAATTGCCCTTAAAAAACTTAAGGCTCCCAAAACTGTGGCGGGTGTATTACTACCTGATTTTCTGACATACCACAAGGCTTTTATTCTACAACAATCTAGCCAATGGTTTCATTGTCATCTGACTGTTGTCCTCTCTGGCTACAGTTGGAACACTTCCTCTGTACTTTCTCTCCGTCGCTAATTGCACTGCTGACATCCCACTCAAAACTCCACAAGAACAACCACATCATCTCCCAATCTGTTTCTTGTCTACTTGAGCTAGATAAACTACTTGAAGTTTCTATTTTTACCTCTTCTGTAACTTCATTATGGTTCAATCCACATTTCTTAATTGACAAAGCACCAATTTTTTGATCTTCTTGGGATAAATTGGGGATATGGTCCCTCAACGATATTTGTACGCCAGCCTTACAACTGCTGACATTTGCAGGACTAAGTAGCAAATTTGCTCTACCGGCTTCGGCTTTTTACCAGTGGTTACAACTAACTAGTGTAATCACTAAATCAAAAATTTTACAATCAGTGATTGTTGGAACCCCTTCTTTGCTCTCACACTGTTCCCTGCTTATTACAACAGGTCATGTTGTGTCCCGAATGTATAAATTACTTATCACCCCTTATACGAAAACTAACACCTCACTACATAAAACCAGGGAACTCAATGTGGGACACCCAATATCAGACAGGCAATGGACTAGTCTTTGGTCTACAGTCATCAGAACAGTTTCCTCTGCAAACTCAACCCAATCAATGTTTTTTTTACATCATAGAATGAATTGGACACCCCAAAAGCTACATATAGCTGATATCCTTCCATCAAATAAATATTGGAATTGTAAATCTCTCCCTGGCACATTGCTTCATATGTTGTATGAATGTCCTCTAATTCAATCCTTCTGGTTGGACATATGGTCTCATCTCAGTTGGATTTTTAACATCCAAGCTGCTCTTTCTCCTTCAATTATTTTACTAAAATCCGAAGCTCCTATGCTTAACTTACCTCAAACTCAACACACTCTATTTGATGCACTTATTATTATAGCATTAAGACTTATACTCTCTAATTGGAAGTCATTTGAATCTATTTCAATCCATTTTTGGTTTCAGTCAGTGCTTCTTCAACATAAACGTGAAATGTTGATTTCCACTTATACACCCATGTCTTCCAAGGCTTGTCTAAAATGGTCTGCCTTCATAAAGTATCTTAACCTTCTTTGATTCTCTCTTCTATCTTTCTCTCCTTCTTCTCCTTTCTTTCCTTGATCTCTGAGGGATTTTCTTTCTTCTTTTCTACCCTTTCCTTCCCCTTTCTTTCCTTTGTTTAGCCTCTCCTCCCCTCCCTTTTTACTCTTTTCTCCCCTTCTTTTACTTTTCTTTCCCTCACCCCCCTTCCTACCACTTTTACCTTCCCTTTTTATGTAACATAATTGGACATGCTTGACCATCGTACTGTATTATATTATCTATTATCATTAATCCCTGATTTCTTTGATATTGCCTTTATATGATTGTCCTTGATTGTTCTTATGACCCTTGTACACCTTTTTCCTTTTTGTATTTCACTAAAACTCAATAAAATTTCAAGCTAAAAAAAAAACACACCAAAAAATAAAGCAACAATTACAAACAAAATGTATAAAGCCTCAAAACAACAGATCTTGCGTGACAATATTAGAAATATCAAGTCATTTAAGTTCACAGGAACAAAGTCAAACTGTATACTCCTTCCAACTGTTTAATTATATAACTGATGCCTCGAAGCTGACTGGCTGTATTAAAGAGATAAAGAAACAATGAATTACTGCCTGGAAAAAGTCCCAATTCATCGCCTAAATAGAAACAATAAATTATAAAAGCAATTCAATAATTATAATGCCGCAAAACAGCTTTTGCAGGATAATATTAGAAAGCAGGAAACATACCTAGATTCTTGGTTAAATATAAACATTTTCTCATGTTATGTACTAACAATAGGACTTAAATCAAAATATTTACAGCAGAAAAAGTTACTGTAGTTATGTGTTTAAAATATACAGTGAAAAGGGGAATTACTGTTCTATTTGTGTTACTTAGCAGATTTTCCATAGTATGAATCCCAGGGAAATTTAGTACTAGGTGAGTTTTATGATAACCCACCCCACATTGTACCTGAAATTCTCTCTCTAATTCCTCAGAAAGATACTACACAGATATGGGATATCTCTTATATTAACAATACATAAAACAAAAGGCAGCAGAATAATCCTTTCCAAGACAATCACAATATTGATATTCTGCTTTGATATACTGAGGGCTCCTTTTACGAAGCCACGTTAGCGGCTTTAAAGCGCGTGACTTTTCATCACGTGCTAACCCCCGTGCTAGCTGGAAAACTACCGCCTGCTCAAGAGGAGGCGGTAGCGGCTAGCGTGGCCAGCATTTAGTGTGCGCTATTACGTGCGTTAAACCGCTAACGCGCCTTCGTAAAAGGAGCCCTTAATGCTGGTTGTAGCCACAATCACAATGCTAATACAGTTTGCAAGTAATCTAAGAGACTTCCTCAGTGCTAAATGCCCTGACAGGAAACTGGTTCCAAATACAGGGTGTTTAATTATGGGTCATAAGTCCTTTCAGTGATACTCCTTCTGTCCCCACACAAGTCACTTTTAACCCTCCATTTCCATATGTAAAACTTAAGGGCTGATATTTAGCAGGACTTATGAAGGTAGGAGTGACAGAATTATAGGACTCATAGGAGAAGGAGGAGACACCATGGGTAAACCTAGAAAGAAGGAAGGGGAAATCCAGGGGCATATCCAGAAGTGCATTTTGGAGGGGTCCAAAGGTGAACTAAGGGGACCAACTATACCTTTGCTAACGGGGATGCTAAGTCCCACCAGCCAAAGAGGTCTCCTTTGCAAGTTCTATGCTCAAGTCAGCAATACACTTCAGCTACCAACATCAAAATGCTTTTGCATTCTGATTTCAATTGTTGAACCAAGCATGCATGAGAGCACTTTGATGCTCGAATAGATAATGCCTTTCATTGCTGCACCTTTGATTATCTGCATTAGAATGCAGTCAAAAGACTGAAAGCCCCTCTCTCATCTGGACAAAACAGTAGACGACAATACTGAAACAAATCTTCCTGAGTCCAAAGTGTCTGCTCTGGAGTGTGTGGCACAGTGGTTGAAGCTACAGCCTCAGCACCCTGGGGTTGTGGGTTCAAACCCCGCACTGCTCCTTGTGACCCTGGGCAAGTCTCTTAATCCTCCATAGCCCCAGGTACGTTAGATAGATAGGCGGTATATAAAATCCTAATAAACTTGAATAACAAGCTGCTCTGGTAAGTTATACAGGGTGACCACAAAAACACTCCTTGATTTTAAATGGTTACAAAATCAAAACTTATGTTTATAAATAAGATGACAGCAAATACAAGTCCCAAAAAGCACGATTAGCTAGATCTTACACAATTGCTTGCACTTTCACCCTTATAAGCTGCAATTGGTGCAGAAGTTACAACCTTCAGACAATACAATGCGACAAAATGACCAGGTACTCCTCAAGTGGCCCTCGAGATCACTGGACATTACTATTTGTGACTTTTTCCTTTGGGGGTATGTGAAAGACAGAGTGTACGTAACTCCGCTACCCGCAACTATGGATAATCTGCCGGAATGCATCACTGAAGCTATAAACGTGATCATGCCGGATATGCTTTGGAGAGTCTGGTCCAAACTCGATTATCGCATATGAAACTTTATGAGTTGATGAAACTGTAGCCTCAAAGTGAAAGAATATTCCAATAAATTTTTGTTTTGTAACCATTTAAAATCAAGGAGTGTTTTTGTGGGCACCTTGTATTTAATATGGGACAAATACCAAAATACCAACTAAACAAATAAATAGAAATCTATTCAGCAACATTCAGCTGAATATTAATTTAGCCAAACCAAACTATGGCTAGCTGTTAGGGTCTATCTTTTTAAAAAAAATTGACTCAGATACTTATTTTCAAATGAGGTTAACAACAAAGAAATTAAATCACTTCTGGACAAAAATATCATCAAAATAGGGAGGGGTAAAACAGTGAACGGAGAAACTACGAACATTGTTGGATTCGGCAGCAAGTGGTTTGACACAGGGGGAAGAAGGAAGGCAAGACCCGACAGTTATCCCTCTAACTTTGAATACTGTGAGTACTGAGAACTTTGGTTCACAAATAGCTCTGACCCCAATAAAAAGACCAGCGGTGGTTTACTTGGAAACAATTTGGGAGGCTATTACAGCGTTGCAGCTCTCCCTGGGTACTCAAATTCAACAAATATCTTCCTACTGTAAAGGAATGCTATCTGAATTGGTTATTACAAAAGAAAAAGTGAAAGACTTGGAAAATAAGATTGGAGATTGTATAACTCAGCTAGAAACAGTGGAAGTAGTACAGTGTCAAACCTGAATAAAAGACAGTGGGAATATCTATTCTACCACGGACACCATACATATAGAGTTTGTATGTTCTAACTGTGTTTGTAACTGTTTCCTTCATGCACCCCAGTTCATAATGTTATTACATAATGTTATTACATCACATATGCTGAACTAGGAACACAGGTTCCATTCTGAACCGGGAAAAAACTGCATGGAGTTTCTTTTCAACCTGAGTTTCCACATATTGAGTTGTTTAAATCAATACTGAAACTTTTGGATGCCACTTATTCCAACAGATCTTCCTTTTCAGTTTAAGAGATTGCAAATTCCAGTGAGACTTGCATTCTCTATCACAATCAACAAATCACAGGGACAGACTATTACATACTGTGGAGTGGATTTAAGATCCCCCTGTTTTTCCCATGGACAACTCTATGTTGCTTGATCAAGGGTGGGTTCACCCAAGAATTTATATGTGCTTGCTCCTGGAGGTGAAACTAAAATTGTTGTTTATAATCAAGTTTTGTGTTAGTTGTATTGTATTCATTTTGTCAAATATTTCACATTATAATTTGATTATTGTACTTTTTTATAAAGCTGTAAAAAAATAATTTCATTCACCACTATAAAGTATCTTTATTTCAATCCATTTACTGTGTTATTGCTATAATTAAATACCCGTGCAACGCCGGGGCATCAGCTAGTAACCAATAACTAATTCCTAATCCACAACTGAACTTTGCCACCTATCCCATGACTCTAATTTTCTCAGAAGCCTCTCTTGAGAAACTTTGTCAAAAACTTTCTGAAAATCTAGATACACTACATCAACTGGCTTATCTTTATCACATCTTCAAAGAAGTCAAGCAAATTGGTGAGGCAAGATCTCCCTTAGCTGAACCCATGCTGACTCTGTTTCATTAAATCATGTTTGTCTACGTGTTCCACAATTTTATTTTTTATAATTGTTTCCACCATTTTTCCCAGCACTGAAGTCAGGCTTACCAGTCTGTAATTTTCCAATTTCTCTCCTGGAACCCTTTTTAAAAATTAGCGTAACATTGGCCACCCTGGGCCACCTAGAAATACACTTCTGGCTACATTACTGGTTCCTATGCCAGTGATCTTCAATGACTTCTAAGTCAAGGCCATTTTGGATCCAAATAAGACAAATAAGAGCTTCCAAGTATCTTCCCATGCACAGGGACAGCATTAGGGGGAGCAAACAAGGCAGTTGCCCTGGGCCCAAAGGCTCTGGGCCAGCATGTCTTCCCCCTTCTCTCTCCTCCGGTCCGATGTCACCCTTGCCTTCTGTCTTGCTGAAAAATCCGCCAGCCTCAGCAGTGATTCAGAACATTACCCATGGCTTCCCTATCTGCTTTCAATCTGCCAAGGTCCACCCAGGTGGAAACAGGAAGTTGCATAATTGGGGAACAGACCATTGCAGACAGAAAGCAGGAAGCAGAACCATGGGCAATGTTATTGAATTATTGCCAAGGTCGGCAGATTTTTCAGTGAGACAGAAAGTGAGGGTGACCATTTGACCAGCGTGGAGAGAAGAGGGAGAAAATGCTGGGCTGAGGAAGCCCCCCTGGACTAACTTTTTTTTGGTTTTTAAAAGTACAAAGGGGTAGAGTATTAAAAGAAGTGCCAGACTGGGCATGTGGGGGGGGGGGGGGGGGGCAGCTTATGTGGCTGGAAACAGAGGAGAGAGAGAGATGGTGGGCAAGGTCTGAAAGGAGAGAAGCTGGACCGGGGAAAAGACATACTTGAAGGGAGGAGTGTTGTGAAGAGAAAGGGAGAGATGGTGGACCTGGGGAAGGGAAGCTGGCAGAGGGAGATATGGGAAGGGGGGAGTTGGGAAGAGAAAGGAAGAGAAGCTAGATCTGGAGATGGAAGGGAGGGAGGAAGGTTAGGCCTGGGGGTGGAAGGGAGAGAGAGATGCAGCATCCTTTTTCCCTCCATTTCATTGTTTAGCATGGGGGGGAGGGGAATAAGAAGAACAACAGAAAACAGAGGGAGAAAATTGTTGGACCATGGGGGAGAGAGGAGGAGAGATGGACCCATGGGAGAGCAGGAGGGAAGAGATATAGGATAAGAAGATGCTAGGGGATTGAGAGAAGCCTGACTAGTGGAGAGAGGAAGGGGTATTCTGAAAGTGGTGAGCCATTTGGATGAGGTCAAAAGGGAGATGACAAGATGAGTAAGAGAACAGTGCATGCAGTGGTAGAAATGTGGTAATGGGGAGTAGATAGAAGGAAATAAGAGGATGGGAAATGGGAGAGCTAGGGACTGAGAGGAGATGGAGAATTGTGAGGCAGCTCAAAATTTTAAAAGAAGGTTGAGAAAGAGGGCAAGATTTGAGTGGATAGAGGCAGAAAAGAAAAAGTTAGGAAAGCTGAAAGGGAAAAATCATGTTGAAGACAGGCATAAGGATGGAATAGAACAAGAGAAGAGGAGGAAAAAAATGGACAGCAGACACTGGAAAGAGAATTAGTAGAAGACAGACAAAAAGCAGAAAGAGAAACTGGGACTAAGATGATGGAAAAACAAAATGTCCAGACAACAAGGTAGAAGCAATTGTTTTATTTTGAATTTATTAACTGGAATATGTTGGCTTTGGGATATAAAAAGACTCTCTCAAACAAGAAAGGATGTCCAAAAAATATATATGTATCCTCAAACAACATCCAATAATGTCCAGCACTACACACATCTATACATCAAAAATGGAGAAAAGACTTCAGTATCTAATAGGGATGACAAAAAACTTCCCATATAGACAAGCCAGTCTCAAAATCCTAATTTTGAGACCAGCAGACACATCCTTGGTCAAAAACTCCAAGAAAAGTGGAAATATACTCTTAATTCTTTACAGTCCTTAATAGTAAATCAAAATGCCATCACTTATCTGAAAATGTAGTGTTCAAAATGATTGTTGTAGTAGTGCTGAGATGTGAAAGCAGGAACAACCCGCACAGTGGAGTATGAGCACTAGGCACAGTGGCTAAACACTCCTCACCACTTGCACTGATGTTGAGATACAGTGCAAGTGGTGAGGAGTGTTTAGCCGCTGTGCCTAGTGCTCATGCTCCACTGTGCGGTTTGTTCTTGCTTTCACATCTCAGCACTACTACAACGATCATTTTGAGCGCTACGTTTTCAGATAAGTGATGGTATTTTGATTTACTATTAAGGACTGTAAATAATTAAGAGTATATTTCCACTTATCTTGGAGTTTTTGACCAAGGATGTGTCTGCTGGTCTCAAAGTTAGGATTTTGAGACTGGCTTGTCCATATGGGAAGTTTTTTGTCATCCCTATTAGACACTGAGGTCTTTTCTCCATTTTTGATGTATTGATGTATAGATGTGTGTAGTGCTGGACATTATTGGATGTTATTTGAGGATATATACATCACAATTATTTTTGTATTGTGTTCAGTGGCATAGTCATACAGCTAATTTGGGGGAGAGACAGGAGCATGAGTGCAATATATAAATACTTGAGCTAGTGGAGATTGTCAAGCTCTGCCAACTGAAAACATCTTCCTCCAGTCCAGCAACCAGAAATCTCCAACTTTGCAGCCAATGGCAACATCCTCAAGTTGCCACTGCTTTCATGCATGCATGAAAGCCAATTAGGGGCAGGGAGGAGGGAAGGCAGCAGTAATAGCTCTACAATATTGCTGCCAGCTGCAGAACTTGGAAAGTTCTGGTCAATGGACCTTTGGGGAACCCCACCAACTACAGCAACAGAGATGTTCATTTTGAAGGGGCTTAAGCTCAAAGTAGGAGGTCCAACCCCCTTTCATGGTTATGCCACTGATTGTGTTCAAAATAAAGTACAGTACTTGCTGAGTTTAACTTTTTGAGATTTCCAGTTCAGCTTTGGTATTCATATTTCAATTTCTAATTTGTGATTCATTGTTTTATATTTGGTGAAGGTCTTTCTGTCTGTTTTGTGTGTGAAGTCATTTAAAGGTGGATGGGGAAATTGGGATATGGGCAGGTAAAACAGAGGCCCCCTTCTTAATTTCTGTCCTGGGCCCCAGCATGTTTAAAACCAGCCCTGCCTATGAATGGCACCACACTACTAAGAAGTGTGTGTCAAATCATCTCTATCCTGAACCAGCTTAGCTTCAAACTTTACAGTGGAAGTTTCTTCAAGAAAGTTGAGATTTCCAGATGCATTTTCTTTTTCTTCTATTGAGAAATGCCTTGTCCTTCATTCATGTGACTCTTCCCTCAGCCACTTTTCTATTTTCTGTCATGAATTTTTCTAGAGAGAAAAATAGTAGAAAAAACCAGAATGACAATAGGGACCACCCTAGAGATGCCTGGTGGGGAGGGATGCAGTATTAGCCTGAAATTCTTGCACTGAAGATCACTGTCCTACTGTACTGCACATATTGAACAATCCAGTCTGTTAAACATAAGTGTTTCTGAAAAGACTGAGTTGCATAATCTGCATGGAATACGTTCACTTGCAGTATTCAGTATCTGTTTGGAAACGTCACTCACTTCCTCTTCCTGCCATGGTTCAGCATTACCCATGTGTCTAAAGCTCTCGTCCTTGTCTCCATTACAGCATTCCTGCCACTTTCCTTTGGACTGACAGCTCATCTTTCTGACCTTGCTTAGCCTTAGGGACTGGTGCTCTTTGTTTGCTCAGACTGCTTGAAAAGTACTGAAGTTAGTCTAACTCTTCCATTAGAACAACACTCTCTGGTGTACTTGTTTGCCCTTGTCATGGCTTGAAACTAATAGCAAAGAGCCTTGTTCCCTGGCTGGGGATTGTCACTATAATGGCTGCACTGTGTGGAAGGAGGTAAAAAATGGTTAACGCCTCCTGATAGTTAACAATAAATATTAATAGTAATATAACCCCAGGAGGGCCTAGTTCCAATTGAGCTGGAAGTCCAAAGCTATAGTTGCAGCAGGAAACTGCAGGGCTGAAAAAAGATATATGTTGTTATTAAAACATCTTTACACCAAAGGGATCTTATGACTGTCTTTCTCTATACGTAGGAGAAAAATATTGTAATAACAATAATGAATTTATTGTGGATATAAAATTATATCTTTATTTTTGTAAAAGAAATGTGTTGTTATTAACATGTCTTTTTTCATATAGTTAGTATATTCTGTGTTTATAGTGGTTTCAGCCTAAGTATTTGCATAGAGTAAAACCAGGTATTTCATTAAGTATTGGGATAACAGCCCAGACTTAAGATCCTACTACTACCACCACCACCAATATTTATCATTTCTAAAGTCCTTCCAGACATATCAAGTTTCAAGTTTTATCAAGTTTAAGTTTCAAGTTTATTAGGATTTTTATATACCGCCTATCAAGGTTATCTAAGCGGTTTTACAATCAGGTACTCAAGTATTTTCCCTATCCGTCCCGGTGGGCTCACAATTGCAACACTGTACATTAAACATGTAAGAGACAATCCTTGCTCGACAGAGCTTACAGTCTAATCAAAACAGACAAAAGAGACAAATAGGGGGTCAGGGAGTTTCTTAGCTCTGAGTGCTTTACAAACAACTGGGGCCTAGGAGTTAAAAGCAACCTAAAAAAGTGGGTTTCTAGACTGGATTTGAATACTGCAAGGGACAGAGTTTGATGTACTGACTCAGGCAGTCTGTTCCAGAGAGAAGGAATGTAGTCTGGAGTTGGCAGTAGAGGAGAAGGGTACAGATAAGAGAGACTTGCCCATTGAATGGAGTTCTCAGGGAGGAGTATAGGGAGGGATAAGGCAGGAGAGATATTGAGGAGCTGCAGAGTAAATGCATTTGTAAGTCAATAAGAGGAGTTTGAACTGTATGCAAAAATGGATAGGAAGCCAATGAAGTGAATTGAGGAAAGGGGTGATATGAGCATAGCAACTCTGGCAGAATATAAGTCGTGCAGCAGAATTTTGAATGGATTGAAGGGGAGAGAGATGATTACATGGAAGACCTGTGAGAAGCAAGTTGCAGTAGTCTAGGCAAGAGGTGATAAAGGTATAGATAAAGGTTTTGGTGGTGTGCTCAGAGAGGAAAGCACAAGTTTTGGTGATATAGAGAAATAAAATGACAGTTTTTGGCAGTCTGTTGGATCTGTGCACAGAAAGAGAGAGGAGTTAAAGATGACCCCCAAGTCTTGGCCATGTTCTGTTTTAAGTGGCAATGGAACATCCATGTAGCAATGTCAGACAGGCAGGCTGAGACTCAGGCCTGGATTCCTATAGAGATTTCTGGTGTAGAGAGGTAGATCTGGGAGTCATAAGAACATAAGATATGCTGCTGCTGGGTGAGACCAGTGGTCCATTGTGCCCAGCAGTCTGTTCAAGTGGCGGCCCTTAGGTCAAAGACCAGTGCCCTATTTAAGTCTAGCCCTACTTGCGTATGTTCTGTTCCAGTAGGAACTTATCCAACCTTGTCTTGAATCCCTGAAGGGTGCTTTCCCCTATAACAGCCTCCGGAAGAGCGTTCCAAATTTCTACCACTCTCTGGGTTAAGAAGAACTTCCTTACGTTTGTACGGAATCTTTTCCCTTCTAACTTTAGCGAGTGCCCTCTCGTTCTCTTCACCTTGAGGAGAGTAAACAATCTCTCTTTCTCTAGTAAGTCAATTCCCTTCAATATCTTGAATGTTTCAATTATGACCCCCTCTCAGTCTTCTCTTTTCAAGGGAAAAGAGGCCCAGTTTCTCTAGCCTCTCATTGTACGGCAACTCCCCCAGTCCCTTAACCATTTTTGTTACTCTTCTCTGGACCCTTTAGAGTAGTACTATGTCCTTTTTCATGTATGGCGAATAGTGTTAGACAGTATTCCTGGTGGGAGTGTACCATGGCTCGGTATAATGGCATGATAACCTTTTCAGATGTGTTCATGATCCCCTTCTTAATCATTCCTGGCATTCTGTTTGCCCTTTTCGCTGCTGCTGCACATTGCGTGGACGGTTTCATTGATTTGTCTACAAGTACTCCCAAGTCTCTTTCCTGGGGGGGGTCTCTCCAAGTATAGCACCAGGCATCCTGTATTCGTGCATATGATTTTTGCTACCAACATGCATCACCTTGCACTTACCCACGTTGAATCTCATTTGCCATTTCGCGGCCCATTCCTCGAGCGTATTTATTAAGAAGGGTATTACGACCAGAACGAGAGAAGTCATCCTTGCTGTTGTATCGGGCAATGGTGCGCCCGCACCTGGAGTACTGTGTTCAGTATTGGTCACCGTACCTTAAGAAGGATATGGCAATACTTGAGAGGGTCCAGAGGAGAGCGACACGAATGATTAAGGGCATGGAAAACCTTTCATACACTGAAAGATTGGAGAGACTATGGCTCTTCTCCCTGGAAAAGCGGAGATTCAGAGGAGACATGATAGAGACCTACAAGATCATGAAGGGCATAGAGAGAGTAGAGAGGGACAGATTCTTCAAACTTTCAAAACATAAAAGAACAAGAGGGCATTCGGAAAAGTTGGAAGGAGACAGATTCAGAACGAATGCTAGGAAGTTTTTCTTTACCCAGCGTGTGGTGGACACCTGGAATGCGCTTCCAGAGGATGTAATAGGACAGAGTACGGTACTGGAGTTCAAGAAAGGATTGGACAATTTCCTGCTGGAAAAAGGGATAGAGGGGTATAGATGGAGGGCTACTGCACAGGTCCTGGACCTGTTGGGCCGCCGCGTGAGCGGACTGCTGGGTACGATGGACCTCGGGTCTGATCCAGTGGAGGCATTGCTTATGTTCTTATGTTATGTTCTTATGTCTCTTTGTAGGTCTTCGCAATCCTTCTGTGACCTCACTACTCTGAATAAATTCGTATCGTCCACAAATTTAATCACCTCACTCATTGTGCCAATTTCTAGGTCATTTATAAATATGTTGAAGAGCACAGGCCTGAGCACTAAACCCTGCGGCACTCCACTCGTGACGCTTTTCCAGTCCGAGTATTGTCCATTCATCCCCACTCTCTGTTTCCTATCCGCCAATCAGTTTTTAATCCACATGAGTATATCACCCTCGATTCCATGGCTCGCAATTTTTCGAAGTAGAGGTTCATGAGGAACCTTGTCAAATGCCTTCTGAAGATCCAGATATACGATGTCGACTGGGCCACCCTTGTTTATCTGCCCATTTACTCCTTCAAAGAAGTGCAGTAAGTTTGTCAAGCAAGGTCTTCCTTTGCTGAAGCTATGCTGGCTGGTCCTCATCAGTTTGTGTCCATCAAGGTGATCGATGAAGCGGTCCTTTATGAGCACCTCTACTATCTTTCCCAGTACCAAAGTCAGACTCATTGATCTGTAGTTTCCCGGATCTCACTTCAAATTTTTCTTGAAGATTGGCGTAACATTCACCACTTTCCAGTCTTATGGTATCTTTCCTGATTTGATCAACAGATTGGCTATTAGTTGGAGCAGTTCAGCTATAACCCCTTTCAGTTCCTTGATTACCCTTGGGTGGATGCCTTCCAGTCCCAGAGATTTATCGTTTTTAAGCCTTTCAATCTGTCTGCATACTTTTTCTAGACTGACCATCGTCCCTATCAGTTTCCTGTCTTCATTTCCTGTGTATAGCCTGCTGGTATATTGGATATTTCCTCTTCGGTAAATACAGACGCAAAAAATGTGTTCAGTTTGTTGGCAATGGCTTTGTCCTCCTTTAGTACTCCCTTTATTCCATGGTCATCTAACGGCCTCACCGCTTCCTTCGCGGTCATTTCCCCTTAATATATTGAATAAACGGCTTAAAGTTTTTGACCTCCTTGGCTATTTTTTCCCTGTTACCATCTTATGGCACTTTCTTTGATGTTGTTTGTGCTTTTTTCAGTTTTCTTCCATTTTTGTCCTTTTCCATTCCTTAAATGAAGTCTTCTTGTTTCTGATTGCTTCCTTCACTGCTACAGTGAGCTACGCCTATTTCTTGTTCTTCTTCCTCTTGGAACCCTTGTTGATAAGCAGTATATATAAATTTTGCGCCTCTGTGACCGTGTCCTTAAAAAGTGACCATGCTTGCTCTAACGTATTTACAGTGTTTATCCTCTTCCTAATGTTCTTCCTCACCATGACTCTCATCCTTTCGTAGTTCCATTTTCGGAAGTTCAGTGCCGTGGCCATCATTCTGGATCTATTTTTTGTTCCTGTGTCTAGGTTGGAGATGATATTGAAAACCATGGGAGGAGATCAGAGCACCAAGGGAATGAGTATAGATGGAGAAAAGAAGAGATCCCAGAACAGAGACTTGGGGGACCCTGATTCTCCTCCACTGCATACACTAAAGGTGCAACGTGAGAGATAATGAGCAGACTAGATGGACTGTTCAGGTCTTTATCTGCCATCATTTACTATGTTACTATGTTAGAATCAAGAAAGAACAAAGCCCTGAAATTTAAGTGAAGACTGCATATTAAGGAGAAGGTGGTGGTTTACAGTGTCAAACAGAGCTGATAGTGGGTTATCTCTTATTACCCATGAACCAAGTGACCCATCACATATGTGACCCATGACCCATACCCATTTTCCTGGCTTCAGATTGTGACCAGCCAGGAATTCTTCCAGCGCAGGTCCCAGTCAAGAGAAAGGGAAAAGAGGTGAAACCGAAATCCCGGGTAGGAATTGGTAAAGAACAGGTTGGATCTGAATTAAATAATTTCCTGGACCACCGGGGGAGCCCAAGAGGCCCTTGGAATACTGCCAGGGCTGATACAACAGGGCGTTTCCCCAGAGTATATAAGCCTGCCCCTGACAACAGGGAAAGAAGCCGGTTAGGGAGGAAATTTAGGCTTTGCCTCCCTAGGGACCCTGACGAGCCAAACAGGGACAGAGAGCCCCAACCTATGGAGCTGGATGAGGTTGAACAACCAGAGGGTTTGACTCATTCTGAGGAACTTATGGACTTCCAAGAGTCTTGTGCTGGTGAGGATGCTAACCTACCTGAACCAATGCAGGTGAACTGGACTCTGAGCCACAAACAGTGAGTGGGTTTTAGAAACTGTTTGTGTGCTGTTCTTTTGTTTTTGAATGCTGATTTTTGGTATGAAAGCTTAGAGAGAGTATTGGGGGAGAGGTTTTGCTTCCACCTGGGAGGGAATGTGAAAGTCTGTTTGAAAGACTGTATTTTTGCTAAACCAACTACTCTCTCTTCTTCCTGGCAACCCTAATTATTAATTGCCAGAGGCTTTCTTATTTTCTGTTATGGACTGCAATCTAACTAAAACTTGAAGGCTGGACTGTAGCTGTTTTGGAATAAAGAAAAGGACTGTTTGGTAGCAGTCAGAGTGAGCTCTCTACTGAGCCCAAGGTCTCAACAATAGGAGAGACTTAAGAAGCAGTGAGGAAAAGAAAGTTGGAGTTAATTAGCCCTGCTTCAATTACTCTGCCATTTTGACAGTGTTGTATGTTTTTTTTTATATTTTCTTTCTTGGACTTCTGTCTGGAATTCTGAATCAATGAAAGTATTACTTACCTGATTGGAAGGATTAAGTAAAGAGAACTATTTATATAAACTGTCCCTGTGTTGGAACTTTATTTGTGGTGTTTTTTTTTTTTCTTTTGAAAACCCAATCCTGCAGGGTGACTCCAGGCCGGGTCACACGCTTAGGTGCTGTTTAGTGTAGCCATCAGAATTACAACAAAGCCCTGTTCAGGGTTAAGCTGGTGGCCACAAGATGCAGTATCAGCAGATAAGGCTACAATTGATTAATTTAGGCCTCTTGCTAACTGGCACTGAATTGTTAACTACCAAACTAGTTCTAATTGGACAGCAATGGTGCAAGTTCTCTTCTTGTTTTTATTATTATTTATTTTTACAATTACTCTATGCAATTTCCATTCATTAATAAATGGCAAAAAGACACTCATTGCAATTGTAACGGTCACTTGCTCAGCTTATTTTTGTACCCCTCAAGTATGATCAAAATAGCCTCAACAGTTTCAGGATACATGCTACTTCACTGTGACATAATTATGTATCGAGCACTGAATGTGCTGAAGTGTCTCTCACATTCAGCTGAAGATGTTGGAATTACATAGTCTTCTAGCATTGTCTGATAACAACGGAAACATCTTGTAATGGAGACCCCACCATTTCAGCAGGTCAAAGTGAGGTTGAGGTGAGCTCTCTTCTCTCTCGTAATCTCTCATTTCATCGTCGACCCTCTGTTCCAGTGTGCCCTGGATACTTGACTCATGTTACTGGTATTATATATATATAATAAAACACAAGATGCATAAGTATAACAACATTTTTCAAACACGTAGAAAATGTCTGTCAGGGGTGCCCACACTTTTTGGGCTTGCGGGCTACTTTTAAAATGACCAAGTCAAAATGATCTACTAACAATAAAATTTTAAAAAAAGACAAAGCACACTGTACGCTGAGAAAATGTTAATTATCATTCCTATTCCGGGGTTTTTTCAAAGAGGTCAAGGCAGATGACTCTCTGAACTGTCACCTCAGTAACAACCATACAAAAATAGACAAATATACCCCCTCCCTTTTTACTAAACCACAATAGCAGTTTTTAGCGCAGGGAGTTGCGCTGAATGCCCTACGCTGCTCTCGACGCTCATAGGCTCCCTGCAAAATATAGACAGCGGATAGGCTCCCTGTAAAATATAGGCAGCAGATATAAATTCAGACACATTTTGATCACTAAATTGAAAATAAAACCATTTTTTCCTACCTTTGTTGTCTAGTGATTTCATGAGTCTCTGGTTGCACTTTCTTCTTCTGACCGTGCATCCAATCTTTCTTCCCTTCTTTCAGCCTGTATGCTTCCTCTCCTCCAGACCTCATTCCCTTCCCCAACTTTTTCTTCCTCTCTCCCTGCTCTTTCTTTCTCTGCTGCCTCCCTTTCTTTTTTTCTCTCTTCATGCCCCCTTTCTTTTTTTCCGTTTCCCTTCTTTCCTTCTGTCTCTTTGCCTTCCCCCTTTCTTTCTTTCTCCCTGCCCTCCACCAAGCCACTGCTATCATCATCAGGGAACAGGCCCCCAAGCCGCTGCCACTGCCATTGGGTAACAGGCCCCAAAGCTGCCGCCGCCCCAAGCTCTCCCTGCTTCCCTGTGTCGGCCCGACCAGCATGCCTCTCCCCGACGTCAATTCTGCTGTCGGAGAGGAAATTCCGGCCCAGCCAGGCAGCAATTGGCTGGCCCGAAGTTCCTCTCCGACGGCAGAATTGACGTCGAGGAGAGGAAGGCTGATCGGCCTGGTAGATCGCCAAGCCAAAGTGAGTATCACGGAGCCCGGGATGGGTTCCGCGATTGATTCACTTTGCCTTGGCGATCTACCGGTCGATCGCGATCGACCTATTGGGCATCCCTGGTCTATGTGATGTACATCTATCTGCTAATTTTTCTCCAGTCCTTGCAAATCAAAGCAAAAGTGAGTGAAAATGATTATGGCACATTTAAATACTTATGTGATGTAAATGCGCATGAGTCAAGTCTCTTTCATTTGAAAGGAAACGGCAAAGAGATGATATAGGATGAAGTTAAGAGGTGATAGTTTCCGGAGTAATCTAAGGAAATAATTTTTTATAGAAAGTGTGATAGAGGCGTGGAACAGTCTCCAGGGATAGGCACATGGGATCTCTCATAGAGAGAATGAGATAATGGCTACTGGGGATGAGCAGACAAGATGGGTCATTTGGCCTTTATCTGCCATCATATTTCTATGTCTCTGAACTTCTGCACCTTGCAAATGGATCAACCTTCAGCTTCTTGCATTAAAGTTTCCAGTGGTGATCTCAAGACGACATCTATAACATATTCTGCAGAAGCCAAGACTGCTTCAGTAACATCATCAGAGTTGAGTCAGTCAATTCAATGGCTAGCATGTGAAAGAAGGACTTCACTTGTTTAAAGAACCCTTGGCGATCCTTTAGATTTTCAACAAAACTAAATCCTCACAAAGTTGGATCAAGATATGTTACCACAAAGTGCATCATGGTCAAACTGCTCCAGTAATTGTCAGTTAATGCTCCTATAAATTCTTTTTTCATCAGACTAATCACATCACTTTTGAATGTTGCGGTTGCCAAGCTACGCAAAATGTGTAATAAACTGGCAATGAATTTTGCAAAGTGGAAATATTGGCAAATTCAAGAATATTGAATAACGGAGCAAAAATGTCTATGAAGGATACCATGTTCTTTAAAAGATTGATTTCAATTCAGGAAATCAAGTGTTCCTTTTTTTCTTTCCCTCAGCAGCGGAATCAATTCATTATGACTCTCCAAAATTGCTGAAACCATGTTGTACAAGCCATACCATAGCCTCGTTTCTCTCCCATGTTTATGACTTTTTGGCAAGTTGGACTTTGTCTGATGCTTGGTTTGCATATTTGATCAATTCATGGGAATAGTTGTCTAGCTGGCATACATCAGGGTTTACGGACATGACTTTCTTCCAGGCTGTGTCAATGGAAGTATTTATCTAGTGATATGAGCAATATACTTGAGTTTTTGCAGCAGTTGCAGCCACATTTGATCCGTTGTCAGTTTTGCATGGTGTATCATCTAAATTCAGTCTAAGTTCTGTGAGTGTAGTGTCAATGGAGTGTTCTATGTTCTTTGCTGTGTGTTTTTCTGGAAAATACTCATATTTATACATTGCATGATGCAGGACCCAGTTATTCACCCAAAATACATTGAAATAACTAAGAATGTACTAAGCGTGGATTTTGATTTTTTTTGTTTTGTTCATACAGGGCTACCAACATTTAAGAATTTGTGCTCATGTACCTGGTGATAGGAGGGGCTGACAAGGAAGGATTTTGTTGACATCAGTCATCATATCTGTGCAGAACAACACAGCTTTATATACAGAACTAGTCATAACTTGTTTCTTGATCTCTTCCCGGCATTGTTTCATTTTTTCGAAGACTGCTTCCCTTACTGTTAGGCATCCATGCAATATATCATTAACACTCATGTTTCCATAATTGCTGCTGATTAAAATCATTTGCTGGGCAAATGATTTTGAACCCGAACTCTCAACAACAGAGAACGATAGTCCCGCCTCAACAATTAGATCCAGTTTAACACTCTTCACAGCATCTCTATTCCATGGTGAAATATTTGTACAGGAACCTTTCTCACAAACTGTTCAATTAGTATATGAATGCCTAGTCTGGCAGACAACACATGACTTCATATGATCTGTCATATTTATTGTCCCATACTGTTTAATCAATCTTTCATCTGACCTTGACTTAAACAGTAGACAACTTGAATAATTCACATAGGCCACCAATCTTAACGTTTTCCAACATTTGGCTTTTCCCTCTACATTTTCTTTCAGAACAACAGAACCATTTTGAATTGCATTATACAAACTGTTCAATGTCCATGATTGAGATGGTTTACAGCAGGGATCTCAAAGTCCCTCCTTGAGGGCTGCAATCCATTCGGGTTTTCAGGATTTCCGCAATGAATATGCATTGAAAGCAGTGCATGCACATAGATCTCATGCGTATTCATTGTGGAAATCCTGAAAACCCGACTGGATTGCGGCCCTCAAGGAGGGACTTTGAGACCCCTGGTTTACAGTCATTCTTAGACATCTTGACTGATATTTCACCTCTCTTACACACAGGACCGGACTGCCCAAGTCCACCCAATCTTAGCTCAGACTGCCAAATTACTACCTGAAGTCAGTCCAGTTCTGCACAGCTGTACTCAGCCATCAGTGTACAGAACTGACATTTTGTTTTTACTGGGGAGTTGGGAGTCTGCATTGGGGTTGGGTTGCACCTGCTCAGTCATCTCATCATGGTTTTCATTCTCCCTGTGGGCATGGCAAGTACCGCACCGGACATCCTGTATTCGTGCATGAGATTTTTGTTATCGACATGCATCACTTTACACTTATCCACGTTGAACCTCATCTGCCATGTTGATGCCCATTCCTCGAGCCTGATTATGTCACGTTGCAGATCTTCACAGTCCACCTGTGTCTTCACTACTCTGAACAACTTTGTATCGTCTGCAAATTTAATCACCTCACTTGTCATACCTATGTCCAGATCGTTTCTAAAGATTTTGAAGAGCACGGGTCCAAGCACCGAGCCCTGTGGCACCCCACTGGTGACGCTCTTCTAGTCCGAGTATTGTCCATTTACCCCCACTCTCTGTTTCTTATGCTGCAGCCAGTTTTTAATTCACGTATTTCACCCTCGATTCCATGGCTCGCAATTTTCCGAACTAGTCATTCATGTGGAACCTTGTCAAACACCTTCTGAAAATCCAGATATAGAATGTCGACTGAGTCGCCCTTAGTTTATCTGCCTGTTTACTCCCTCAAAGAAGTGCAGCAAGTTTGTCTTCCTTTGCTGAAACCATGCTGGCTGGTCCTTATCAGACCGTGTCTGTCAAGGTGATCAATGATGCGGTCCTTTATCAGTGCCTCCACCATCTTTTCCGGTACCGAGGTCAGACTCACCGGTCTGTAGTTTCCCGGGTCTCCCCTCGAACCTTTTTTGAAGATTGCATAACATTCACCATCTTTCAGTCCTCCGGAATCTTTCCCGATTTGATCGACAGATTGGCTATTAGCTGAAGCAGTTCAGCTATAGTCCCTTGATAACCCTCGAATGGATACTGTCCGGTCCCTGGAATTTATCGCTCTTAAGCCTATCAATCTGCCTGCATACCTCTTCTAGACTGACCATTAACCCTGTCAGTTTCCCGTTTTCGCTTCCAGCATATAGCCTGATGGGTTCCAGTATGCTGTGTATATCCTCTTCGGTAGATGCAAAAAATGTTTTCAATTTGTCGGCGATTGCTGTGTCCTTCTTTAGCGTTCCCTTTAATCCTTGGTCATCCAACGGTCCCACCGCTTCCTTCGTGGGTCGTTTCCCCTTAATATATCGAAAGAACGGCTTGAAGTTTTTTGCCTCCTTGGCTATTTTCTCCTCGTAGTCTCTTTTGGCTCCTTTTACCGCCGTATAGCACCTGCGTTGATGTTGTTTGTGCTTATTCCAGTTTTCATCAGTGTTTGACCTTTTCCATTCCTTAAATTAAGTTTTTTGTTTCTGATCGCTTCCTTTACTTCTACAGTGATCCACGCCGGTTCTTGTTTTTTTTTCTTCTAGGATCCCTTGTTGATAAGTGGTATATATAGATTTTGCGCCTCGGTGACCGTATCCTTAAAAAGGGACCAAGCTTGTTCTAGCATTTTTAGATTGTTCATGCTCTTCTTAATCTTCTTCCCCACCATGCGTCTCATCCCTTCGTAATTCCCTTTTCAGAAGTTCAGTGCCGTGGACGTCATGCTGGACTGATGTTTCACTCCTGCATCCAGGTCGAAGCGGATTATATTGTGATCGCTGTTTCCCAGCGTTCCTTCTACTTCTACACCTTGTGCCGGTCCTCGCAGTCCATTTAGAATTAAGTCCAGAATCGAGTTTCTTGTATTTTCCTTGACAAATTGTTCCAGGAAGCAATCGCCTACAACATCCAGGAACTTGGTCTGTCTAGCGCAGCCTGAGGTGCCTAGGTTCCAGTCTATCCCCGGATAGTTGAAGTCGCCCATGATAACTACGTTGCCTCCATTGCAGTTTCGTTTAATCTCATCCGTCATTTCCCCATCAATTTCCTCTAACTGCCCTGGGGGTCAGTAGTAGATGTCGATCTTAGTTTCCGGTCCATTTGTTCTTGGAATTTTAACCCATAGATACTCTAACTTATCCGTCTGGTGTGGCATGTTCTCTCCAGTAGATTCAATTCCCTCTTTGACATATATGGTAATGCCTCCTCCTTTTTGAATCACTCTGCCTCTGCGGTATAGTTTATATCCCGGTAGCACTGTGTCCCATACATTTTCCTCAGCCCACCATGTTTCTGTGATGTTGATGATGTCAACGTTATTCTTTTGTGCCACAGCTTCTAATTCACCCATCTTATTTCTAAGGCTCCTTGCGTTCGTGTACATACACTTGAGTTTGCAGTCTGTTCCCTTCTTGCATGTCCTTCCCTCTTGTGTCCCTTTTGGTCTGTTTGCTTGTAATCCAGTAAGTCTTTCCTCTATCTTCCTGTACGGTATCCTCCAGGTATACCGGTTCCTGAACCATCGACTCTCTCTCTCGGTCAACGGTCGGCTTTCCCCTTCTTCCTAGTTTAAAAGCTTCTCAACTTTTCTCTTGCTGTTTCTTGCAAGTAGCCTTGTTCCGTCTCTGCTGAGTTCGTCCTTCTTGAATAGCTTGCTCTTTCCCCAGAAATTTGATCACAAAACCCCTCTGCTCAAGGAATTACATTGGCTTCCAGTGTATTTCAGAATTCAATTGAAGTGCATTTGTATTGCATTTAAGATCCTATTTGGCATTTCCTTTAGACTGGAATGTTCATGGATCTCATCTTGCCAGAAGTTCTCAAAAATTTAAACTTACATTTCCCTCTCTTAGTGGTAATAAGAGAACCTTTAAGAGATTTAGTTATTCTTTTGCTTTTAAATTAACCGAATTCTGGAATGCTTTACCACTTACATTAAGAACTTTAGGTTCTTTTGCTTTATTCTGGAAAGTTCTGAAACCTTTTTTGTTTGCTAAGTATTTTGGAAATTAACTATTTCAGTCTACTTTTTCTTCTCAAATTTATGTATTATGTTTTACGTTATTGTAAACTGAGTCGAGCTCCTCTTGGTTGATGACTCGGTCTATAAAACTAAGGGCTCCTTTTACTAAGGTATGCTAGCATTTTTAGCGCGCGTGCTAACCCCACTCTACGTGCCAAAAACTAACACCAGCTCAATGGAGGCGTTAGCATCTAGCGTGCGGGGCATTGCAGTGCATGCTAAGTGCACGCTAAAACCACTAGCCCAGCTTAGTAAAAGGAGCCCTAAGTTTTAGTTTAGTTTAACCCCAAATATATGGCATTGCAATAGTCCATAATCAGTGTCAATATTGCACTGATTACTATTTGAAATTCCCTCTCAGAAAGAAAATCTCTCAATTTCTGCAGTAACAGTAATTTGAAAAAAGCACAAGACACCACTGATTTTAGTAGTAGTAATTACAACCTTGTAGCAGCATAATGTAGACCATATTAATACAACAGACATGTATCATATTATAAAGGCTTGCTCTTTTCTTTAAAACCTTGTGCAAATAGATAGCAATTTTGCTGCACCAATATAAACATTGTCCATTTATAGGTCAGAAAATAAATGAGAAATTATTTTATCATTATTACATTACATGTGTGCACCTATAAACATACATGTGAATATTTATAATTATGATAGCATGTGCAACCCATGGTAATACGTTAGTGAAGTCTGATTTAGAAATGATTAAGACATTTCCTTCAAATAAGAAAATGCAATATTTTATGAACTGTTAATGGTGTTTTCCTACAGGTGGCACTGTTGATCTTCAGAAGATTAGAAATTAGGCTATCGCAAGTTTCAGAGACTTTCAGTGTTCTGGCTCAGGAGTGAACACGCTCACTAGAAAGGACAGATGTATTAATACTGCATAAAGATTAATAGATAAACACACATGCAGTGATGGGAGATGTGATCGGCATGCTAATTATTAAAACATAACACATAATAATAATTCTAAACACAAAAATAATAATTATAAAATAACAAATCTCCCAAACTATTTTTGTACCAGTATAAAGTTTATAAAATCAAATGCAGCATAAGTGGCTGATTTCTACCCACCTTCGCTGCCCCCACTCCTCCTACCCTTTCTCTCCCTTCAAAAAGATTGATGTACAGAGGAATCCATACACAGACTTAATTAGATTAAACATGACCACAATATTTATTAACACAGTTACAACTCAAAATTGTATTACAATGGAAATTAGGATGCCAGGGTGCATCATTTCAGTCATGTTCGTACTGCCAAAGAGAAAATAAATACAAAATTAACACTCTAAGAACTGATGAGGGATAGTAGCACTTGGATGTACCATACAGTCTTGGTCTAGTTAAAGCCATCCATCATCCTCATTTTGTGAAACCCTCATTGTAAAGTATCCTGTGGTACACTGTTCATGATGAAGAGTCCAGATCCTTGGCTGTTAATAGCTCATGGATGATAAATGCTTTGAGAACTATGTTGTTGGTGGGTTTTTTTTTTTTTTTTTGCTATATGCAATTTTTGCTATATGCATTATCCATATCAGCTGTCCACCTGTCAAAAGCTCTAGAAGTAGAATTTCACCAGATGAAAATTCTATATCTACTTTAGGTACCTTCAGTTAAGTGCTATGATATAAAAGAACCTAGGTATGTACGTTCCTTAGCCTAATCAGCTATAAATGTGCTTAAAATGTAGACACTCGCGCTTCCTCCAGCCAAAGAGGTAGTGTATGTACTTATGTCTAAGCGCAGCAAGGACACACATCACTTTACAGTTTATCTGAAAGTCAAATGTGTAAGTGGGAGCCCCACTTATGTCATAGCCATGCTCTGCCATTGTGTATTTCTCACCCTTTCAAATATATGCTGTGTAAGTTAAGCAGACATTGACAAAATAAAGGTTGGGCCTCATACATGTGCACACAACTGCATTAAAATGCCTAGGTTATAGAATCGCCTCTAAAGGGACATTCTATCATCTGACTCCTAACATTTTCACATGTCATGCACATATACTTCCCCCTCCCCATTCGCGGTTTCCACACTTGCAGTTTCACAAATTCGCAATTTTTTTTGGGGGGGAGGGGAAACCCATATTTTATCACGTTCCTGCCTCTCTCCTGCCTTCCCCACAGCATCCCGGCCTTACCTGGTGGTCTAGCAGGCTTTCGGGGCAGGAGCGATCTTCCTATGCTCCTGCCCCGTGTAGATCGCCAATAGGAAATGGCTGCCGTGAGCTCCCGCCGTAGTCTTGAGAGACTATGGGAACTCACACTAGATAAACATTTATCCCTGGAGAAACACACAGATATCACAGTCAGGAAAAGCATCTCGGTGCTATGGAAACTCCGCACCATTAAAAAATACTTTGACGAGACCTCATTCCGCCTGCTAGTACAATCCTCCTTCCTTAGCATACTAGACTACTGCAATATCATTTACTTGAGCTCCACGAAGAAAACTGCTAGGAGACTTAAAATGATCCAGAACACTGAGGTCCGCCTCATATTCGGCCTGAAAAAATGGGAACATGTCACCCCTTTTTACCACAAACTTCACTGGCTATCCTTTGAATCCAGAGTCCTATTCAAATTTGCCTGCTTCTGTTATAAAACAGTATTTGGCCTATCCCCAAGCTACTTAAACCCTCACTTCTACCTGAATCGCATAAACAAGCACTCCCGCAGAATTCAGTTGTTCGCCTTCCCCTCCCTAAAACTATGTCACTCCAAAAGATTCCTTGACAAAACTTTCGTCTTCCAGGCTGCCAAACTGAACCCATGGCTAGCCCAAATTGTCCTTGAGGCCCCCATCTACCTCAGATTTAGAAAATCTCTCAAAACTCGCCTATTCCATGGACAAGACACCTAACACCCCTTTCCAATGAACCACAACCTCCTCCTTTCCCCTTCCACCTCTCTACCCAGCCTACCCACCTCAATCCTCCCCCCCCCTGACCTACACACTCCCTTCTCTCTCTAACCCCAACTACTTTGTCGCTTCTATTATTGTTCAATTGTTGTGAACCACTTGTAATTTTTTTGATAAACAAATGTGAACCGCCTAGAACTCCTTGGGTATGGCGGTATACAAAAATAAAGTTGTTATTATTATTAAACTTGTAACTTACCAGACATTGACATCATACACATCCCTGCCACATTTAGGTACTCACACTTGCCTCTACTGCTGCTGCAAGTGTAAATGAGTTGATACTGGGCTACGCTAATATTCTATAACAGAACCAAGGCACCTTGAATTATTCCTTTAGATGGAAAATTATCAAAAGGTCGCCTATATTTAGATGCCAAAAATTCAGAGACTGAGCTCTAGTTCTATAATGGCAATTATGGGATTGATTCTGTAAGTGGCGCCTTCCGCGTATCAGTCACTAAAAGGCACTGCTTCCAGAATCATGGCTTGAAATGTGTTTGAAATGTAGGACAGGGTTTCACAGAATCATGGCCAATCTGGTTCCACCCCTAACCATGCCCATTTCCAGGCTACCATGTTGTTTAGCACCAATTAAAACAATTAAGTTAGGCAGTGGTGGGATGCCAACCACTGCCTAACTTTCAGTGTTCCGATGAGAATCCGGACCTTTGTGTGTAATTGCCATATAGAATATTATGTAAGTTGGCACTTATGCACCCAGCTGTAGGCATGAGCACTTAATGCCGTGTCAGTGCTTCGGGCAAATGCTTATGCTTAAATGTTGGAAGTTATGCACATAAGCGATAGTATTCTATAACTTAGAAGGGTTTAAAAAAGGTCTGGATAATTTCCTAAAAATCCAGAAGCCATTATTAAGATGGCTTGGGGAAATCCACAGCTTATTTCTACAGGATAAGCGGTATAAAATCTGTTTTACTCTTTTGGGATCTTGCCAGGTACTCGTGAATAGGCCACTGTTGGAAACAGGATACTGGGCTTGATAGATCATCGCTCTGTCCGAATATGGCAACTCATATGTTATCTTACAGGTACAATTGCAAAACATCCCCTGACCCATTCATGTGCACATCCTCTTTGCATTTTACACTATGGAGCTCATTTTTAAGTGAAAAACATCCAAAAAGTGGCATAAAGGGGCAGATAGATATTTTTCTCGCCAAATTTCCCAAATTGCTATTTTCAAAACCCATTTTGTAAATGGATTTCTATGCTGTTTGTCTTCAGTGCAATCTAAATCTCAAGGGGGGGTGTTGGAGGCATGCTTTAGGTGGCACTGGGGCAGGCTTATGCTTTTTGCATTAATGGAACATTGTAGAGTACTCCAGGGCACAATTTGGATATTTGAGGCTAGACCTGTTTTAATAACAAATAAGTGCTAAAAAAAGATGCCCAAACTGATCAGAAGACTACTGGAAGGATGAAGGCATGAGCCACCATAGTCTAGGGTTGCCAGATTTTCAATCTGGACCCTTAGACCTGCCCCCAGGCCCGCCCAGTACAACCCATCCTCACCCATCATGCCCCGGTTCCACCCCGTCATGCCCCCAATTCCACCCCTGATCCTGCCCCAGCCACGCCTCCCGCTGCCTGCTCTCATCGGGCAGGACATCTGCGCATGCATGGATGCGACATAAAGACGTCACGGGCGTGTGTGTGATGTCATCGCATCATATCCACACATGCGAGGATGCCCTCCTACCCGAAGGAAAGCTTTTCATAACCCGGACAAAGTGCCAGGTTTTGAAAAGCCGTCCGGACATGTTCTCAAAAGGAGGAAATGTCTGGGGAAATCCGGACATCTGGTAACCCTACCTTAGGGCCTGTTTTACAAAGCCACGCTGCAACATCCCTGAAGCCCTTTAAATATCTAAGGGCTTCGGGGCCATTACCACAGCGGCCTGTGCTAAACGGCTTCATAAAAGAGGCCCTTAGTCCCCTCCCACTCCACAAAGATGTAAATGAAACAGTATGTACCTGCCTATTTGACAGCTACAAATATTATGGCCAGTCCTATTACAGCAGCAGGCAGTTTTCCTGGAGTAGCCTGATGGTCAGTGCAGTGAACTATAGAGATGGAGACTCGGGCCCATATCACACTCTAACTACTACACTTCTAATAGAATATGTAAAGTACAAAGTAAAATCAGACAAAGAAAAATTCAAACCTTGGTCCAACCCCTGCGGCGTTCCACAAGGGTCCCCACTGTCCCCTACTCTCTTCAACCTATATACGGCCTCTCTTGGCGTTTACCTGAACAAACAAGGCCTATCCTCTTATAGCTATGCTGATGACATCACCATCCTCATTCCTTTCGACCAACCAATGCTCTTAGTCAGACACACTACACAGAACTCTAGCTACAGTTACGACTTGGATAGAAGACCACAAACTGAAACTCAACCCAGACAAAACTAAATTCATCCTCCCAGAAAATAACAAAATCCCAACCATAACCAACTTAGAAATCTACTCTATCAACTACCCTTTGCAAACCACCCTAAAACTTCTAGGTATGACTATTGACAGAGGCTGCACCATGCAATCACAAATTAACAAAACAATACAGAAATCTTTCGCAGTTATGACAAACCTTAGACAAGTCCGAAAATTCTTCAAAAAAACACAATTTCAGCTCCTAGTACAATCTTTAATCCTAAGTATCCTAGACTATTGCAACATCCTCTACCTCCCCTGCCCTGCAATAATGATTAAACAACTACAGACAATTCAGAATACAGCTCTGAGACTCATCTATTCATTGAAAAAGCATGATCACATTACTGAGGTATTCATCAATTCTCATTGGCTTCCAATCCAGGAAAGAATACAATTTAAATTATACTGTATACTATTTAAAACTATAAATGGAGACAGCCCAACCTACCTAAACGAGCGCCTCATCCAAACCACCTCTACCAGGCATAGAAAAACACACACCCCATTCGCTTACCCCCCAATCAAAGAAGTAAAACGGAAAAAACTATACAACGGACTACTGGCCACTCAGACAGCGAAGATAGACAACCAAGTCTCCAACCTATTGACAACAACCCCAGACTACAATATATTCAGAAAGGAAATAAAAACTATACTCTTCAAGAAATCCCTTAATAAAGCTTAATACCATGATAAAGTTAACCCCCCTCTTACCATCCCCTCCCTAACCCCAGATCCTACTTTTCTCTCTCTTGGAAACCTTCTCTGATCTAACGTTGTAACCCTTCTTCCATAACTCTTTTTGTAATCCGCTTTGAACCGAAAGGTAATGGCGGAATAGAAATCTGTAATGTAATGTAATGTAATATGTGAGCCTTCCAAACTCCACCAAACTTCCAAACTCCACAAAAAACAAACCTATGTCAAAATTTGCAAGAGCTTTGTAATAGACAATACACTGTATTAGAATTATGGCTAGCCTGAAGCATACTACTAAATGACATAATTGAGAAGAAAAAGTTTACTATAATGTTCAAGATAATAGTGTGGCTATTGGTGAGCTTACTATATAGCCTGAAGCATTGGCATGAAATTGAGTGAACGGACTGGATTCTGGGTCATCCCATCTTGTCATAAGTCTTTATTCTTTTATCTCTATGTAATCCCACTGTATCTACATATAGGCGACATCTACAGACATAAGGGCAATTGGTGGGTCCAGTACGTTTTGGGTAGGTTTTAGACGGTTCACCATGCAGTATAAGGGCCCGATGCTATTTAATATCTTTGTAGGGGATCTGACTCAGGGACTTCGAGGCAAAATTACACTATTTGCCGATGATGCTAAACTATGCAACGTTGTGGGCAGGGCATCAGAACCTGACAGCGCAACCAGGCCCAACACTATAGAACAAGACCTGCTTGTATTGGAAAAATGGTCCAGTACTTGGCAACTAAACTTTAATGCCAAGAAATGTAAAGTAATGCACCTTGGGAGCGGAAATCCATGCAAAACATACACCTTGAACGGTGAAAACTTAACAAGAACTACTGCAGAAAGGGACTTGGGAGTGCTCATCTGGGAAGATATGAAAGCTGCTAATCAGGTGGAGAAAGCTTCAGCAAAGGCCAGACAAATGCTGGGTTGCATCAGAAGGAACTTTATCAGCCGAAAGCCGGAAGTCATACTACTGTTATACAGATCCATGGTGAGACCTCACCTGGAGTACTGTGTCCAATTTTGGAGGCCACATTATCAAAAGGATGTGAAGAGAATGGAGTCGATACAGAGAATGGCCACTAGGATGGTCTCAGGATTTAAAGACATCCCATATGAAAAAAGCCTGATCAGACTGCGCTTATATTCTCTCAAGGAGCGCAGAGAAAGGGGGGACATGATAGAAACATTTAAATACATCATGGGTCACATCAAAGTGGAGGAGGAAATCTTTTTTCTAAAGGGTTCCAAGGCGACAAGAGGGCATCCACTAAAACTTAAGGGAGGAAGATTTCATGGTGACACCAGGAAATACTTCTTCATTGAATGAGTGATTGATCAATGGAATGATCTTCCACGCCAGGTGGTCGAGGCCAGTAGCGTGCTCGACTTCAAGAGTCGATGGGACAAAGAGGTGGGAGTACTATAGAGTTATGCTTAAAAGATAGATACTCCAGGGAAGAAGGGTTCTTGAGTAGGCAGACTAGTTGGGAGGGAGGGTTTTTGAGTGGGCAGACTTGTTGGGCCATCGGCCCTTTTCTGCCGTCATATTCTATGTTTCTATAAGGAGGTTATGGTGAGCTGTGTATCTGGGACTTTTTATATGAAGTTCAGTTCAGAACTGCTTAGGGTGCCCCACTACTTTGCTGGGATGTCTGTCTGGTCAGTCCACTAAAAATATTGACCTTTCCTACATACCAATGGCTTATTTAGTGCAATTTTCTCTTAGACTTTTATTTTTTTTTACAAAAATAGTTCAAAAAGAGTGACACACTAAGGACAAGCACATCTGAGAAATGTCTATTTTTGAAACAAAAAATAGATGCTTTCCTGTTTTGAAAATGGTCATGTTCAATGCTGGAATTTTGTGTGTTCCGCAAAATGTCTAAATTCGAATTTAGACATCATATTGAAATTGTCCCTGTATAGCACTTATGCAACATGTGTGTAGAAGAAGAAGAGCACCTAAGTGCAGTTACACACACAATTGCAAATGAGTGCCAATTATGCTATTTTACTCCAATTAAGGTTCATTAATGATACTTAAAGCCAATCACGGCCAGATTCTTTAAACGACACCTAAATTGGCAGCTGCCCATAGAAAAGACAAATGCATGTCAACACACTTAGGTCCCATTTAAAGAACTGTGGCTAATAGAACCTATCACAAAACTTGGGCGCCGGTAATGTAAGCCAGGGTTTAACTAATCTACATTGCAGATGCCTAAGCTCTTTTGAGAATCTCGCCTAACAGTGCCTAAGTTAATCTCCATTCCTAACCATGCCTAGGCACTGTTAGGTACCTTAGTAGGCACCTTCCAGAGTCATATATTTTGAAATAAAGTATTTTCACTCTTGTTGGGTGTTGTTGTTTTCTTCTACTACTACTACTACTACTACTATTAATTATTTCTAGAGTGCTACCAGACGTATACAGTGCTGTACAGAACCACAAAAGAGACAGTCCCTGCTCAAAAGAGCTTACAATCTAAACAAATGGCACTGTTTCCCTTGATGTTACAGATTTAGGAGCCATTATTGAATCAGGCCCTTATTGTATAATAAACTACCTTTATGGGGACTTGCTGGAAATTTCTCCAACAGTTATCGCATAAGCTATATATTTACCCTGTGTTTTGCACTAAGAGGTAATGCTTAGAGAGTGCCTAGGTGAAGCTCATTCTATAAAGGAAAGAAGTCACCTACTTTCTTACATAAAATGCTAGCATAACAAATTAAATACAGGCATGTAATTTAAATATAAGCACTTATGCCAGCCACATAGCTATAAAACTGGAGGTATAAAATATATGTATGTATTTACAGAATAGCACTGGGGAAATTTTGGCATTTACATGCCTTGTAGCTATTCCTCATCCCTGTTTTTCTCTTTACTCTTACCTTCTTCTTTTTTTTAATCCTATAAAATTATTTTCTGTCCTTTAATTTGATTTTTAAACATTGTAAACTACTTTGCTATTGTTGAAATATGGTATATCACATCTAATAAACCATATTTATTTGTGCATATAACTGGCATGTAAATATTAGCACCTATTTTATATAATTACTCCTCTAACTCGTGGTGAATACAGAACTTTCTCACACTTTATTAAACTGATCCCTTTAATGTGTTCAGATATAGGTTCTAGAACCTTAAGACTGCCAGCAACTAATTCTTTTTCTCACCTTCTTGACAGCACAGTGATTGCTGCTTTAGTTGCAGTGTCAACAGTGTGTTCTGAAATTACAGATGACTAAAGCTAACTGCAGCAGGCATCTTTTAAAGAACTTAACCTGGCATCTAATTAAGGGGGAATCATCCATAAGCAGGAGGAAACTATTAAATTATTAAAGTTATAAATGAGACATTCATTGGAGCTCTTGTATCTGTAGCATACATAAGGTACTCATTCCTCCTTTTCCTGATAGTTTATAAACCGATATCTTCTTGTTTTTTTGGTATTTTTTTTGTAGTTCATTGCTCATTGGGCTTTGTTTGTTCTCTGTTCTTGGTCCAAGATTTAGATTTGAAAATAGCTCTTGTTACCTCTGTGCCTGTTGGTTGGCCCTACAAACCCAAAAAAACCAAACAAAAAACAAACCTATGTCAAAATTTGTAGGAGCTTTGCCATAGGCAATACACTATATTAGAATTATGGCTAGCCTAAAGCATACTACTAAATGACATAATTGAGAAGAAAAAGTATATTATAATGTTCAAGATATAAAAGTGTGGCTATTGGTGAGCTTACTATGTAGCCTGAAGCATTGGCATGAAATTGACTGAACGGACTAGATTCTGGGTCATCCCATCTTGTCATAAGTCATTATTCTTTTATCTCTATATAATACTTATTTCCTGTCCTTTTATCTTTGAATTGAATATCATAATTCATCCAGAATCTCATCCCCCCAAGATACCCGTGCACTTTTATGATTATTTCTAGATATATTATAAGGCAGTGACTCAGATCTAGCTCTTTTTCTGCTGCGATACCAGCAAATATATGAAAAGCAGATATCCAATTTTAAATCATCTTGGATATATTGAACTTTTTCATTTTTCTTGCTGACCTTTTCATGTTCTCAAATGATTCTGTCTTTAAGAAACTTCCCTTCTATGTTTTTCTTTAACTCTTTAGGCAAATGCAGACTCAGAGGCTTGTCCATGGATGAAGCATAATCAATTGAGAACTTGTCGGTGCTCTGTACCTTCCTCCTCATATTTTGCTTCCTTTCTATTCACTTGTCTTCCTGTATGTTACTGATGCAGCTTTTTTTCTCAGTCAACCAAGGTCTCTTTTATATTTGATGCAGTTATACGAATGTGCTTTTGTTTGAAGGGAGATAAGGCTGGTCTTGACAAATCCCTTTCCAGAACCACTAGGAGAGAAGCTATTAGATACAGGTTCATGTTCATTGAGATTATTCATCATTCATTTTTGACAGATCCCCACCATTGCTTCCCCCACTAAAACCATTAGCAGAAAAGCTATCAGATACAGGTTCTTGTTCACGTAAACTACTCATAATACAGTGCTGGAATTTTGGAGGGAAGAGATGCAAATGACAGAGTGACATGGGAAAGTCTACCATGTAATACCATGATTACTGTGCTAATTACCATGGTATTTGGATGCAATTTTAAAGGCCCCCGGGAGTACCATGATAACGGTAGACCATTTAGCAGTAGTACCAATGGAATATGGGTCGTTATCATGGCATTCCCTTAGTAATGGGGAGGCAGTTTGGACCACCTTAGCCTCTTTTTAATAACCATACCTTGTTGGAAACATTGAAATCTTCCATGTCTGATGTCCCTGAGTAGCGAGCCTGCCCTGCCTGTGGGATCTAAGGCTTCTAAGCCAATAGGAAGGTAGTGGCTGGGGTTGGATTCCTAAAAGGCAGCTCTACTCTGTGTACCCAGTCAATAAAAAGGATGGGGCAGAGCTCTGAGGCTGGACCCAGCCAGTGTAGATGATCTGGAGGTGGAGTGGTGGGAGGCAGCTAATGGGAAGGCAGTGCAGTGGGTGATAGAGACTAGTGCTGCCTGATTCACGATTCGAATAGATTCACCCATTCACTTCAGATGAATCGATTCAAATCGATTTAAAACAAAAAAAAAATCAGCTTCCCGATTCGGTGACTGACCCTCCTCCTCCCCCCAAAGCAGGATTGGCAGTGCTGCCTCTTGCTGGCCGGCCGCTGTCACTCCTGCTTTAGAGGGCGAGGGGAAGGGTCAGTTGGGAAGTGCTCCAGTGTCTGGCTTCCCCCCTTGCCTTCCGTGCATCCATTTATGTAATTACAGCAGCAGAGCAGCCTGCAGGGAGGATCGCTGGTACTTTAGCGATCCTTGCAGGTTGCCATAGGCCTCAGGAGCTGTCTTCCCTCTTGCTGCGATCCTGTCTCTGACGTCAGAGGCAGGGCAGGACCGCGGCAGAGGCAATGGAATTATCAGAAGACAACCAGAGCCTGGGACCAAAATGATTTGAAAAATGACCAGACAACAAAAGGTAGAAAAAATAATTTTATTTTCTATTTTGTGATTACAATATGTCAGATTTGAAATGTGTATCCTGCCAGAGGTGGTGTTAGACCGCAAATGTGAGCTAGGATTTAACAGAGAGAGGAAAAGTCTTTTTTGTTTGTTTATTTTGTTTACACCACAGCGCCAGTGTGGGTAGGAGAGGGCAAAGGGGGTGAAGAGGCTATAAAAGGGGTGAAGAGGCTATAAAATAAACCCACCAGGATGTTTGAAAAAACACCCACTTGGGCAGGAAAATTGAATTGAAATGAAAAATCGATTCAATAGGCTGAATCGAATCGAAATTATTTTCCCTGTAGCACTAATAGAGACTGTTTAGAACTGGAGATAGGATCTGCCTGTGGTTGGCCTAAACATTAGTAATATTTGGTGCCACTACTTCCACCCCTATAAATAGCGGGGTAACAGCAGTCACCATTGTGGGTTTTAGTCAGGAGATTTGATACTGATTAGTAAGAGAGACAATGGACATTGGACAATGGACTGCTGGAGAGGAGAGGAGATTGGAGAACAGCATTTGGCAAGAGTAAGTCAGAAATTGAATGTTTAGTCATTCAATGTATGTTTAATCATAATGTATAATGCTCTGCCATGCACTGACTTTTTCTATAGCTGGGTGAAAACACTTGTATATGTAAATCTTGATCCAACAAGAAAGCAGTCAAAATAACTTTAGTTTGCTGGTGAAATTTCTACATCTGTTACTTGCTTTCACTTATGGGTTTGTGTGTGGGAGGTTTTCAGAAATGCTTGCTATTGCTTTTTATTATCTCTCCTTTCTTATTGTCTCCCTCTAGGTTCACAAAGCTGTACTTAATAGTGGAAGATGTATTTGATTATACTTCTGAGTTTAGAAAGAGGGAACCGCTTTAAGGTTTAAGGAAGTGTGGTTTTCTCTATCCACTTCCCGCATCCACGTTACTGATAACCTATTGGTTAGAACAGTAAACTGAGAAGTGAAGATTCAGTTCCACTGCTGAAATCCATGCCAAGATGAATAAAATATGGCTTGTAAATAAGAAATAGACATATGAAAATAAACAGTTTTTCGCAATGTGATTTTTACCAATTTGCCTGACCCACAAAAGGAAAGAAAGGGAGGGCATTTTGCATGCACTATTTAATTCTTGACAAGAGCAGAGAAAGTTCTACACTTTCTATATTGATTCACTCCTCATATATGCCTTTATTAAAGAAAATTGGAAATAGACATTGTCTGTGATGTTTGGTTTGGCTTTACACTGAGAAAAGCACTAAGCCATGTGGCATTGGTTTGCTTTTACACTGAAAAAAAAACACTAAGTTATTTCTGAGGGCTTTCCTTAATATATTTTCCAACACCAAAAACCAGTTTTCTATCCCACAATTTAAATGTTGTATGTAATATGTGTTGAGAGGAAAGGGTCTCAGAAATCCTGCTAAAATCAATGACTGAACATTGAAATAACTATGCAGGATAGGATTCTCATTCATCAACCCAAAAACCTCTCACTCATTGCTTTAATGCTTTAAATCCTTAATTTTTTGTTAATGTGTTATTCAATAAATAAATATAAAGTGCACTTAACTTAAAACTTCTTCAGAAAGTGTCTTAGTGTAAAATGCTTGATGCAATTAAATGTTCACCCGACGGGGCTCGTTTCGCCACTGACTTATGGCTTCCTCGGGGGTCTTTTATGGTAATGTTAGCAGCTATAGCATTGATTTCCACAAAATGGCGCCACACGAATAATTAGAACTAAAATTGTCTGGACTAAAATATCATTGGTATTGAGCTGATGTATGGTTTTCTCTGCACAATGCAGAACCCAGCATGCCTCACAAGTTGTACTTTTATTAATGTTCTTTCAAGCAAAATAAGATAGGACCCTACCCCCCTATAAGTTAAAAATGTTTATTTGCGATGCCTTAGGCCCATAAAATAGCATAAAATCATCTTTTTGCTTTGAGTGGGGAGATGAGGGGAAGAAAAGACTGCAGGGATGGTAATGAAAAATGTGCTTAACTGCAAGGACAGTGAGGGGATGGGGATGAAAATTGAGGGGCAGTGAGGTACACCACATCACTTTAAAATGATGCTACTCTTCCTTCTTTTTCCAAGTTTATTATATAATTTGATTAATCGCCTATTCCAATTTCTAGGCGATGTACAATTTCTTAAATAATCAAGTGCGGGTAACAAATCAAACAAACAAAAGTCATGTCAAATTAAAATAACAAATACAAACATTCCTATACAAAGTTTAACCTATACATATATCAAAACAAAAGGGAAAATTATTAATGGGTTACAATCAATATTTAATTTAAATATATTTAAGGAAAAACAGTAGGAGGGGAAACAAATATAGTATGTAATAAAATATGAGATAAAAGGAGACAAAATCTTTAAATTTATTCACTAAAAGCATCTTTAAAAAGGAAACTCTTAAGTTTGGTCTTGAATTTGTCCAAATTCTTTTCCTCTCTAATAAATAATGGGAGGTCATTCCAGGACTGGGGAGCGGTTATTGAGAAAATAGTGTGACGCCTCGTATTAATAACTTTTAATGAAGGAATGGCCAATAAGTGTTGGTCTTGTGATCTCAACTGTCTTGAGGTAAAATAAGGAATTAAGACTCTAAAAATAAAAGCAGGGGTTTTAAATAATAATGATTTGAAAGTAAGCAAGCATAGTTTAAATAAAATATGGTGTGCAACTGGGAGCCAATGTGCCTTTTTAAGTAATGGAGAGACGTGATCAAATTTTTTGGATTATTTTTTCCTGGATTAAAGAGTTCTACTGCTTCTTAGACTTACAGATTACACTGCACAACAAAGTTTTTGCTTCCTGAACACTGCTGGGTGTTTCTTATAGAATTTTGGGTGCTGATCATGAATATTACATCAAAAATTACCCATCACGTACCATTTCAGAGAAATCTTCAATTTTGTCGTGATTTTTTCTTATATTTGGATGCAAACAATTTTTTTCTCCCATAAGTGTCTTATCAACAACGGTTTGTGCCGCCTGGGTATGTCCATGCATAAAATCTAGTCAGGTTGGAAGCTGTTTTATGGAAGATGACATCCTGGGCAGGTCTGAACGAGCTTGCGCTGTCTCACCATGCTATAATGGTGGCTTCCATACACCGATCCTGCTCATTTGGTTAATATAGATAGTCCGTGTGTGTATATAGTATCAGTATAGTAAAGTATAGTAGTATAGTAGCTGTAGCAATATAACAGTAAGTAAGCTTGATGCTATAGACGTTTTGGTGTCGGGCAATATGTCTCGTCGGTGTCGTAACAGCCGCGACACATTCTGCTATATCTGTGGGGAATATACACTTACGCCTCAGAGACGTTCGATGACTGCCCTTGTAAAGAAAGCCTATCATCTGTATTTTGGCTGCAAAATAGGTGATCAAGACAAGCAATGGGCGCCTCACATTTGCTGTGCGACATGTGCTGTTAGTCTGAGAGCCTGGCTCAGAGGTACTCGAAAGACGATGCCATTTGCTGTTCCGATGATATGGCGAGAACAGAAAGACCATGTGACGGACTGTTATTTCTGTTTGACTAATGTGTCTGGTTTCTCTGCCAAAAACAAGAAGTCAATTGAATATCCTAATCTGCCTTCAGCAATGAGACCCATGCCACATGATGACAGTCTTCCAGTTCCGAAACCACCAGAGGATTGGACCTTAGACGAACCAGATGAAGAAACTGCAGTGCAGGGTTCTAACAGTGACATTGACCCGGATTTTGAACCATCCTCATCAGGCGATCCACATCTGATAACACAGTCCGAATTGAACGATTTGGTCAGAGATTTGGGTCTGTCAAAAGCAAAAGCTGAGCTGCTAGGTTCGAGACTGCAGGAATGGTGTTTGCTATCACCAGGTACGAAAATTTCTGTGTTTCGAGACCGGCATCATGATATAACCAAATTTTTTGCACAAGTCGACAGTCTCTGTTTCTGTTGTGACATTGAAGGATTGTTCTCGGTCTTTGGTTGTGATCACAACCCGGAAGAGTGGCGTCTTTTCATTGATTCGTCAATGTTAAGCCTGAAAGCTGTTCTGTTGCACAATGGCAACGTTTATCCTTCAGTACCTGTTGGCTATGCAGCACATATGAAAGAAACATATGAGAATATGGAAATGTTACTAAAGTATGTCCAGTATAACTGGAATATCTGTGGAGACCTCAAAGTCGTTGCTCTGTTACTAGGACTGCAGCTTGGCTATACAAAGTACTGCTGTTTCATCTGCGAATGGGACAGCCGAGACAGAGAGTCGCACTATTCTAGAAAGAACTGGCCACTCCGTAAAAAGTTAGTTCCAGGACAGAAAAATGTAGCACATGAATCGCTTGTTGACCCGACAAAGATATTTTTGCCTCCTCTTCACATTAAACTGGGACTCATGAAGAATTTTGTGAAAGCAATGAACAAGGAAGGGGAAGGTTTTCGTTATTTAAGACAGATGTTCCCAAGAATAACTGATGCCAAGATCAAAGAGGGTATTTTTGTTGGCCCCCAGATCAGACATGTTATGAGTGACAAGCGATTTGAAGATCTGTTAGTTGGGCCGGAAAAAATTGGCTGGAAAGCCTTGAAAGACGTTGTTGACAATTTTCTGGGCAATTACAGAGCCCCAAACTACATTCAGCTGGTAGACAAACTTCTCAAAGCATACAAGAGAATGAAGTGCAATATGTCACTCAAGATTCATTTCCTCCATTCACACTTGGACTTCTTCCCCGCAAATCTCGGTGCTGTGAGTGACGAGCACGGTGAAAGGTTTCATCAAGACATAGCTACGATGGAGAAACGATACCAGGGCAATTGGAATCCGTCAATGCTTGCCGACTATTGTTGGATGCTACAACGTGATGCACCAGACACTGAATATAAAAGAAACTCGGGAGCAAAACACTTTTAATTCTGTTTCATTTAGTCGCTTGTGCGAAACGTAAACTTGACTATATATTTTATTGTCAGTAAACATAAAAATGTCTATTTCTCATAGTTCTTACGTGATGCAGTAAAACCAAAACCATATTTGAGCATACCAAGTTGGTACCTGTCATAATCACCAAAAACTTTTCAGGAATCAAGACTTAACCAAAAAATTGTTGTGCAGTGTTAATTATTCCACATATTCACCCCTAAGGTCAACACACTTGACACATCATGTCTGAAGTTTCTGTAACCCTTCCAAAAAAATACTGGTCACTGAAATACTGTTTTCACCCCAGCGTTTGCTTGGACATATCTTGAGCTTGGATCTTGAATATGCTACAAAGAAAAGAAGGTTTATTACATTTGCTATGCAAGGATGTTTTTTTTTTGTTTGTTTGTTTGTTTTTTTTTTTGGGGGGGGGGTTAATTACTTTTGTTATTGTTCCTTAATGGGTTTTTTCTGTATAATTATATAAAATACTAATAAAATTTACTTGACTAAAAAAGAAAAGATAAGTTTTCCTCAAACTAACTGTGTTTCTCCTGTTCATCATACACTAACAGTGGTTTTGAACTGGTTGATTGCTACTAACAGAGTGGTTAACAGTATATGGTTAAAAGCTGTACTTTGGTGTAGAAGGAGGTTTTTATGCTGATGACGTGATCTAATTAGAGAAGGGTTCTTCTTTAATGGGGTTCTGATGCTTTTCCTCCTTTCCACCGCATGCACCAACCTATTACTGTTTTTTTTTCTCTGTTTCACAGCTTTTCTGAGGGGAACCTCTCCCTCATTAAGGCAAGACTCAGCTTCCTAAACAAACCAGACTACATGGCAAAAACAGAAATCTTTACAGCCAGCACACAGCAGTGTACAAATCTTTGCAGGAAAAAAAACCCGGTCCTTATGGACATTTGCAAGTGCCCCACCCTATACAAAGTCCAAAACAATTACAGTTTTCAAACTGAGGGAACTGGATTCTGGCCTCACAATCAATCCAGCACAGTGGAAAAAAAGAAAAATGTCACCAAAGGCAAAACAAGTGCAGCAAAAACATAGTTACTTCAACTGGTGTCCCAAAACTCAGCATTCCGCTCACAGCAGTGTCCTCAGCAGTGCTTAGTAGCTACACTTACGTCCATTACTTCTGGCTCCTGGAACAAACTTGCAGGAAACAGCCCTTCCTCCACTTCCATTTGTTCCTCAGGTGAATTGCTGCAAAGTCCATTGAAGAGCCAGCCTCCTCTACCTCCATAGGGACTGGGCCATTACCCTGCTTGGGAGCTGGAAACCTCTTTAGGGAAGAGAGGCTTGTTCCTCTTCCCAAACCTCTCTAACAGCCTAGATAAATCTACTGGCTTTTCATATGGGGAGCCATGCCCTGTCCTAACTGAGCTGGATCTCACCTGGATCTCTCTCTGGCTCCCCTAGTGGACACTAGGGAAATGATAGGGACCACAGCAGGCACGGAGCCTGACTGGTCACAATACCACATCCTGAGTGAAGAGGAAGTAACTTGGATAGATTGCTTTTTCAGACAGAATAAATATTGATTTACAGATTCAATACTGTCACCCCATATGCTTTGATTCTGATCACAAAAAGGTTTCAATTTATCTGAGTATTTATTACATAATTACATTTATTGTTTACTGTCATTATCATATTTATGCATCTGTTTTTTACCTTGGGCACCATGTTTATACATGTTCTTGTCGACCAGTACTCCCAAGTCTCTTTCCTGGGGGGTCTCTCCAAGTACTGCACCAGACATCCTGTATTCGTGTATAAAGAGGGGATGTATCATTTTTCTGCAAAACAAGATATTTATGTGGAAGTCTACTTATAATGAATTAAATGTGAAACATAATTTGCAGATTTTTAGAAATGTTAACATCATAACAATCCAATCATCTGTACATTCCAAGCAGTTATAACTGATGGAAGAAACCTCCAGGAACTGAAAAGTTAATGTACTGCTGAAAGCCTCCAGTTGCTGTAATGGATATTGTCTTTTCTACAACAAACATGTTATCTGATAGAGACGACCATTATCCTTTCAGTCATATGCACTAGGGATAAACATCTTTCTGCAAAAATTAAAAATAAAATCCCATATCTGTCTAGTATAAGCAAATTGAGAGGAAACCAGACCTTATAACTATATGAAGATAACATCTTGCAAACTTCTAACCTACATAAATCAATTATTCAGCTGTTTGGCATTCTAATGTGTATTAGCAAATTTATAAGGTATATTATTAGAAAGTGATATCCTTTTATTGGAATGTGAACAGAAAAATTATTCTCTGGGTAACCTCCAGTGGTTCTCCATAGGCCTTTAATGGGGTAATTTTCATACCATGCATATGGATAAAAAGTATGTGTATTCCTTTTACTACACTATGTAGAGTTGGCCACATATTCAAAGCTAAAGTTTGCACATACTGTACTTCCACTTTGACAATTACCTCAGGACAATTATGTACTTTCAATTACAGTATATTTATGGTTCAACTATAAAAACCGCCCCAGCAAATTCTATGTATGTAGGGTCTGATATTATATATAGTGCCTAAAAAGTCAGTGGCAATCATAATGGCACTTAGCGTTATTCTATAAAAGGCATATGTCATTTAAAGAATAATGCTTAGTGGCCGCATATGGCATAATGTGTAGGTGCATCCATTTAGAATAAGGAAAACCAAGCCTAAATACCCGTGCCTAGGTTGTGCATGGATCAGATGTATTCTATAAGAGTACGCATAACTTTTAGGAATGTCCACAGTCTACCCATTCTCATTCCTTTGTAAAGTGGTGCGTGCCATTTCTAGCGTGTGAATCTCAAAACAGGTCGTAGAGAGGGGAGGAGCATAGGTAGATTATGGGTGTTCTTAAAAGTTAGATTCACTGTTATAGAATATACCTGATCTGCACACAACTTAGGTGCAGGCCTGGTTTTCCTTGATCTAAATGAGTATGCCCAAATGCCGCATGCATCCGCTATATACAATTCTATATATAGCACCGAGAATTTGTACCTTACTGCCTTCATGCTATATACTCTAGTGATAATGTATGATAGTATATTACATGCTAATTGCAAGATGCAGTCCATTCCCTATTTGTAACCTGATCATTTCCCATTCCATTCTGGGCTCTCCAGTTAGCATGTGAATTAGTCCATGATTACTAGCATGCTATTACAGCAAGGGTTATTGCAGCTGTGCACTAAAAGTTATCACACATTAATTCAAGCACAGCTGTTTATTACATTCTAGCAAGAGTCCATTAGTTATTTAGCAATCAAAGCCTGAAAATACTGCATCTGACTTATGCTGTCAGATCATCTTAATGCAATATCAGCTGTAGCTGAGGTCTAGCTTTATTTAAGGAGATTCTTAAATTCTCACATTCATTGTTGAAGCTGACAAAATTTTCAGCTAATTGCTCCAAAATTTTTATTACCGTCTTTCAAATATCTTTCTTCTGGCTTCCTTAAAATTATATAAAAATTTACACGTTCTAAGTACTCATTTCTGAAACTTAAATCACTATTGCATGCACACCTCTTCTCACCCTTCCCTAGCACCAGAAGTAGATAACAGACCCTCCCTTTTACAGTAAAATGTTTTTTAGCGCCAGCCATGGTAGTAACAACTCAGACCCTCATAGGAATTCTATGAGCGTCAGAGCAGTTACCCCCATGGCTGGGGCTAAAAATCACGCTACAGTTTTGTAAAAGGGGAAATATTCTCAGTCAGGATTACATTTAAAATCCTTTATTTTTTTTCTTTAAAAAGAACACTTAAAAGGAAAACATAATCCCTATTACCCCAGCATGGCCATGTCGTTCTCTTGTCCCAATCAGTGGCTCAACTATCAACTGCTAGCACTTTTTTTTTTCTGTGATCATTATCAGTGCAAGTTCTCGTTTCAGCTCTTGCCTTAGAAAGGGACTTCAACCTTCCCAGAGCCAATAGTTTCTGCCTCTACTGAGTTCCTATTTGCTTTCCCTGCAAAAAACATCTGTTTCCATGATTGATGGTGGCCCATTCTGCAGACACTAAAATATCCAATGCAGCCCAATTCCTCCTGCAGGCTAATGCCCTAAAAGTCAAACTGATCCACAGTGAACAAGTAGCATTATATTCTAAAGGTTAAAAAAAATTTGCCATGGACCAATTGGTTTCTGCAAGGTTAAACCTGAATCTGAGGATTTTCACCTCTTTTACTTTACTCAGACTGTTCAACTTTACAAAGTGATCTTTCTCTAATTTGCAGTACAACTGAATGCCAACTTCAGTATGCGGGTATAAAATATTATTCATATGAATGACCCACAGTAAGAGTCACATTTAAATGATGAGCAATTTTAAAGATATGTGAGCCTTTCTGCACTCCTGATCACAGTTTCCATGATGATGAGACATTCATCACCCTACTAAATTCACAAAGAAAAACTAAACATAGGCCTTGACATTTCCACTACAGTTCAATAAACATGTAAGCAAAATATCTCGGACTCATTTTCCTCCTTATTTTCTCACTAATTGGTATGTGATACCTTTCATATGATAATTGGATGTCCTGCCTCTATCAATATTAAAAAGTGAAACAAATATCCAAAAAACTGGTAGATGTGAAAATGTCCTCTAGGGTTTGGAGTTAATTGACAGATCTGCAGTAATAGAGCAAGAATTAACATGCATTACCCTCTCATGGTCTGCGCTGCTTTTAAAATTAATACAAATGGAGAAATGAAACAAAGATCAATTCTCAATTTCACATGTATATTCTCTCTGGCCTTTATTTTAAATGCAAGTGATTTTTCTATATTAAATTGATATGACAGTTATAAATAAGGTTTATAAGTTCCTATATATTGGTGTGCTTTACTGTAGCAATGTTATTAAATACATTGTCAGAGTTAATTCTGTGCTGGAATTTCTGTTACATACCCTGTGTTTCTGTGTTCTCATATTAGTTCATTTTCCCTCCTGTGTCTTTTAAAAGAAGCACACTAAAAGACCTGCTTATTTTGTGAACAATTTAAACAAAAATTCTGTGTATAAAGCAGCATTTTATGCATGGAATTACGCATTTATATAAACTGAGCATCTGACCTGCACATAAAGAGAGTAGCAATGTTGAAAAAAAAGACTTATTTTATGTATATTTTATAAAAGCACTATGGAAAGATACAACTCTCCACTGGGCCGCCAAGCTAGCACTCTAGATGAAAGAAAAAGCCTCAGGTTACTGGTGAGTGCATACAAGCCCAACTACCATCATCTAAATCATCGGCATAAGAAACTATCATCTGAGTGACTAACGCCGAGCTAATTTCAAAAATGCTATGGACATACTCGGATTTGGTGGAAAAATTTGAAAAACCAATCCTGAAAAACTGCTTCTTATTGCTAATCAGTTCTTAGTCCATATATTCCAAGCCAATGTTTCAAGGTACACAAACTGCTTCCTCAGGGCATAACGGACTTTCTACTATCACCAAAACAAATTGTGGCGTGGTTTCCCATTCCTTCCGTGTTATTGTTTCCTCCACTCCTTCTTTTTAGTTTTTGTTGTATTTTATAGGAGCAAACTAAGAACATGAGAATTGCCACTGCTGGGTCAGACCAGTGGTCCATCGTGCCCAGCAGTCCGCTTACGCGGCGGCCCTTAGGTCAAAGACCAGTGCTGTAAACGAGTCCATCCTCACCTGCGTATGTTCCGGTTTAGCAGGAACTTGTCCAACTTTGTCTTGAATCCCTGGAGGGTGTTTTCCCCTATAACAGACTCCGGAAGAGCGTTCCAGTTTTCCACCACTCTCTGGGTGAAGAAGAACTTCCTTACGTTTGTATGGAATCTATTCCCTTTTAACTTTAGAGAGTGCCCTCTCGTTCTCTCTACCTTGGAGAGGGTGAACAACCTGTCTTTATCTACTAAGTCTATTCCCTTCATTATCATGAATGTTTCGATCATGTACCCTCTCAGTCTCCTCTTTTCAAGGGAGAATAGGCCCAGCTTCTCTAATCTCTCACTGTACGGCAACTCTTCCAATGCCTTATCCATTTTAGTCACTCTTCGCTGGACCTTTTCGAGTAGTACCGTGTCCTTCTTCATGTATGGCGACCAGTTCTGGACGCAGTTTTCCAGGTGAGGGCATACCATGGCCCGGTACAGCGGCATGATAACCTTCTCGGATCTGTTTGTGATCCCCTTCTTAATCATTCCTAGCATTCAGTTAGCCCTTTTCACCTCCACCGCACATTGTGCAGACGGCTTCATCGACTTGTTGACTGGTACTCTCAAGTCTCTTTCCAGGGAGGCCTCTTCAAGTTCCACCCCGGACATCTTGTATTCATGTATGGGATTTTTAATACTGACATGCATTACCTTACACTTATCCACGTTGAACCTCATTTGCCATGTCGCTACCCAATTCTCAAGCGTGGTTATGTCGCGTTGCAGATATTCACAATCCCCCTGCGTCTTCACTACTCTGAATAACTTCGTATCGTCTGCAAATTTAATCACCTCACTCATCGTACCCATTTCCAGATCGTTTATGAATATGTTGAAGAGCACGGGTCCAAGCACCAAGCCCTGCGGCACCCCACTGGTGATGTTCTTCCAGTCCGAATATTATCCATTTACCCCCACTCTCTGTTTCCTATCCGCTAGCCAGTTTTTAATCCATGTGAGAATTTCACCCTCTATTCCATGGCTCTCAATTTTCCGATGTAAAACCTGTGTATATAAATAAAATGTGGCTGTCCTGTAAATGACTGAGGAAGGGTTTGAGGAGGGATGTGTGTCGTTGTGTGGGTGTATGAGCAAGAAGAAAGTGTATGTGTCTTATTTAGGTGCTTGGGGAGGAGTGTATGTGTACGTGTGTATGGGAGAGAGAAGAGAGGGTATGTCTTATTAATTTGGGTGATTCTGTGTTTATATATCTGAATTCTCTTTTCCAGAACCCTCTGTGCCACCCTTTGGCATTTGTTTGGTCTGATGTCTCCTAATTACCAAGGAGGCATGAACTGCTTTGAAGATCTGGTTCACAGAGTCAGGCTGTCCCTTTGACTGTCCAATCACTAAGCCAAAAAGTCTTCTGTTATCCGTAAGTACTGTAAACTATCCCCTAAAAAGCAGGAGACATGTTTATGTTTATTAAAAACTTGATATCTCACAAAATACATTAGGTCAGTGCGGCTTACAATCTAGTAAAAATATACAATAAAATATCTCAAGACAAGAAAGGAATGTCAGAAATCAAAGTAAAAGACCTAAACGCATTTACGCATCACATTAAAAAATTTAAATCATAGGTTTTAAACCATACATTCATCTATGTGATCTCCAGACTACAGTCATCCATTCAACTGAGAATTATTTAAAATTTCAGGTGAAATATTATAAGCCATTTGAAAAAAAGATTAAGGGCTAGATTCGCTAAGCCCACCGATCAAGTCCCGACCACTTTGCGACCACTTAGCAAACCGATTTCCCTCCGACCCAATTCACTAACCTCGTGGCTGATCATCCTCCAATCCGATCTGATCCGCGCATGCAAATGAGGGGAAACAGCATGTAAAGTAGGCAGGCAGCAATTCACTAACAAAAAACTGCAACATTGACTGGGCTGGCCAATCAACAAACAAGAGACTATTGGGGACCAGTCGCTCACATCGTTTCCGACTGCATGGGCTCGCTATAAAAAGTTGGTTGGGAGCGTGATTCCGATTGCCCTCATTTGCATGAGGGCGATTAGTGAATCAGCCCCCCCGACCACGGATCAGATCCGATCTGTGGCGCTAGTGAATCTAGCCCTAAGTCTTTAATAAGGTTTGAATTTTGAAAAAGAAAGCTCATTATGAATAGATTGTAGAAAAACTGTTCCATAGAAATGGTGACAAAAAGAAGAATGCAGAGTTTTGACCTGATTTGTCATGAGTTACTTTTGGGAATGATAGGACTAGCCTTTGAGCATCCAATAAACAAAGGGTGCGAGAATTGTCACAACTGCTAAATAAGGTAGACTAATCAAGTGCAAGGCTTTGAATATTAAACATAGCATTTAGAATTTTATTCAATATTGAATAGGCAGCCAATGTAAATTGATTAAAAGGGGAGTAATGTGATCATAGGCTTTTACATGATAAATAAGGCTTGCAGCTGAATTTTGTAATGTCTGAAGTCTGCGTAATAAGAGTGTGTTTATACCTTGCATGGATGGGAGAATGAATAGAATCAAAATTCAGGGTCTTACTAATATGTGTCTAAGCCAATAACAACCTTTTTTAATAAACTGACCTATCTGGATTTCGAAAGAGAGTTTATTATCGAAAATAATACCCAAGTAACGAAACAATTTTACTGTTGATAAATCAATTTCTAACAATCTAATTGAATCTGTGGGGGCCAAAAGCATCCCACTTATCCAGCAGATGGTTGTTTTATTGGAATTAATTACAAATCCCCTTGATGATAGCCAGTTTGCAATAGTAGACACACGAATGCAGAGGAGTCAAGTCGATCTTATGAGGTTTGATTGGAAATATTAACAGAATGTTCTATTCTTGTATCATTGTTACCAATGGGCCTAAGAAAATAATAAATAGTAAATGCATTAGTACAGGGTCCACAATTTAGTTTGAATGATGAAATAGAAGTTGGTGATGTGAAAACTCTAAATGTTTTATCTTTTAGGAATGAAATAAACCATTTCAAAACTAATCCTGAGATTCCAATTGACTCTACAGTACAGCCCTGATTCTATAAAGGGTGCCTAAAGGACGCCTAAGTACCATGTAATACTGAGTGGGACATAGGAGTCCAATCTAAGTGGTTAATGAGCCATTTAAGGGTCTTAACGAGCGATAATTGGCACATGGACGTCCAAAGGATGTGGATGTCAATTTGTAGATGTCTCCACAATTTCATAGACGCCCATTGGGAAAACTCATGTCTAATGAAATGGGCTTGGAATGGATGTGGTTTCAATATGAGCATCCTTTGATTCATTTGCATAACAACCTAGGATGTCCATCTGATACCTACCTTGTAGGCCAATAAAAACCAGGTCTACTTTAGAGCTTAGTTTGGGCTTCAAATAGATCTGATTTCTTTGGATGGAACTTAGGCAGAGTTTGGACATCCTTAATGCAATTTGCTAAATAGCTCTCTGAGTTTTTATTTTTGCTTTATTAAGCTCAAAATACATTTAAGGCACCACATAAACAGGGCACATCAAAACAGATATATTGCATGCAAAACCTTCTATTTTTGTGGGCAAACAGCAATGTTATTTGTTAGAGGAAAAGATCCATTAGCTGAAGCACAGCACATGAAAAACACAGGTTTAGGTTTCTTGCTAAAAAGCTACCATTTTTTTTCTGATTAAACAGTGCTTCAATCATGAAAGCAAAGAAAACAAATGAAAACATATATAGATTGTATGCATAACTTCATTTGCAAAAGCTTAAAAACAGAAAAAATAGATACAGACTTTAGCATGGCTTCTACTTCACTGTAAATGGAGGTGTGCAGCTGCACAATACTGACCTCATTGTAAGATCATCAATGTGCACCTGCAAGGTAGAATGCCACAATTAAAATATGTGCTAGGATTTGAACCTATGACCTCTGGAAGATGATGAACAGGGATTTTACGCTTTGAGCCGTAGCATCTTCCACTAATATCTTTCTTCCTCACATATGATATGGTAGCTTAGGGATCTAGTAATCTAGGGATCCAGGGTACATCTCTCCCACTCCCTCTACTGCCACATCCAACATTTCTCCCTCTCTCATCCCCTGGATCATGTGCAGAATTTTTCACCATTGCCCACCAGCCCCATACCCAACATTTCTTCCTTCTATCACACCTCTCCAGCACCATATCACACCTCTCCCTCCATCACAATGTCCAACATTCCTCCCCCTTGCATCCTCTTCAATCTGTCCCTCTGTTCCCTCTCCACCACCATATCCAACATTTCTCCCTTTCATCCCCATGTATTTGTACCTCACTCCTCTCTCTATGCCCAGCAATTTTCCTCTTTCTTCCTTTCCACATGTTTGCCATCTCTTTCCCTCTCACTCACACACATACTCATGCCCAACAATTTTCCCTTTCTTTTTCCTCCCTCCCTGCCTTTCAGCTTTTATCGCAAATTTGTGCCCCTCCCATGTTCCAATGCACTCCTTCCTCCCTCCTTTCTCCCTTTGTCCTACGCTATCCCCTCTCTTCCCCCTTACTTGTTCCCTTCAGGGCCGTCCAGCTGGGCATGCCCCCGTTTGCCAAAGCTGACCTGGAAGGCTTCCCTCCGATGTCAGAGTTAATGGAGGGAAGACTTCCAGGTGAGTCTGGGATCCCAGTTACCTAACAGTCCTCCTTTCAGCTGGTCTGCTCCTTCCTGCCTTCAGCTGTACTTGTTTGCAGGGACGCATGCAACAAGTGCTGCTGAAGGCATGAATAAGCAGCCCAGCTGGAAGTAGGACTGTTGAAGTAACTGGGATCTCCGGCTCACCTGGAAGTCTTTCATCCATTAGCTCTGACATTGGAGGGAAGTCTTCCGGGTCAGCTTTGGTGGAGGGGGGCTTATTTGAAAATGGAATCCCTGGCGGTAGTGGCGAATGCATTAGGTGCGAGGGTGGGGGAATGTTCAGCCTGCGATAGGGAGGGAGGGTGGCTGCTAGACTCATGAGGGGGGCTGCTGCAGCACCCGTGATTGTGAAGGAAGCTGCTGGATGTGGGATCACGAAGGGAGCTGCTATCCGGAGGAGTGGGAAGGGAGGCAACTCGCAGCAGATCCTTTACTGTGGGGACTAGGCCATTCACCACTCCACGGGGCAGTGAATGGCCTTGTCCCTGCACCCACGGCAACCAATTGATTTTTTTTCCCCCCATTCCGGGGAGTTACCTGTGGCTAGCCAAGGGTAGCAGTCACAGTGTCATTCTCTACCAGTGTTCAGAAATGCAATTTGCACTCATTCACACTTGTTCACCCAGAGGAAAAAACATTTGCTAACAGCATGTGTTAACAGGATTCTTGCATGTTATCTACAACAGGGCCCATTTTATGCCATGGGTCCTATGATAGTTAATGCACATTAAGGGGTAAATTCTATATATGACGCCTACAAATTTTGGTGCTGTTTAAAAAAGCTCAGAGCTATTTCATAAATGGCGCTTAGAGATAGATGCGATTTATGGAATGACACTTATGCCCCCGAATCGTGCAAAACTTTAGACATGTCCATTTGCATTAACTTAGGCATGGATTCCCCTTATTCTATAATTATGTGTGTAAATTTTACTAATGTCTCCAATACATCCCAGTTCTGTACCACGTTTTTTGGATTCATGCACACAATTTAGGTGTGGATCCTGTGTCTATATTTATGCACTTAACTTTTAATTAAATCCAATTAGTACTAATAATTGTTAGGATGCTAATTGGCTTATTTAATTTGCACCTGTTAATTAGGTACATGCTCAAATTGGCACACACAACTCAAACCACAATATGTAGAACTTAGGGCTAGATTCACTTACCTGCCCGATCGTGCCCTATCTGTGTGCGATCCGTGGCAGGCCGACAAATTCTCAATGCAATGTCATGCAAATGGGGGTGATCGTTGGCACACCCACCTACTGACCGCATGGATCACTGGAGAGCGCTCCTTGAGCATGCGCAGACCTTCTTCCTTGACTATAGATGGTCTGCACATGCGCTGGCCCGGCAGAGCTTTTTTACTTTTACTTTATGTGTTGTTGTTTTTTTTACTTCGCGAGCCTGTGGTTTTAAACCGCTTTAAATCCGTGGGTTAAAACCACAGGCTCATACTGTGGGGAAGGGCAGGCGAGTCGGAGCTGAGCAGGGCAGGCGAGTTGGAACAGAAAGCATGGCGGCAGAGAGCAGGGCAGTTGGAATGAATCTGAGTGACTGGTCCTCAGCAGTTGCTTATTTTTTGACTGGGCAGTCCAGTCGGTTTTCCTTAATTTTTTGGGTGAATCGCGTCCTTCCTACTTTTGGATGCCCTTCTCCTCATTTGCATGCATGGATCGGAATCGGATCGGCACAGAGGTTAGTGAATCGGGTTGGAGGAAAATGGGATCATAAAGGGGTCACAAACCGATCGGTATACGATCGGTTTGCTTAGTGAATCTAGCCCTTACTCCTAATAGTGTTAGTGCATTCCAATGGTCTTCAGCCTTTTTCATGTATAGGACTGCAACGTGAATACAAGGAAGCTCTGAGGGCCACCAAAAGATGTCAAGCTTATATATACTACTAACCACTTTGACCTGCTTGTTTAGACTGATTATTAAACATAAAAAATTAACACTAATATTGATTCTACAACACTTTAGGATATATTTTAAGTTCAATAAAATTTATTGTATTTATATAACAGAATACAGAACGAAAAAATTTCAAGAGCATGTGCACTATGATCTTTAGAGGATATAAGAATATATTTTAAAAACTTATTTTATTTTGGATTGTCAACAGTAGAAAATTCCATAAATGAGACACCTGAGTAACACACATTATCCCAGGACAAGCAGGCAGCATATTCTTAACGCATGGGTGACGTCACCGACGGAGCCCCGGTACGGACCTTTTTAACTAGAAAGTTCTAGTTGGCCGCACCGCGCATGCGCGAGTGCCTTCCCGCCCGACGGAGGAGAGCGTGGTCCCCAGTTTCTTCGTTTCCGCGGAGCGAAGAAGACGCATGTATTTCAACGGCCGTTGAAATTTCAAATTTTGCCTTCCCGCTCGCGAAATTCTTCCTTTTTTGTTCTTTTTCCCTTCGGGTTTCTTTTTCGTTATTTTTTTTGTAAAAAAAAAAAAAACAACTTTATTTTTTATTATTTTTCAGGCCGGCCCCAGCGGGGCCTGTTGCCACCATACAGGCCTCCGGTTTTGATTTTGCGGAGGCCGTGTTTCCCTTCATGCCCCCTCAGCCGGGCTTTAAGAAGTGCCAGCGGTGTGCACGCCCGATCTCTCACTGACCCGCACAATTGGTGCCTACAGTGCCTGGGTCCAGAGCATCGGGCTGACACCTGCACCCGCTGTGCTACTCTTAAAAAATGTACTTTAAAAAATAGACAGATCCAACAGAACATCCTGTTCAGTACCGGGTCTGCCATGGAATCGGCCGCGCCGTTATCGGCACCACAAAAGTCGGCACCGACTACTTCGACGACGCCTGATCCATCCTCGGGGTCGCTGGCACCAGGTAAGCCGGCTAAGAAGCCTTCCACTTCCCTTGAGCGCCCTCCTGCCACACCGGCAACGCCGGTCCTCCCGGCATCACGCCGACCCCGCAAACGCTCCGCCCCGATCTCGGTGAGTGCCTTCTCATCGGCCTCCTCATCGCCGGGGCATGGAGCGGCACCTATGGTACCGAAAAAGAAAAAAGCGGTACCGGTGCCTCCTCTGGGCGACCGCATTGCGGCCATACTCCATAGTCAATTGTAGGAACAATTTCAACAGCAACTCCAGCACTTGTTGCCCGCAATATTGGCCCCGCTCCTTCCGGTACCGGACCGGCCCAAGCCTCGCACCATACCACCGGTGTCGACACCATTGGTACCATTGAACACCTCCATGCCGGTACTCGCGGCTGAACCACTTCATCCTCCGGTGCAACCCCGCTCTGATGCAGACCCTCCCCGACATCGAGACCGACAACAGTCCCCCCGTGACCAGGACCGGCACCGGTCTTCTTCCCCTGGTACCGTCTCGATGCGCTCTGGCAAATCTCTCTCTAAGACTTGCCACACTGAGCCGTGCACACCAACGTCAGGGACCCGGACTTATGGGAAGAATCCCCACCCGGTACCGATGATGAGGCTTCATCAACAGACGAGGAACCCTCGATGGTCGATACCAGTTCCAAACCTGAACAGTCCTCGTTCACAAAATTTCTAAGGGAAATGTCGGCAGCTCTATCTATCCCTTTAGAGTCCGACTCTAAGAAATCCCAGGCTTTCCTTGACGCCCTGGACTTCGAACAACCTCCCAAGGAATTTTTAAAGTTACCCGTACACGACATCTTACGGGAAACATTTTACAAGAATTGGGAAAACCCCCTTACGGTACCGGGTGCCCCTCGAAAACTGGATAGTTTGTACAGGGTCATTCCTATCCCGGGGTTCGATAAACCTCAACTGCCCCATGAATCCCTTCTTGTGGAGTCCACCTTAAAGAAAACCCAGGGTTCAAGTGTCTATGCCTCCACACCTCCTGGCAGAGAAGGCAGAACGATGGATAAATTTGGCAAGCGCCTTTATCAAAATTCCATGCTTGCCAACAGAGCTAATAATTACACCTTCCACTTCTCCTTCTATCTGAAGCATTTGGTGCAACAACTCTCCTCCATCCAAAAGTACATCCCTGAGCGTAAGATCCCGATTTTTCAACAGCAAATTTCCAGCTTACTCCAACTCCGGAAATTTATGGTGAGATCCATTTATGACTCTTTTGAACTGACCTCTCGAGCCTCTGCCATGGCTGTCGCCATGAGGCGCTTGGCCTGGCTGAGGGTTTCTGACCTTGATATCAATCACCAGGACCGCCTAGCCAACGCACCTTGTCTTGGTGATGAACTCTTTGGGGAGTCCCTGGACTCAACTACCCAGAAACTCTCGGCACACGAGACCAGGTGGGATAGCCTGATCAAACCCAAAAAGAAGACTCCACCTGCTTGCCCCTACAAACAGCAGTCTTCCTACCAACGCAGGTTTTCGGCCAGACCCCTCAACCCGCCTCAGCATCAACAGCCTCGCCGACCACGTCAGCAGCACCAATCTCAAGCACGTTCACAGTCTCACCAACCGGCCAAGCCTCTCCCGCAGTCAAAACCATCTCAGCCCTTTTGACTCTTTTCTCCAGAGCATAGCCAGTCTCCAATCCTCGGTGCCTCTTCCTCAACCTATTGGAGGCCGCCTCACAATTTTTCTCAATCGTTGGGAGGTCATCACATCAGACCAGTGGGTACTCAACATCATCCGCCACGGCTACTCCCTCAACTTCCAGACTCTTCCACCAGACAATCCTCCCGTAGAGTCTGCTTCTCATTCCTCCCAAACTCCACTCCTCCTGAGGGAGATCCAATCCCTCCTTCTTCTCAATGCCATCGAAGAAGTTCCCCCAGACCAAAGGGGTCAGGGATTCTACTCCCGCTACTTCCTGGTACCCAAGAAGACGGGAGACCTCCGTCCCATCCTCGATCTCAGGGACCTCAACAAGTGTCTAGTCAAGGAAAAGTTCAGGATGCTATCCCTGGCCACGCTTTACCCTCTTCTCTCTCAACACGACTGGCTATGTTCCCTAGACCTCAAAGAGGCCTACACTCACATTCCAATCCATCTGACTTCACGTCGCTACCTCCGATTTCAGGTACAGCACCGCCACTATCAGTACAAAGTGCTACCCTTTGGCCTCGCATCATCGCCCAGGGTGTTCACCAAGTGCCTTATTGTGGTGGCGGCCTTCCTCAGGTCTCACAACCTCCAGGTATTCCCCTACTTGGACGATTGGTTGGTGAAAGCACCTACGTCTCCGCTTGTGCTACAAGCCACTCAACACACCATCTCTTTCCTCCATCTCCTGGGATTCGAGATCAACTACCCCAAGTCGCATCTGCTTCCCACACAGCGACTTCAGTTCATTGGAGCAGTTCTCGACACCACTCTGATGAGGGCGTTTCTTCCCTCCGACCGCCAACGGACCCTGCTCCATCTCTGCCGTCAGGTGCTCCCTTGTCGCTCTATTCCAGCTCGGCATATGATGATCCTCCTGGGCCACATGGCCTCGACGGTCCATGTGCTTCCTCTGGCACGACTCCACCTCCGGACACCTCAATGGACTCTGGCCAACCAATGGTCACAGACCACGGATCCTCTTTCTCATCCCATCTCTGTGACATCGTCTCTTCAGCAATCTCTTCAATGGTGGTTGAACTCCTCAAATCTTTCCAGGGGTCTCCTCTTTCATCTGCTCCCTCACTCCAGGATCATCACCACGGATGCCTCCCCCTATGCGTGGGGAGCTCACCTGGGAGATCTGCGCACCCAGGGTCTCTGGACTCCTCAAGACCGTCTACATCACATCAATTTCCTGGAACTGAGAGCCATGTTCTATGCTCTCAAGGCCTTCCAGCACCTTCTCTACCCTCAGGTTCTTCTCCTGTGCACAGACAACCAAGTCGCCATGTATTACATAAACAAGCAAGGAGGCACCGGATCTCCCCTCCTCTGTCAGGAGGCCATCCGCATCTGGACCTGGGCCACGGCCCGCAGTCTCTTCCTCAAGGCCGTCTATATCCAGGGCGAACAGAACTCCCTGGCTGACAATCTCAGCCGCATCCTTCAACCTCACGAGTGAACCTTGGATCCTCCCACACTCCACTCCATCTTCACTCTCTGGGGCACTCCTCAGGTAGACCTCTTTGCAGCTCCTCACAACCATCAGCTGCCCCAGTTCTGCTCCAGACTCTACTCTCCTCATTGTCTGGCCCCAGATGCATTCCTGCTCGACTGGACGGATCGGTTCCTCTATGCCTTTCCTCCACTGCCTCTGATGTTGCGGACGTTATTCAAACTCCGCAGGGACAGAGCCACCATGATTCTCATTGCTCCTCGGTGGCCTCGCCAACACTGGTTCTCCCTCCTGCTCCAGCTCAGCTCCAGGGAGCCCATTCCTCTTCCTGTGTTTCCTACTCTACTTACACAGCAGCAGCAGTCTCTACTACATCCCAACCTGTCCTCGCTCCACCTGACAGCTTGGTTTCTCTCGGGCTGACCTCTCCAGAGAATCTGTCTCAGCCTGTCCGTCGCATTTTGGATGCCTCCAGGAAACTGGCCACCCTCCAATGTTACCATCAGAAGTGGAACCGGTTCTCCTCTTGGTGTCTACTGCATCATCACGATCCCACCTCATTAGCGGTGGAAACTGTACTGGACTATTTGCTCTCTCTGTCCGACGCTGGCCTCAAGTCTGACTCAATCAGAGTCCACCTCAGTGCCATCACTGCGTTTCATGAGCCTATCCTCGGAAAACCTCTCGCGGCTCATCCACTGGTTTCCCAGTTCATGAGAGGCCTCTTCAATGTCAAACCACCTCTGAAGCCTCCTCCTGTCGTCTGGGACCTGAATGTGGTTTTATCAGCCCTCATGAAACCCCCTTTTGAGCCTCTTGCCACAACTTCGCTCAAACTTCTAACATGGAAGGTGCTTTTCCTCATTGCCATCACCTCTGCCAGGAGGGTTAGTGAGCTGCATGCACTGGTCGCCGATCCACCGTTCACTGTTTTTCACCATGACAAGGTGGTTCTGTGTACCCATCCTAAATTCCTTCCCAAGGTGGTCTCGGCTTTTCACCTCAACCAGTCCATTGTGTTGCCTGTCTTTTTCCCTAAACCCCATTCTCATCCTGGGGAACAGGCGTTGCACACGCTGGATTGTAAGCGTGCCCTTGCATACTACCTTGACCGTACCAGGGCTCACCGCTCGTCCCCTCAGCTCTTTCTGACCTTCGATCCTAACCGTCCAGGTCGTCCTGTCCCTAAACGGACACTTTCCAACTGGCTTGCTGCCTGTATTGCGTTCTGTTATGCTCGGGCCGGTCTCTCACTGGAAGGTGCTGTCACGGCCCACAGGGTCAGAGCTATGGCTGCTTCTGTGGCTTTCCTCCGTTCCACGCCCATCGAGGAAATCTGCAAGGCTGCCACTTGGTCCTCAGTTCACACGTTCACTACTCACTACTGTCTGGATGCCTTCTCCAGACGGGATGGACACTTCGGCCAATCTGTGTTACAAAATTTATTTTCCTAATGGCCAACCATCCCTCCTCCCTCTCTGTTAGCTTGGAGGTCACCCATGCGTTAAGAATATGCTGCCTGCTTGTCCTGGGATAAAGCACAGTTACTTACCGTAACAGGTGTTATCCAGGGACAGCAGGAAGATATTCTTACGTCCCACCCTCCTCCCCGGGTTGGCTTCTTAGCTGGCTTATCTTAACTGGGGACCACGCTCTCCTCCGTCGGGCGGGAAGGCACTCGCGCATGCACGGTGCGGCCAACTAGAACTTTCTAGTTAAAAAGGTCCGTACCGGGGCTCCGTCGGTGACGTCACCCATGCGTTAAGAATATCTGCCTGCTGTCCCTGGATAACACCTGTTACGGTAAGTAACTGTGCTTAAAAGACTGTTTGCACTTACAACATTAAGTGGGCAAGATTGAAATTAACACATTTACAGGATTTGAAGAGCATTTCAGCCCAACTGTTTGAGGGCTGCAGTGGGGGATTTTACAGGCCATATGTTGGAGACCACTGATGTATACTGTTAGTAAATGACCCAACAAATGGCCCCAAACAGCTGCACAATTATGTTTTTATGAGTACCTGTGACAGTGCCGAATACCTAGCAAATTAGATAGGATGATGTGACTGGAGAGTTTCTGAAGCTTAGTGAGACTGGAAATGTGTCCATATGTTGCCATTTCGGGATTCAGAACTCCAGTGCTTCTAAACCAAAACAAGAAAATATATCCAAAAGCCATTTTGTACTAAGAAACAGAAGTTGATAATAACTGAATCTAAAAACTACTTTAATGACTAATGGATGCATTTATAGAGTTCCACTGACTGATTGTGAAATCAGAGCATTGGGATGGAAAGGTTAACAATGAGTTCATTGGGCTAGATGAGTTCTTCCATGAAAATTACTTGCCTTAATATCAGAGCACAACTTTACAAGTACCTGCATTGAGATGAATCCCAGCTATGGGACAGTGTGCAATCTGTTTTGTAGAAACTGCCAAATAAACACTTAAGTAAAAAAGCAGTGCATTCAATTAAATAGAATCTGGTCTGTATCCTTTGTTTCATTCCAGATCAAATTCAAGCTACACTTCTCCCTCTGTATTCGCAGTGATAAGGGAATATCAAGAGTGCGAAAACCGAAAAACCGCAAATAACTTTTCATATGTTATTTGCGTTTTTTTAAATTAAAAACCGTAGCGAATGAGAAATTGCGAATAACAAAAAATTACGAGAGTCACGGTTTAAATTGAAAACATTTATTGTAACTTTTGAATAATACAGTGCTGTGCTGTACATTAAACATGAGTGAACTGGTATTGTACTATATAGAGTACTGTACAGTAATTATCTCTTACTCGGTAGGTGTCTTCCTCATCATTGTCCAGTACATCTATCTTTAAATGCTGGAAATCAGCGATTTTCTCTGTGCAATTTGGAATCAGCGATTTTCTTTGTAAAAGTTGTGAATTGGCGATTTCAGTGACATAATTGGGGGGAGGACCCAGCATACTAAAAACCGCAATTGACGAAACCACGAATAAGGAGGGAGAAGTGTATATGGAGCTTGACTTTGGGGAACTACACCTGCTTCCCCTTGGGTAATTCTAAACTTAATGCTAATGGGTTTTTCTTTTAAAGGAAGATAAAATAAAAAGAAAGTCAACTAGGAAGCAGCAGAAAATATTTCCTATGTTAACAGAATCAGTAATATTTAAGTTAGTTGCTCTATTGAACATTTCCTTATGTCCTGGCTCCCAATGTTACCTAGAGAAGCTCCATGTTTAAAACAAAGACTCTCTGGAACTGCAATATCACTCCCTTCATTCTTGGATTCCCTTGTGTTACAAGAAAACTCAGCTGGACCCAGAATCATCTCCCTCCTAACTCCTGATACGTATTACAAGAAATCTCTGGGGACCTGGAATCTTCTTCTCAACCTTGTACTAATACTACTATTATTTCTATAGCGCTACCAGACGCATGCAGCGCTGTACAGAGTCACAAAGAGTATGAAAACAGTCCCTGCTCGAAAGAGCTTACAATCTAAACAGGCAAGACAGACAAACAGGATGTCATGGATACAGTTAAGGGGAACGGTTAATCAGCAGGCTGGGTTGGAGGGCAGAGGAGTAGGGTTAAGGATTGAAGGCTATATGAAAAAGGTGGGAACTTGGAATGTTACCATAAAGCCATTTTTTTCTCTCTACATCTCTCCTTCTCTAGCACATGAGGCAAATCCAGAGGACAGAAGAAGCTCTAAATGCTGTCTGGTGGAGATGAAGCATATATGCCTCTTACTGACAAAAGTCCAATTTTGATGTAAACATTCATTCACAATTAAATTTGGGTTTAAAAATCAAAAGTCCATATAGCTCTCTAGTCCCAAGTACCAGATAACTTAAAGTTTCTTTATATTATTAATACAGTAAAACCTTGGTTTGTGAGTATGCTCGTAATCCAAAGCACTTATATATCAGGCAAATTTCCCCCAAAACTTTTAATACAAAATACTGTATGCTGTGAGCGCTTGAGCTATGGGTAAATTGGGTGGCGGAAGCACTGATAAAAGAAAACATTGATGAACATTTTGAAAGAAATGAACTTCTGATAACCAGCCAACATGGTCTCTGCAGGGGGAGATCGTGCCTAACTAACTTATTTCTCTTCTTCGAAAGAATTAACAAAAGGATGGACAGAGGAGACCCCCATAGACATCATCTACCTAGATTTTCAAAAAGCCTTTGACAAAGTGCCTCATGAACATCTACTCCGGAAACTGAAGAACCATGGGGTGAACGGAGACGTACATAGATGGATCAGAAAACTGGTTGGCAGGTAGGAAACAGAGGGTAGGGGTGAAGGGCCACTACTCGGACTGGAAGAGGGTCACGAGTGGTGTTCCACAGGGCTTGGTGATCTAGAAACAGGGACAAAGTGTGAGATAATAAAATTTGCGGATGACACCAAACTATTTAGTGAAACTCGGACTAAAGAGGACTGTGAAGAATTGCAAAGGGACTTGAACAAACTAGGGGAATGGGCGATGAGATGGCAGATGAAGTTCAACGTTGAGAAATGTAAAGTATTGCATGTGGGAAGCAGAAACCAAGGTACAACTATACGATGGGAGGGATGTTATTGAATGAGAGTACCCAAGAAAGGGACTTGGGGGTAATGTGGACATGACATTGAAGCCGACGGCACAGTGAGCAGCGGCCGCTAAGAAGGTAAACAGAATGCTAGGCATAATCAAGAAGGGTATTACAACCAGAACGAAAGAAGTTATCCTTCTGTTATATCGGGTGATGGTGCGCTCGCATCTGGAATACTATGTCCAATATTGGTCGCCGTACCTTAAGAAGGATATGGCATTACTCGAGAGGGTTCAGAGGAGAGCGACACGTCTGATAAAAGGGATGGAAAACCTTTCATACGCTGAGAGATTGGAGAAACTGGGTCTCTTTTCCCTGGAGAAGAGGAGACTTAGAGGGGATATGATAGAGACTTACAAGATCATGAAAGGCATAGAGAGAGTAGAGAGGGACAGATTCTTCAAACTTTCGAAAAATAAAAGAACAAGAGGGCATTCAGAGAAGTTGAAAGGGGACAGATTCAAAACAAATGCTAGGAAGTTCTTCTTTACTCAACATGTGGTGGACACCTGGAATACGCTTCCAGAGGACGTAATAGGGCAGAGTACGGTACTGGGGTTTAAGAAAGGATTGGACAATTTCCTGCTAGAAAAGGGGATAGAAGGGTATAAATAGAGGATTACTGCACAGGTCCTGGACCTGTTGGGCCGCTGCGTGAGCGGACTGCTGGGCACAATGGACCTCAGGTCTGACCCAGCGGAGGCATTTCTTATGTTCTTATAATACAAAATAGTTTAGAACCATAGAATGATAAAGGCAGAGAATCAACTAGATAACCAAAAATGATTTGTGAATGAGTACTATTTATTGGAAGAGAGAGCAAATCTGTTATAGTGTGATGTACTCGTTCCCAATAAGTTTGAAGAAGAGGACACTGTAAGAGCATATGTTCCAGAGAATCTTACTGCAATTTATATGACCAGCATAAAGAAGGAGTGGCGACATCGATTTTGTTGGAGAGAATTGGCATCCAAGTTGCTCTGTGAAGTAGGAAATACATGGACTGAAGCTATAAAGCAAATTTAATGGATTTTAAAAGATGAGTCCATATATGAGACCATGTTATGGAGTCTGTGGGAACACTAAGAGCATCAAACCATTTTAAAGTATTAGTAGACGTTTCAGTATCTATCTTTGATCGAAGGAGTTTGTACCATGAAGATGCAATACTGTAGACGCAAAGCTGTAGAAAATTTATCTGGATACGATAGTGTATCAGGAGTCGAGGATAAAGCAACCTCATTTGAATATTAAACAGGCACTACGGCATGCAAAAGGGCATTTTTGCCACTTTTCCATTTTTCGATCTGGTAGCCCATGGCATTTGGACAGGTTTTCCATTAACAGACTCGCAACCCATAGGGTTTTGGCCACTTTGACTTTTCCCACTCAACCACTATATGACACATCGTGAAATATACCTAAAAAAATTTTAGCTGCCCTATAGGCGGCAGAGCACATTTTCAAAATATGCTCAAAAGGGGATAGATTCCGTACAAATGTAAGGAAGTTCTTCTTCACCCAGAGATAGAGAACTGGAACGCTCTTCCGGAGTCTGTTATAGGGGAGAACACCCTCCAGGGATTCAAGACAAAGTTGGATAGGTTCCTTATGAACTGGAATGTACACAGGTAGTGTAGGGTCATGAAATAGTTAACTGTTGTTTAAAATATTGCTCTGGCCTATATAGCTGAAAACAGTGTATAATCTATTGACTGCATCTGCCTAAAATGTATGTCCCTACCTTACCACATTGTAAGCTGAATAGATAAGAGTTTGAGCCATGATGTACCCTGCCCTTCTGTACATTTAACTGTAAGAGTTAGATAGGTGTCCTGCTAGTGTGAGCTTAGAACCAATGAGTGTTAAGAAAAGTAACACGTGAAAAGCTTTTTCTAGAATTCAGTTGTATAGCCAGAAAAATGAATAAATATCTCTGTAACTTCCTGGTTTCGGCACTTCTGAGCCAGCTTGGAGCTCAGGGGTCCAGCATGCATGCTGTGAATAAAACTTGTACTTCTTCACGCCTCTGACTTTGTGTGTCCAAGTGACCTTTCATTTGGCTTCCGAACAGGGACTTGAAGGTCTCTTGACCACTGGTTACTCGATTGGTCACTTGTTTCTGGTCCTACGGCTGATATGTCTGCTTAGCCGGCTGCCTTCCTTTTGGGGGGTTGGCAGACCTCAGGACGTTGGACCGCTTCAACTGACTTATCTAGTCTCAGTTTAAAGTACAAGAATCTGTATCTGTATCTGTATCTGTACCTGGAGTGGCCACTATCTGGTAAGTGGGGATTGATCATCCCTATCCTGTCTCTCGTCTCCTGCCTAGTAAGCCACGTGATCTGTCGCTGAAAAGTTGTGGGGAAGGATTCTAGGAACTGTTATTTTCTGGTTGAGTAACTGAACTGAAATCTGTTGTGTTTTGTGTGTTTGAGAGTGTCTGAGACGTCCTTGAGGACGAAGCGAGTGTGGACCTGTTAGTACTGCGTTTCCCTAGTCCAGAGATGGGCGGGGCCAGGAATTCAGGGAAGTGTTTTTGTCCTCCATTGCACAATGGGGGGATGTCTGTCTACCTGTGGGGATCCCTTGATATGTTAGCTAATTTTAAAAAAGGAATTTGTCTTTGATTATACTTAACAAATCAACCCTTATTTGTCTGTGCCAGTTAGAATGGCCGATATTTGGTGTGGGCTGGCCCCCTCTGGCTCCCTGGAAGAGGACATAACTCGTCAGGTTTTTATGCATTCGTTTGCTGTCAGTTCCTCTTCCAGTCAGCCAATTTTTGCATTCCAATGGGAAAACCCTTCCACTGGACAAACCTCCTAAGTAACCTGGACCCGTCTACCCCAGGGCTTTAAAATTAGCCCCTCTCTATTCAGCACTGCCCTTGCTTCAGACCTTGCCAAATTCTTCCCTTCATCTGATTCCCAAGTTCTGCAGTATCCCGGGTTCTTTATGACTTCTGTCTGTTCAAATGTATCAGTGAAGTTTAAACTGTCAGTTGTTCACAGCATGAGAGGAGAGTACTTTTCCTTTTGTGCTGATAAGGGCCATGAAGTGTGTAGCACTTCCAATGTGGTTTCTCCTGAAACAGATAAGTGGTTTTGCATTTGAAGTTTTTGGCTATGTTATAAAATGTATATGCATATTCAGAAATGCATATAAACGAAAAATATGATTTCTGGAACTTATATTCCATGCTAAAAAAAAGTTCTTTGTCTAAATTTAAAAGTTCTGAAAAGGACTACATCTGTAATTTGATCTCTTTGATCTTTAAGCAACTCTCTCTCCTTTGTGAAATTCTGTAGGAAGGGGGAGTAAGTCTCTACTGAGACCCATGTTGATTGTAAAAAAAAATAAAAATGAACAATGTTTAAACTTGTGAGTACAGTAAAACTTTGGTTTGGGAGCATAATTTGTTCCAGAAGTATGCTTGTATTCCAGGGCACTAGTGTACAAAAATATACATACTTGTATTGCAAGCCCTTGCTCGTTTGGAACAGTCACTGCATTCCTGCAGCGTCATATAGAGAGGAACCATTGGCTCAGTTGTGAAAATGTGATGCTTCTATACTGTATGTACGTGTATTGCAAGACGTTGCTGGTATAGCAAGTTAAAATTTAATCATTGCTTGTCTTATAGAACACTTGCAAACCAAGTTATTTGCAATCCAAAGTTTTACTGTATATTCCAATCTTTGTTTTGTATTTCTGTTTATAAATCATGTAAGTTTAGGTAAGAATGTAATTTTTAGGAATGCTTTTATAAGGAAGTAAATATTTTTGCCAGTCAGCTGATAGTGAAGGGACTGCTGCTTTAGAGAGCGCTTGTGTCAGACTACCCTGCTTAGTGGGTGGATCCAGAACTGCATTTAGCTTAATTTTATAAGTCAGCTCTTTGGGATAGGAACCTGATATAGAATAGGGATTGAGAACAATTCTTATGTGTTAGTACACATCTTAAGTTCAATTATTTTGTACCTTCTCTAATCTTTTGTAAACCACATAGCTCTTCACGGTATTGCGGTATATAAACTGTTATTATTATTATTTATCTGAGTCTTTCAGATAGTGGATCTGCCTTTTAAATTTTCCTGTGGCCATATTTACATTGATTTCAAGTATGCCTTCCTCGTGTCACCTACCTTGGCTTTCAAATCTCCCAGGGTACCAGGTCCCTTCCTACACCCGTGTCCAGGCTGTCTGTAGTCTCCCTGTCCCTGATAACTGCAAGGCTCTGAGCACCTTTCTCAGTATTGCAGGATACTGTCCCATCTGGATCCCTGATTTCTCTACTATTGCTCGTCCTCTGTATGATTCCACCAAAGGCGCTGACTCAGCCCCTTTTGTCTGGACCCAACTTCAGGAGCGTCTTTTCGCTGCCTCCAAAAACTTCTGACTCAGGCCCCTGCCTTCTGGCCCTTCTGCCCAAGAAGCTGAGCTTTATGCCCTCACTTCTGCCCTGCGCCACTCTGCCTCTCAGTCTTGCAATATATATATACTGACTCCAAATATGCTTTCCTTAACTTGCATTCCCATAGGGCCATCTGGAAACATCGAGGTTTCATTACAGCTTCCGGCCGCCTGATCCATCATGCTCCCCTCATTCTTGACCTTCTTGAGGCCGTACAACTACCCTCATGTGTTTCTGTTATGCACTGCCATGCTTACAGACGCGTGATGGACCTTGTCTCTCGTGGCAATGCCCTTGCCAACCGCACAGCCCGAGCTGCCAGTCTCTGCCCCCTCTTTCGGCCCTTCTGTATACAATCATTCCTTTTCTGGATTCCCTTACACCCCAGTACGCTTCTCAGGAACAGACTTGGGCATGCATTATTTTGGGCCAGTCTGTCCTGAAAGGGGGGTGGATACAAAATGCGCCAATTCAAGTGCCAATCCAGACCCACACACTGATACTTCAAACGCAAGCACAGCGGGTACCCTCATATTCATTCCTCAACACCTGGCCCTCATGAAAAGATGCCATGATCTGGCACACTCTGGAGAACCCGCTATGAAAATTGACTCTCAAGAGACATTTCTTTATCAATCACCTTGATCAGCTAGTCCGGAATATGGTCCGACAGTGTGTTGTCGGTTCTAGAATAAAATTCCCAATCAGATGACTGCCACCTCTTGGATACCAACCTATTGGAACAAATCCGATGCAGGTTCTGTCTGTAGATTTTACCCACATGCCCATTTCCCGTTCCCTCAGTCACTTCCTAGTCTTCACAGACACCCTGACTAGATGGGTCAAAGCCTTCCTTACTTGCACTGAACGCGCCAGAGACGTAACCAAACACCTCCTGAATAATTCCGTGCCTTGATCTCCTTGTTTTTATAGGCAGTGACAATGGCCCTGCTTTCATTGCCGATGTTGTCCAACAAATTGCTCAGGCCCTCCAAATTGAATAGAAATTATATGCTGCTTACCATCCTGAGAGCTCTGGTCAGGTCGAAAGAATAAATAGAACTCTTAAGACCCTTCTCACAAAATGAATTGAAGAAACTAATCTGTCCTGGCCTGTCCTGCTGCCTTCTGTTCTTTTTCAGATTAGATGCATCCCATCTAAGCCCCATTTGAGCTCATGTCTGGCCGGCCACCACCCATTGTGAACCCAGATCCTGGTTCCTTTGCTACTCTGGGATCAGATATCCTCCAGAGTCAGGTCCAGTCTTTAGCTAAAGCCCTTTAAGAGCTCCACAAATGGGTCCTGGAAAGGGCCCCACTACCGATAGCTACACAAGTCCATGGGTAATTCCCTGGAAATACAGTATGGCTAAAACTTGGAAGTCAGACCCCCTGAAACTTAGGTGGATAGGTCCTTTTACTGTAATAATTTCTTCTCTTACAGTTGTCAAGGTGTCCGGACATGAAACTTGGTTCCACTACAACACGGATCTTCAGCTGAAGCTTTCTAAGACCTCAAAAGTTCTGAATATTTACCACTGTACTTAGCAGGTGTTCTGAATATAATTCTTTATAAGTGTTTGAGTTTAATTGACTGCCTGTGGTTCACACTGCCTTTAGCAAGTGTCTTGAGTATAACTGTTTGAAGTTTTCTAAGTTGTGCCTGAAAGAAAAATGAGCTTCCTATGTTAGTATATATAGATATGATATTTGTGTTGCCCTCACTTATGTTTCTTTCTTCTGTATTTTGTACTTAACAAGTGCAGCCCCTTTGCCTGATGTTTGTTTGCATGAAGGAGTTAAGTACAGAAAGTGTCAAACATTTGAGGGTATTTTCTGTTTCCAACCTACTGGTGATGAAGTTTAAAAGTGGGCGGAAATCTGCATTGATGATGTTGAGGGTCCACTTATCAACTAGACTCTTATTGTAGACCCCACTCGCCCGGTGTCTTTGTATTGTGATACATGTGTGCTATTTGATGTTTCTCAAGGTCATGGTACTACCCCTAATTCAGTTTTGTGTGGCTCCCTAGATTGACAGCGTTATTATACCAAATGTGCTAAGTATATAGGTCTGTATAACCTGATGCCTTTAAGAACTGCCCCTATGAGGAAACCTTCACTAATGGTGGAGCCTGTCCTTTATGAGAAAGAATACCCCGTCTGCCTCCCTTACTATAGGTCCTAGCTCCGGCCCCTTGTGTACTACAGGCTACTGTAATCCCATGGTTTTCACTATCACTGACCCATATAACTGGAATGCCAATGTCCAAGTCCAGAAGGCCAGAGACTGCATGGCATTGTATATTGATGGTAAAAGGTGAGACCCAGGTACTGTTGTATATGTCCGAATTGTATCCCACTCATGTGCTCCTGTCTATCACTCTGTGGTGTTTCCCCAGTTTTAAGAAATTATGAAAGTAGATACTAATATCCTGTAATCACTAGAAATCTGTTTATATAGTTTGCTGAAACTATAGGTCAGACTCTTAATGTTAGCAATTATTTTGTATGAGGAGGGACTGGTATGGGAGAACAGTGGCTATGGGAGGCAAAGCAGCTGGACATGTTAAACCTGACTTCACAGACCCTCACTTTTACGTCAGGTCCACGACCTTCACGATGGGCCTTGTCAACCTCCATTGTTGCTTCCCACTGTCTTCAGCCCTTCAGACACTGCTTAATGGAACTTCCTATGAATTATGGTCAGCTCCTGATAGTTGATACTGGCTCTGTGATCTGTTTGCCTACTCTTGATTGCCTGCTAAGTAGACTGGTACATGTGTGCTTTGCATGATTCGTCCCAGCTTCTTCCCGATGGTGAACACCTGGGAGCCCCTGTATTCAACACCAGAGGTCGCCAAAAGTGGTCTACTTCCACCAATTCCCTTAAAATAGGTGAATGGGGTAATGACTGGCCTGCAGAACGGATCATTGCTGCTTATGGACCTGCCACGTGGACCGAGGATGACACCTGGGGCTATCGGATCCCAATCTATATGCTGAACTGCATTATTTGTCTATAAGCTGTACTTGAACTGATAACCAATGAGACCTCCCGAGCTTTGAGTACCATTGGCAGAGCGAATGCTAAAATGCGCACTGCTATTTATCAGAATCGTCTAGCTTTGGACTATTTACTAGCTGCTGTGCCTGTGATAAATTCAACCTCTCCAACTGCTGCCTTGAACTTGAGTAAAGTGATTGAGAACGATGTGGATCGTATCACCAAACTGGCTCATGTTCCTGACCAGACCTGGCGTGACCTTACTGCAGACTGGATCTCTGGTACCTTCAGCTCCTGGTTGCCCTCTGGTTCAGCATTGAAGATCATCTTGCTGGTTGCTGCCCTGTCTTCTCTGCTCCTTTGCTGCCTGCCCTGTATGGTCCCCATAGCCATAAAGCTGCTCCACTGAACTATGGACTCTGTTGTCAAACGTTCCACTGCTGCATTGGCCCTCTCCCAGTATCGTCCCTTACCCACTGGGGACCCCGACTTTCCTGACCCCTAACTTTATTTTGTCAGGCTTGGCTCCTTAGGTACGCCAGCCTGAAAGGGGGGAATGTAGGGTCATGAAATAGTTAACTGTTGTTTAAAATATTGCTCTGGCCTATATAGCTGAAAACAGTGTATAATCTATTGACTGCATCTGCCTAAAATGTATGTCCCTACCTTACCACATTGTAAGCTGAATAGATAAGAGTTTGAGCCATGATGTACCCTGCCCTTCTGTACATTTAACTGTAAGAGTTAGATAGGTGTCCTGCTAGTGTGAGCTTAGAACCAATGAGTGTTAAGAAAAGTAACACGTGAAAAGCTTTTTCTAAAATTCAGTTGTATAGCCAGAAAAATGAATAAATATCTCTGTAACTTCCTGGTTTCGGCACTTCTGAGCCAGCTTGGAGCTCAGGGGTCCAGCATGCATGCTGTGAATAAAACTTGTACTTCTTCACGCCTCTGACTTTGTGTGTCCAAGTGACCTTTCAGTAGGGCTGGTCTCGGTTGGAGCAATGGTCTGTGACCTAGGGACCGCCGTGTGAGTGGACTGCTGGGCATGATGGACCATTGGTCTGACCCATCAGCGGCAATTCTTATGTTCTTATGTAACAACATAAGAAACCCTAGGCTTTTGCAGAACTTTGAAATTTTAAAGTCCCTAACCCTAGGCCTGAGCAGCACTTTGGAAATTCAAAGTATCTAACCCTAGGCCCGAGCAGCACTTTGGTAATTCAAAGTCTCACACTGCGTCTTCATACTACCTTAACACATACAATTAGATACACAGTAAATTATCTGACATATAAAGCAATCGGGTTTTTTTTCTTCATCTTAACTTTTCTGACAATGATACCTCTATAACTGCTACATAAAACAATGTAAATACACAGGCACCAGCACTGTTTATCTTACTTACACATTCCCCCCTCAATCCAGCTAGTTTCACTTTCTCTCCAGCTCTGTGTGCTCCCTAGCAGCTTCTTTTTCTGTCTACAACTAACTTTGAAACCCAAATCAAAGCACACAGACTGTCCAAATACTATGAAAATAAAACTTCTATTAACACAATTTAAACAGTACAAAACACAGATAGTCAAACAAAACAGAATTCAAAAATTAATTCTAAACCTTGCCAGCACATCTACAAAGCTCCCCATATCAAACCACTTGTGGGTTATAAATCTGCAGTACAGCGCATTGCACTTTTCGTCATACCCCCTCAAAATTATACCATTTATATGCAATAACATTAATCGTTATAAAGATACACCTACTTTTGAATTCCTCATATGCCTCTTTCACAGACACCTTGTGTGGATACTTGTCACACACTCTAAGCATCTCATCGAACTTAATCCAGCCATAAAAGTCATCGATAATAACAAATCTCTGCTGTCTATATCCATCCCACCATTCCCCTCTGGGTTTATAATACACCTCCCCACCACCCTCAGCATTTTTACACAGATCAGACACTCGATTTTCCCACCCCTGGATCCCCAATATATACATGAACTTAATATACACATACAATATATACATGAATATAATCACGCAGACCTCTTCCATACTGAATGAACTAGGCAGGGAACTCTTTTGCCACAGCCTTCAGATTACCCTTTTCTAATACAAGTAACTCAGCAGCTGCATCTAAGAACATAAGAACATAAGAGTTGCCACTGCTGGGTCAGACCAGTGGTCCACCATGCTCACACAGCAGCCTTTATGGTCAAAGACCACCGCCCTAACTGAGACTAGCCCTACCAGCGTACGTCCTTGTTCAGTAGGAAATTGTCTTAGTCTTGAATCCCTGGAGGGTTTTTTCCCCTATGACAGCCTCCGGGAGAGCATTCCAGTTTTCCACCACTCTCTGGGTAAAGAAGAACTTCCTTACATTTGTACGGAATCTATCCCCTTTCAACTTTAAAGAGTGCCCTCTCGTTCTCCCTACCTTGGAGAGGTTGAACAACCTGTCCTTATCTATTAAGTCTATTCCCTTCAGTACCTTGAATGATTTGATCATGTCCCCTCTCAAACTCCTCTATTTGAGGGAGAAGAGGCCCAGTTTCTCTAATCTTTCGCTATACGGCAGCTCCTCCAACCTCTTAACCATCTTAGTCGCTCTTCTCTGGACCCTTTCGATTAGTACCGTGTCTTTCTTCATGTACGGCGACCAGTGCTGTACGCAGTTCTCCAGGTGAGGATGTACCATGGCCCGGTACAGCGGCATGAGTCTGAATGCCTGCCCTGACCAACAGGGCAGCCTTCCTCCTTGAAATCACCTCCTTTCGAGCAATACCACTGATTATCACAGTCAGAACCCCAGGCCTTCTCAAAATGGGCTCTCGGGATCAGCTCCTTCATTTGGCTAAATCGTTTTTTCTTATTTCCAAGATTTACAAAACCTTGCAGATGTTTGTGCCTTTATCCCCAACCTCCTTCCCAACTATGACATAGGGACAGTATGAAAAATCAACAAATATATTTTCGAACTGGGCCTCACTATAGTTATTGAACATGAAACACCATCTACGCACCGCAGCTTGAGGGGATTTCTTTGACGGCTCTTGCAATGGCTTCCTAGGTGGTTCCGGATGTTGTTTTTTTTTTGTTTTTTCTTCATGGCCACACTCAGGTGCTGGGAAGGAATTGGAGTACAAGCTCCTCAATATCAGATATCTGTTCCTATGAACCCAATAGATTAACAGATCAACACATGAAGTAAGACACACTGAATACATATACAATCTTTAGAACCCGCTTTAGGGGTGTGGGACACAGGGGGTTACACCCTAACCATAACCCTCCAAGGGGTGTGGGACACAGGAGTTGTACCCTAACCATAACCCTCCAAGGGGTGTGGGACACAGGGGTTGCACCCTAAAAATAACCCTCCAAGGGGTGTGGGACACAGGAGTTGTACACTAACCATAACCCTCCAAGGAGTGTGGGACACAGGGGTTGCACCCTAACCATATCCCGCCTTAGGGGTGAGGGACACAGGGGTTGCACCCTATCCAGAACCCTTCTAGGGATGTGGGACACAGGGGTTGTACCCTAACCATAACCCTCCAAGGAGTGTGGGACACAGGGGTTGCACCCTAACCATACTAACCCTAACCATCCAAGGGGTGAGGGACACAGGGGTTGCACCCTAACCCTAGCCTGACAGCTAAATATGAAAGGGCTAATGCAGAAAAATCTAATACTTTCAGCTCCTATTATAATACTTGGGAGCCATTATTTTCATATTGTAATACCTTGGTTTCCTGTATCTTACTATTAAAATAATAAAACTTGTTGAACTGAAAAAAAAAAAAAATCTTTCATAGCGTTTAGCTTAACGTGTGCAATCTTCACTGGTCTGACTATGGTATCATGTTAAGCTAACCGCTATGAAAGTTTTTTGAGTAGTGAGTGGTGTTACTGAGGTCTGGGTTAAATATGTATTAATAATATTATGAAACTTATCTAGTACTTGGGACTAGAGAGCTATATGGTCTTACTGACAAAATTCAGAACTTGGCACTGGAGCAGAAAGAAGATAAGGATATCTCTCCCCTGTTTTTGTGAGTTGTCCAATTTAAATGTTCAGTTGTTAAACATCATTTACTGTACTTGATTTTAAGATATGAAATGAATAAAGTTTAAAAACAAACAAACTAACAAACAAAATTTTTTTTAAAAACCCAGCTGAAACACTACTTAGCTGTAGCTGTACTGTATTGTACCCAGTAATGAAATGGCTCTATGAGGACAGTAAACTGAGGTTGAGTATACTATTAGAAAGGTGTTTGGTTTATGGTTTACTAAACTTGATATATGGCCTTTTAAGTACAACTGTCAAGGCAGCTTGCAATAAAACAATAAGAAAGTAGTAAAAGAACTACAAAATATGATAGAAAAGGAGAAACCACTAAAGCTGGAAAAGATGGCTCAAAGGAGGACAGGAGAATGTAGGCACAGAGACAGAGACACTTCTGAATAATATGAGATGTTGTTAGTAGTCATATGCAGTGGAAAAGAGATGAGTTTTCAGACCAGCTTTAAACTTTGAAAACATTTCTTTTTCTTTTTTTTTAATCTTTATTAATTTTCAAATATTAACAATGCAACACACAGGTATAAGAACATAGAACAAGTCAAGAAAAGCACATTCAACTTACAGATATTCAAAATCAATAATTTTATCCCACCCATCGATTAATCAATAACACAAATGTACCGGTATATACTCTTTCAATAACCTACACTTATTTAAAATAATACAATAGTACGATCCCTCCTCCCTCCCTCCTACCCTAGATGAGTAAGGAAATGACACAGAAATTAAAGATAAAACAAACTACAGAGAAGTAATAAAAGATGTCAATGGGCCCCAAACCAGTTTATTTTTTTATTTTATTTTTATTCTTTATTGATTTTTAATCAAAGACAGTGCCATACAAATAAAAGAACAATAATTTTTATATACAATGCACTATTTACTATATAGGTAACATATATATCATTTAAGATTTTCTAGCATCCCTACAATTAATAATAACATAACATATTATCTAATATAATAAAATGCTAGGCCGCGCATGCGCACTCAAAAGTCATGTTCCCTGATCCGTCGCGGAAACACAACTGCGCATGCGCGCCCCTGGATCTCACTGTGCACTATGCTCAAGCTGCCGCCACGGCTCCTCTCTCGAACCACAGCAGGATCGAGAGAGGAGCTGCGACGGGGGCTTTCAGGACAGAATATGATTACCATGTTTCTTTAGGCAGCCCCGGTTGTTTACTTGGATTCAATGTCAGCATTAGGGTTCACCGGCCGCCAGCCGTGAGAGCCGGGTGAGGAAGGCCGCCGCAGCCTCGCGGCTAGGTAGGGGGACAACAATCACGCTTATGCTCAAACCGCCGCCACGACTCCTCTCTCGAACCGCACCAGGATCGAGAGAAGAGCTGCGGCGGGGGCTTGAGCATAAGCGCCATTGTTGTCCCCCTACCTAGCTGCGAGGCTGCGGCGGCCTTCCTCACCCAGCTCACATTGAATCCAAGTAAACAACCGGGGCTGCCTAAAGAAACAAAGTTTAATGGTGCTTGGCCCGCCAAACAATTCCTGCCATTGCCGAAATTTGCCCCACCGTTCCTTCCCTTCCTCCATCAGGTACAGTTCAGCTCCGCCTATGTTAAAAGGAGCTGCTTTGAAATTGGAGCCCTGCCGCCACCTTAACACGTTCCCTCTGCCGCGGTCCCATATGTGAGAGAAGGGGCGGGATCAAGGCAGAGGGGAAAGTGCTATGGCAGTGACAGGCCTCTGATTTCGATGCGGCTCCTTTTAACATTGGTGGAGCTGCACTTCACCTGATGGAGGGAGGGAAGGAAAGGTGGTTGTGCGCTGTTGAGCCCCTCTTTGCCCTCAGACCCTCTCCTAACTGCTCCCTCCTGTCTCAGACCACTGGGGGGAGGTGTCTGTCTTCAGCTGCCGGGATGGAGGGAGGGAAGAAGAAAGAAGGGGCCCTGGCAAGCGAGTTATCAAAAGCCAACCATAGCCTGGGACCCCTACATGATATGAATAATGACCAGACAACAAAAGGTAAGAAAAATAATTTTATTTTCTGTTTTGTGATTACAATATGTCAGATTTGAAATGTGTCTTGAGGGAGGCTGCCGCCGCGGCTTTGGACAGAGGGGTACCATTTTCGTGGGAGCTGGCCTTCGGAGAGGCTTGGGACGCGGGGACGGATGCGGGAGGGGCTGCCGCTGCCAAGGGCTTTGGTAGGGGAGCCAGCCAGTGTGGGGCCGTTGTAAGCGCGGATTGGTCAAGGAGCCGTCGCTGCCGAGGCTTTGAAATTGCTCTCCCACCGTCACTCCCTCCCGCCCCGGCTATTGAGCATGGGGCATTGACGCCATTTGTGAAAGCTTCAGGTTTGAAAATAATTCTACATGCAAAATGACACCAGCGCAAGGTTTTAAAATTATAACCAGAATTTATTGAATTATTGGTTCTATTTTCCCATTATTAGATCAAAAGAATAGCATAATTGCTTACGTTGCGCTCATGGGAGATCATCATCGTGGCCAAAGACTGGCCTTCTCACAATGGTCTCGTCTTTCTATCTCATTACAGTCTATTATATAACTTTTGGTTTAGTGACATCATCAAGTTTGACGACCAATAACATTTCTATGGGTGGTCTCAAAGTTTAGACAAAGAAACATTCCTCCATGTTTAAAAGTTATACAAAGTTTTCAGATGATTTCTGAATTAACATTAACATTCAAAAGAATTCACAATTATTAACATGGTAAATTCTCAGTCCTTCCATGCTGACAAGTTCTGAGCCTTAAAGGAAAAAAAACTCCTAAGCTGACAGATTCAAATTGCACAGCCTTACACAGAAATCTTACTCAGGAGAAAAAAAGGGGGGTTAAATCCCCCTCTCCTCTTCCTGAAGCATGTTTATGCTTATAAAACCATTTATATAAACCATTTATATTTTACACAATCATATCATCACATATTACATCCATGGGCCCCAAACATTCATAATTTCATTCATATCTTGGCCATTCATACTTCATACATTTTATATCTCAGTTTGGAATAAGGAGTTTTCCTAACTAGCCTGAGCACATCTGTTTTCAATTAGAACCACGAGGCTAAAGGCGGGAAGCTGAACAAAGAACAGAAACTATTCACTGGCACAAGATGCTGGCCTAAGACAGGACAGTCATAGTACATACAAAGAACCTCCATGTAATCATGTAATCATGATTTCCACCATGATTTCCACCATGATTTAGTTCAACAGCAAAGTACACAAAAAAACACCATTCTTTTCCTTATATTAATCTTTAGTGTGTTTTTTTCTCTGGCCTTAGCTACATTATATTTAAATGTTTTATTCACCTGTTTTTCGTACGCTTCTATTTGGGCGTGGTCCTTAACTAACACAGATGTTTGTCTAACTAGAATTACCCAGAATCATACGAAAAACTACAAAAATACTGCACTATCATGCTTCTGACATCCATTCTCATTTCCGTCCCATAACCAGCACCCCCTGCTGGCCACGAGCCACTACTCAATCCCCTCTTGGATATTACTGAATTTATGAAGTAATATTCATAATTGAGCTCGTGGTCTTATCTGTGGCGCTGGGGTTCACTCAGGGTACGGTTCTTCTCATGGATCAGTGTGTGTCTGTGCAAGTATATTCTTTTAAATGCCAATTAGATAGCAAAAGCCAGAAAAATGTACTACCTAGGCCTGCAACGGCAGGTGCCTAGAAGATCTTACCCAAAGCTTACTTGAATTCTCTAGTGAGAATGCAAGCAAATCCCATCCACTATTCTAGATAAAACCCATCTAAGTGTACATTTATGTAAGTTGCTGTCTAAACCATATCATATAGGAAACTTACCATTCCAGTGGTAGTTAGACAGTGTCTGTTCTAGGTGCAAGTACAGTCCTAGAGCAGAGACGTCTGTTGTTTTATTCATAGAGGTATTCATGAAACTCCAGTATTTTTAAAGTTTAAAAGTCAGAAAATTTAGAGAAAGTATAGTTAAAGAAAAATAGAACCCTAGATTTCCCTAAGATAAAGAGAACCTCAGTATTACCTAATTTAATTAGTCCCTATGCTCAAAAGTGTTATGTTATAACACCTTAGAATTATATCAATAAAGTGTAAAATAATGTACAGTGTTAAGAAAACCCAAATATATGCTTAATATGGAAATGTACTCATGTGCAGATAATGCATGCACATCAGATATAAGTTTTCTTTTTCTGTGTGTGTTGCAGGAACTCATTTCTCAAATTTAAATTAAAATCATTAAAAGGACTGATGATATCAGCTGTTAAACCCAATTAAACAATATTGCGGCACTGTGTTACAGCTTAGAAGCTGCCACTGTATATGGAAATACAGTCATATGAAATAAAATTTAAAATACAGGATACACAAAATATTTTCTGAGAACAATGCATGAAGACAATGATAAAGAAAATACAGTTATTAATACAATATCAGAATAAGTCTATGAAATTATGCAAAAGCATAATTAAAGTTCAGAAGCCTAATTCAAATGAAATGATTTAAAGTAACATGGTTTAAGATAAAGTCTGTTTTTTCATTCAAAATTTTTTATATGAGTCCAGAAATGTCTTTTGCAAATAGTTTTAGCAACTTGTAAGGTCGGAGTCTCTAAATTAATTTCAGTGAAATTTAAATCATGGCTTTAAAAAGTTCATGCTGCAACGTTTTCATAATTCAAGCTTGGCTTTACTGTAACTATGGAACTGCATTTCTTTATTGGTACAACTGAAAGGTAAGCACAGCTCATTAGTTGAAGACAAAGGAACACTGAAATTCCCGCCAAAAATTCAGCATCGGAAATTTTTTTTTTTTTTTCTCTGTGTTCTCCACAGCTCTAGTGGTGGTATGTGGTACTGCTGGTCAGTGTAAATCCTGGAAGGAAAGCACATGTTCATTAACAAAAGAACAAAGAAAAGAGAAACACATAGCACTTTATCCCCTCTGCAAACAGTACTAATTCTTGTATTGCAGAGTCTTCTGTGCAGAATTGTTGAAAAGATTCAAAGAAGGTTCTTAACTGAAACACAAAACATACAGATTAAATAGACTTTTTTCAGGGTCCTGTAGTACCAAAATATGGCCACGAAAATTTAAACATGCAGACACATTCTCTACATGGTAAAATTAGACTTTCTTTTTTTCTAACATCAGGGAATTATTCTCAATTTCATATTTTTTTATTAGGTTCCTATCCTGAAGAGCTTACTTGTAAAAAGTAAGCCGAATTCATCCACTTACATAAAAGTTTATTATAATTGTTCTTTTCCCGTTAACTAAGTTAGCAAGCCCTTTGTTTCACATTTATTTCGATTTTCAAAAAAAAATATAGGTACTTAACCTCTACTTTTGTTAATCTTTTTATTTTAAACTTCCCAATTTAATTTTAAAATGTATTTAAATTTAATTACTCCCTAATCATACATTCCAGGCAATGCACAAGTTTAAAAATACTTTATAAACCATGCAGGGGCACAAAAATTCATATTCAAAATTAATTTGAAACACTGAGATAAAACACAAAGGCAGGGATTTTATTTTTCCCTTATGCACACTTGCCTGCTTTTAAGCATGGTATCTGTTTTTTGGAATAAATCTTTTTCTTTTATCCTTTCACTGTTGAATACATTCCCAAGTCCAGCAGAATTCTTTTCTTTTCTCCCATCTTCCCTATCGAACTCTTCCATAGCACATTTCACAAGCTTTCTTTCCACATTCCTGTACATTCGTTCTACAAACTATCTCCCTGCTTTGAAACAGCCAAACATTTAAACGATCTAGCTATTCAAACTTTCTTTTCCAAATTGTTTAAATATCACATTCTGACCCAACATTTCTTTTCTTGCAACACTCTTATAACTCTTTTAAAAAATAAAGGAACAAGGGAAAAATTCAAGCTACATAACGTCTTTTTTTTTTTTTCTTGTACAGAGCCCTTAGGCTACAAACAGCTTCTGAAACTCTCCCAAAGTACCTCCATTGTTCCTAACACCGCAGGGATCACTTAGCTATGTAAACTCTGCTCCCCCAATACACTTTCTTGTTTTCCTGAACATCAAAAACAACTTTGAATTAACTTCAAGTGCCTTACTAAACAATTACCCGGCTGATCGGAACTCCAACCTGCATGCATTTCCCTGTTAAAGTTTTATCGGAGAGAGACCACATTGAATCCTGACATGCACACTACATAAACTTTTCTTTTTTTCTCTACTACATCGGAAACAAATTTAAGCCACGGATACATAGGATTCTCATGTCTTGCTAAACTACCAGTTCTCAATAAACCCTTTTAATATGCAAAACAGACTTGCTCCGAGATAAGCAAATACCTGTTGGAAATCTGTAGCCCCGAGACAAAGGACTCCATTGCTGCTATTCCCTCCCCCTCTTTCCTCACGTGATAGCTCTGTGGAAGGCGAGGGAGGAAAAAGGTGGGGGTGAAAATCCCCCATTTGCAGCCCGCTCTTTCAAACAAAGGAGACTGAAGGGAACGGGAAGCCATTAACTTTATTTTTCCTTTTCCAGAGACAAGAGAAAAAGTTAGGGCAGAGCAAAAAAGACTGAGAGACAGAACTGGAGTTTAGAAAGACAAAACTGAGAAACACAATTTCTTTTTTCTTTTCAAAGTAGTTACTTCAGATAGGCACTGAAAATGCAGAGAGAGAGACAAAGAAAGAGGGGGGGGGTGCCCTCAGCCCGTTTTTTCAAACAAAGAGACGGGACAGAGGGAAACTTTTCAAAGTCAGATTAAAACAGACAGTTTTCACTTTCACAGAGAGAAAGAGTTAGTTCAGAGACAAAACTTAGACACACAGCAGGAAAGAACAAATTTGTTTTGTTTTTCTTCAAACTTAATAACGCATTTTCAAACAAGCAAAAACTTACGTTCACAGAGGAGACCTACTCTCTACTGGGCACTTTTTTTCTTCTTTCAGACAGAGCCAGATGGAAAAAGGCCAGCACTGCAAGGTTTTTTCTTTCTTTTCACAACATTCTTTCTGTGTTACTTTTATTTCTAATTTTTTTCTTTTTCCATTAATATTTAATTTCCACTAACTTCATATCCCTCTACCCACAAATTTATTATGTACAGATATATACAAGCATGCATGCTCATTATTGTTAAATAATTTTTTTTTTTATTATTATTTTTTAATTTTTAATATTTTTTTTTTTATTATTTTTTTCTTTAAACAGGCGTAATACTCACAATTTTCCAGTTTTCCGGTCCCGTTTTATCTCTAATTTCCGCCATATTCCTGCGCAGCCAGTCAACCTGTGACTACCTTTTGTTACACAACCATGCGAAATCTCTAGAATTTCTATGAATAACCTATAAGCTTTTTCAATGCGTCAAATTAGTTAGTTCCCGGGTTTCGCCACCAATTGAGCATGGGGCATTGACGCCATTTGTGAAAGCTTCAGGTTTGAAAATAATTCTACATGCAAAATGACACCAGCGCAAGGTTTTAAAATTATAACCAGAATTTATTGAATTATTGGTTCTATTTTCCCATTATTAGATCAAAAGAATAGCATAATTGCTTACGTTGCGCTCATGGGAGATCATCATCGTGGCCAAAGACTGGCCTTCTCACAATGGTCTCGTCTTTCTATCTCATTACAGTCTATTATATAACTTTTGGTTTAGTGACATCATCAAGTTTGACGACCAATAACATTTCTATGGGTGGTCTCAAAGTTTAGACAAAGAAACATTCCTCCATGTTTAAAAGTTATACAAAGTTTTCAGATGATTTCTGAATTAACATTAACATTCAAAAGAATTCACAATTATTAACATGGTAAATTCTCAGTCCTTCCATGCTGACAAGTTCTGAGCCTTAAAGGAAAAAAAACTCCTAAGCTGACAGATTCAAATTGCACAGCCTTACACAGAAATCTTACTCAGGAGAAAAAAAGGGGGGTTAAATCCCCCTCTCCTCTTCCTGAAGCATGTTTATGCTTATAAAACCATTTATATAAACCATTTATATTTTACACAATCATATCATCACATATTACATCCATGGGCCCCAAACATTCATAATTTCATTCATATCTTGGCCATTCATACTTCATACATTTTATATCTCAGTTTGGAATAAGGAGTTTTCCTAACTAGCCTGAGCACATCTGTTTTCAATTAGAACCACGAGGCTAAAGGCGGGAAGCTGAACAAAGAACAGAAACTATTCACTGGCACAAGATGCTGGCCTAAGACAGGACAGTCATAGTACATACAAAGAACCTCCATGTAATCATGTAATCATGATTTCCACCATGATTTCCACCATGATTTAGTTCAACAGCAAAGTACACAAAAAAACACCATTCTTTTCCTTATATTAATCTTTAGTGTGTTTTTTTCTCTGGCCTTAGCTACATTATATTTAAATGTTTTATTCACCTGTTTTTCGTACGCTTCTATTTGGGCGTGGTCCTTAACTAACACAGATGTTTGTCTAACTAGAATTACCCAGAATCATACGAAAAACTACAAAAATACTGCACTATCATGCTTCTGACATCCATTCTCATTTCCGTCCCATAACCAGCACCCCCTGCTGGCCACGAGCCACTACTCACTCTGCCTCTGCCCCTGCCCAGGTTCAAAAGCAGGAGAGACGGTCATCTAGCACCTGTTAATCTAACGGGCTTAAACACTAGTATAATATAAATGAAAATAAATAAGTTACCCAAATGTCACCTTCAATATTTAAACTCCACCCTCCAACCCCCCTCCCCCCCTGGATGTGTAAAGTCTTAGAGACATCTGGAGCTTCGAGATAAAACAGTATATTTCTGTGTCTCGTTGGCCACAAATTTGGACTTGGAGATTGAAATGTACAATGTCAGCATCTATGAGACAAACATGGTTATTTGGTTACATAGGATTTTTTTGGCCCCAAACCAGTTTAAATACATTACTATGCCCCAGCATTTCAGCATTCATTTTTTCATACCTATAACTGGAGCATAGGTTCGCCCACCAAAAAGTAAAATTGAGGCGATCCCAATTCTTCCAATTACGTGTTATCATCTGCATGGCTATCCCAGTCATAATTATGAAAAGCCGGTATTTATAACGGTCCATAAGGGGCTTAACATGTAGTAACGTTCCAAATATTACTACTTCATAAGTCAATGGAATTGATGACTCTAGTATAACATTAATCTGTCCACATATCAACTTCCAAAAGTTGATTATCAAAGGACAATAGAACAACAGATGATCCAATGTCCTAATGTCTATGTGACAGTGCCAGCATTTCTAAACAAAGATTTTTTTTGATAGTGCGTTCCAGAGTGGCGGTGCCAAGTAAAGTAATGCAGATGAGCAGGTAGGTGGGCTGATGAAAGTGGGGGTAGACATAGGCGACAGTCTTCAAAGAAATGAAGGACAACCAGTGCACAAAGACAAGAAGGGATATTTGAGTGTAGAACATTGTGTGCCATGCTAAGTACCTGGAACCTAATTCTACAGTATAGGTTACTGACAGCCAGTGATATTTGCTTTTTGAGACTGAAAAGGGTGTCTCTTGGTGAACTTCTTTATAACATCAGAAAGAAGTCTAAATTAAGGATGGTCATCCAAACTTTTTTTTAAATTCTGGAATAAATGTTATCAATAGTATGCATTTTTCATACGTAGTGTAAACTCTTTTCCTGATAGTGCATGCATGTGCAAACCATCACCATGTGCATGCTATCAGAAAAGAATGTGCCCTTTCTGCAAATACAGGGGAATTTTCTATATAAGGTGCAGAAATGTATTCTAATGGATGCAGGACAGAAATGGCAGATCCACATGAATACACATTTACAAGTCTATTCATAGAATAGAATATTGCAGATCCACACTCAGTGTGTGTGCCAGGATTTACACCTGGTTTTAGTTAGTGTAAATCCCCACACCTAAATCTGAGCACAGATTCTGGTGCTGTGTGCTATTCTTTAAAAAGTACCAATCCCAGAACACTCAATGTTTTTGGTGTCAAATTTTGTGAGCCATTTACTGAATCCAGCCAATAACATGCAGTTTGACAAGAGTGAGAACTATTATTAGTGGTAAATATGGAGGTATACAGTTACACATGGAAAAACTTGTAATTTTTGGGACACATGGGACACCTTTTTCTCAGATATAATTGTGGTTTATTTCATACAGTCATATTAATAAAGTCTTTTGTTTTTTATTATGTGCCTCAGAATATTTTTTAGACACATGTGGGTTAACATTCATAATATTAATTTAGGCTCTGATTCTATAAAATATGCCTAAGTTTAGGCCCCTAGATCAGCCTGCCTAGCTGATCTAGGCACCTAATTTGCCCCTCCCCCTTTTATAAAGCTGCGTTAGGCTTTTTTATCGCTGGCCTTGGCGGTATTAGCTCCGATGCTCATAGAATTCCTATGAGTGTCGGAGTTAATACAGCGATAAAAAATCCTAACATGGCTTCATAAAAGGAGGGGTATTTAAAGAGCATAATCAGTACTGATAACAAGAAATTAGTACCTCATTAATGTCTTAAATTAAAATTAATTAGGTGGTAGGTGCCTAATTTGGTAGGCGCATACCTGAAAATAGGTGGTTAGTGGTAGATCCTGGGTGTGTTTTGCATGTAGGCGCTTAAAGTAGACTTAGGTACCGGTATTTAGGCCAAGAGAACCCTGGCATAAATAGGGTGTGCCTACCAAGATTAAGGAGCCTACTGCACTACAAGGCATGATTCTATAAACAGCACCTAAATTAAGATTGACTTGCTCTGTGCCTTACTCCTCGGTGTTTATGTTTTAGGTGCTGTTTATAGAATCGGTGCCTTAATGTATGCACTGGGCCATATTTTCTAAATCTTAGAATGTGTCAACTAGTGTTCTCTTTAAGCTATGCGCATGCACATTATGAAATCACTTAAGTGCACATCATTTTGCAGCCCTGTAAGAAAGCATTTCCTCTTGTTTCAGCCCTCCCACCACATTCCAGCAACGTTCTTCAGCCAGAAGTACCAACTTTTAATTTGCAAATTCATTTTTTTCCAACTCAGTAACTGAAAAGTGATATGGCACTTGATATGGTAGAATTCTCAGGCCAGAATGGCAGGAACCCAGGGATTCTCCACATACGAGGGGCCGCAGGAAAGTTTGCAGTCCAACCAACAAATTTGGGACAGTCTCCATTGAGGGCTATATACATGGAGGGGCATAATCGAAAGGGACGTCTATGTTCGTTTGCGTCTAACTTGCAAGTTGTCCAAAGTAAAAAACAGCCTGACACATTTTCCAAAAATACATCCAAAATTTTTTTTGTTTCAAAAATCATCTAATTATATGTCCTGCCTATCTGATCGTCCAAGCCGCTAAATCATCCATTTTTATACCACATTTCTGTCCAACTTTTCGTCCAAGTCAAAAACGCCTAGAACAAGCCCTGTTGGATGTGGGAAGGGTCTGTAAAGTGATGGACTGCACACCCAGACATGCTACCTAAATAGTGGGGGTACCTTACAGGGCATTGCTGTGAACTTCACAAAAAGGGTGCCATGGCTTCTCCTCACTACAGCTCCCATATAGGTCACGGTGAGCCCCCCAAACCACCTCCAGAATCCCCTAGACCCACTTATCTACCACCCCCAATAGCCCTTATGGCTACAGGAGCCACTTATATGCCAGTAAAAAAGGGTTTTGGGGGTGTATAGGGCAGTGCATATGTTTCAATATCAATGCAGTGATTACAGGGGCTTATGGGCATGGGTCCTCTTCTCTATGGGTCCCTAACCCATCCCAAGATGACTTCAGCCATGTCTGTGCTGGACGACTAGGCTTCCCTAAGCCAGGCGGCCAGGTGATGATGGTCTGGAGGCTGAATTATAAAGGTGTGATTAATATTTGTATGGGGGTAGTGTGTGTGGGGGGGTCTGTTTTATGTGTTTGCAGTGCTTATCTGGTGACTTTAGGGTTTTTTTTGTGACTTAGACCATGTTTTACATGTTTTACATGTTTTACATGTTTTACATGGTCTAAGTCACAATGTCCAAGTTCCTTCGATCGTGGGCTGTATAACTTTCGGTTATACATGCTGTATGACTAAGTCTAAGCTGGCCCATGTCACGCCCAACTCCCGCCCTCGACACTCCTCCAAAAATGCTCTGTTTAGCTTTGCTCATTCAGCGGCACTATGTAGGCCTAGGTCATCTAGAAATACGTCCAAAACCGTTTTTATTATCGGCACTTGGACGTATTTGGGAAATGTTTGTCCATGTGCTGACTTAGGCCGGTTTTTGGACATTTTTCTCTTTTGATTATGAGCCCCTTAGACCAGCAATTTTCCACTTTTTATGTTCCATATTTTTCTTTTTTATAAAAATTCTTTATTGATTTTCCAAACATTAACAGTGCAAAACACAAGTATGTATACATATAATAATTCAAGAAAAGCACATTCATCTTATTGATATACATGAGCATACATTTTATCCACCCACCCACCCACCCAATGACTAACAAGAAAAACACAAATACATGGATTCTTCCAATAACCTTTTCCAATTTAAAATAGTAATGCATTCCCACCCACCCTGGATGTATATAGTCAAAGAGTCAAAATTAAGATCAAGTATCATTCCTTTCAGAATTTTGTCAATGGTTTCCAAACATCCATAAATTTTCTCTAATGTCCCTGTTGTATGGTCATCATATGTTCTAGTTTAAAAGTGTGGCATAGAGTTTCCCACCAGAAATTATAATTTAACCAATCCCAATTTTTCCAGTTCTTCAAAATAAATTGTATGGCAACCCCTGTCATTATAAAGAGAAGTTTGTCATTATGGATTGTGGCAGTGGATGAGACTGCTTCTCAGAGCAGGATGGATCACAAAATTATTGCCCAGCTTTCTGCTGATCTGGAGGAGATGGAAAACAGAAGTAGAAGGGAAAATATCTGAATTATTAGAATCCTGGAGGGTTTGGAGGGGAAAACAAAGTTCCTGGAGGCTGTGAGGGATTGCTTCTTGGAGCAGCTGGTCCAGGAACCGACACGAGGAGATACCACTCTTGACCTAATCCTCAACGGTCTAGGGGGACCCGCAAAGGAGGTGGTAGTAGTAGGGCCACTAGGAAACAGTGATCACAACATGATCCAGTACAAACTAGAAATGGGAACATCAAAAGTGAAGAGAACCACAGCGATGGCACTCAACTTCAGAAAAGGGAACTACGAAGCTATGAGGAAAATGGTGAGACATAAACTCAGAAACAGCTCACGGAAGATGGAGACCATAGAGAAAGCCTGGTCCCTACTCAAGAACACGGTGCAAAAAGCACAAAACATGTACATCCCCAGGTTTAGGAAAGGGCGCAAACAGAATCAAACAAAAAACAAGGTGTGGATAACAAAGGAAGTGAAGAAGGCGATAAGCGACAAGAAATCATCATTCAGAAAATGGAAAAAGGACCAAACTGAGGAAAACCGGAAGGAACACAAAAAATACCAGAAAGAGTGCCACCGAGTGGTTAGGGAAGCAAAAAGAGAATACGAAGAGAAGCTGGCTGGGGAGGCGAGAAACTTCAAACCGTTCTTTAGGTACGTGAAGGGGAGGCAACCGGCAAGGGAGGAAGTGGGACCGTTGGATGATGGAACCAGAAAGGGAGTGGTAAGAGAGGAAAAAGAGGTAGCAGACAAGTTAAACAAGTTTTTCTCGTCGGTCTTCACGAGCGAGGACACATCCAATGTACCAGAACCTGAGGAGATTATAAGTGGGGATCTAGATGAAAAGCTGGAGCGAATAGAAGTAAGCCATGAGGACGTCCTACGACAGATAGATAGATTAAAAAGCGACAAATCACCGGGCCCGGATGGAATCCACCCAAGGGTACTAAAAGAACTGAGAAAGGAAATAGCGGAAACACTCCAGCAAATATGTAATCTATCATTGAAAACTGGGGAGATCCCGGAGGACTGGAAAATAGCAAATGTCACGCCTATCTTTAAGAAAGGATCAAGAAGAGACCCGGGAAACTACAGGCCGGTGAGCTTGACTTCGGTTCCGGGTAAGATGATGGAAGCACTTATTAAGGACAGCATCTGCGAGCACATGGAAAAAAATGGGCAGCTGAGGGAGAGCCAACATGGCTTCTGCAAGGGAAGGTCTTGCCTCACAAACTTACTACATTTCTTTGAGGGAATAAACAGCCAGATAGACAAAGGGGAACCCATAGACATAATTTACCTCGACTTCCAAAAAGCTTTCGACAAGGTACCCCACGAACGGCTGCTTAAGAAGCTGTGGAACCACGGAGTGGAGGGGGATGTATACCGATGGATTAAACACTGGTTGGCGGGCAGAAAACAGAGGGTTGGAGTGAAGGGCATATACTCAGACTGGCAATGGGTCACGAGCGGAGTTCCGCAGGGGTCGGTGTTGGGACCGCTCCTGTTCAATATATTTATAGACGATCTGGAGACAGGGACGAAATGTGAGGTTATCAAATTTGCAGATGACACCAAACTCTGCAGCAGGGTTAGAACCACGGAAGACTGTGAAAACCTGCAAAGGGACCTAACGAAGCTGGAAGAGTGGGCCAAAAAGTGGCATATGCGTTTTAATATAGAGAAATGCAAGGTCATGCATGTTGGGGAAAAAACCCCGATGTTCAGCTATACAATGGGGGGAACATTGCTAGATGTAAGTACCCTTGAAAGAGACCTGGGTGTGCTGGTGGATACAACAATGAAAGCATCAGCACAATGCGCGACAGCCTCAAAGAAAGCAAACAGAATGCTGGGTATCATCAAGAAGGGTATCACGACCAGGACAAAGGAAGTCATCATGCCACTGTACCGTGCAATGGTGCGCCCGCATCTGGAGTACTGTGTCCAGTATTGGTCGCCGTACCTCAAGAAGGACATAGCATTGCTTGAGGGGGTCCAGAGAAGAGCGACGAAAATGGTAAGAGGTATGGAAAACCTTTCGTATGCCGACAGGCTAGAACAGCTGGGGCTGTTCTCCCTGGAAAAGAGGAGACTTAGAGGAGACATGATACAAACTTTCAAGATCCTGAAAGGCATAGATAAGGTAGACAGGGACAGATTCTTCAGACTGTGGGGAACAACAAGTACAAGGGGGCACTCGGAGAAATTGAAAGGGGATAGGTTTAGAACCAATGCCAGGAAGTTCTTCTTCACCCAGAGAGTGGTGGACACATGGAACGCACTCCCGGAGGTTGTGGTGGGGCAGAAAACACTACAGGGATTCAAAGAAGGTTTGGATAAATTCCTGAAGGAAAAGGGGATTGAGGGATACAGATAGAAGTAAGGATAGGTTTTTTAGGGCAGGGAACACTTGACAGGTCATGGACCTGATGGGCCGCCGCGGGTGCGGACCGCTGGGTGCGGACCGCTGGGTGCGATGGACCTCTGGTCTGATCCCGGTGGAGGCAACTTCTTATGTTCTTATGTTCTTAATATGCATGAGATCCATGCATATTCATTGGGGAAATTCAGAAAACCCGACTAGATTGTGGCCCTCAAGGAGGGACTTTGATATCCTTGCTACTGATCCAGGACAGGCAGTGGCTTCCCCCATGTGTTTCTCAATAACAGACTATGGACTTTTCCTCCAGGAACTTGTCCAAACCTTTCTTAAAACAAGCTATGCTATCCGCTCTTACCACAACTTCTGACAATGTGTTCCAGAGCTTACCTATTCTCAGAGTGAAAAATTTCCTCCTGTTGGTTTTAAAAGTATTTCCCTGTAACTTCATTGAGTGTCCCTTAGTCTTTCTAAATTTTGACGGAGTGAAAAATCGATCCACTTGTACCCATATTACTCCACTCAGGATTTTGTAGACTTCAAACATATCTCCCCTCAGCCGTCTTTTTTCCAAGCTGAAGAGCCCTAACCATTTTAATCTTTCCTCATACGAGAGGAGTTCCATCCCCTTTATAATCTTGGTCGCTCTTCTTTGAACCTTTTCTAGTGCCACTATATCTTCCTTGAGATAAGGAGGCCAGAATTGAACGCAATACTCCAGATGAGGTCGCACCATGGAGTGAAACAGGGGCATTATAACATTCTTAGTTTTGATGGAGACTGCCCTAACTTTGCAGTGGCTTAGTAAGGGGGGGGGGGGGGGTCCACCCTGGGTGCCGTCTTCCTAGGGGCATTGTCATCCCTCTTCCTCCCTGCTATCACTTAAGTGCACATTACTTTTAAGTCTCACAAAGCACCAAAACTCCTATAACTGTTATTGCAATGCCATAAAGAATGGTGTCTTCCAATGTCTTTATGTCATGGCAGTAGCAGTTATATGAGTATTGTATGGCAGTAGCAGTATATGAGTATGAGTATTGTGAGACTTAAAAGTTGGCGACCCGTTGAATTGCACTTATGACTTCAATGTATTCAGAAGACTGTGATGTTCCAAGTCTCGATTTTGGAACTAATTCTCAGAAGAAGCGAGTGGGCGAAACGGGCCCGTCAGGATCAGTGTTAAACCAATAAGATAGATGGCCTTGATACACAATATATATTTAATGTAGCAATTTAAGAATTTTTAAGGATTGCTGAATTTGCACACTAGAATAGTTTAGGAGGAGGTGGAGGACCAATGATTATATTATGGTTTTCATTTAGCTGAACAGCTGTTTCAGCTGATTTGTAGGCATTAAAAAAACCTGTCTGAGGTCCTTTCTCCTTGAATAGAAATGATGATTTTTTTTTTTTTTTAAATCATTGGGCAACTGAGACAAAATCTTCTCCTTTTAAGGATTGATCACATATTTCTATTTTTGAATTCTAATTTTGAATTCCACTTTTAGACATAATTTGTTATTTTGGAGTGTGGAATTTACATAAAAAAATACTTTTTGTTTGTAGTATAGAGAGAACCATAAGCAGAAGAAAAGAGGTATTGATGCCTCTGTACCAATGACAGCTCCCCAAATCATCTGGAGCATCCCCCATTGTATTTTTTAGGATTTTTTTTCTGCTATTCTGCCTCTTTACCCAGGTTCAGGTTAGAAAGAGGGAAGGGAATGAAACCAACATGATTGGAATGGGGGTGGAGATGGTGGGGAAAACCACATGCTTGAATAACAAGGCATTTCTCAACAGACAAGAGAGTACACATTTGGAAATGATCTCAAACTTGAGGATACCCCCTAATGAAATTTGAAGGTGGGCTGGTTGGGACAGATCATGATACATAGTAGTCAGCAGTGTTGTGGCTCTGTAAAGGAAGATTGGCTGCTCTCCATCAGCTCATTAGACTCCAAAGTGGCTCATGCTAAAAAATTAATGAAGACCACTGCTCTAAAGAATAGGAAGGAAGGGGAGATTTGATAGGATTGTCTCTTTTGTGTTTAATGTACTATAGAAATGATTGGTAGTAGTATATGTATATGATACAAACATTTAAATACTTAAAAGGTATTAATATAGAAAATATTTTCCAGAGAAGGGAACTGGTGAAACTAGAAGGCATGAATTGAGGTTGTGGGGAGATAGATTTTGGAGTAATGTCAGGAAATTCTTTTTCACGGAGAAGCTGGTTGATGCTTGCAATAACCTCTTGAGGGAGGTGGTAGAGGTAAAAACAGTGATAGAATTCAAGAAGACATGGGATCTCTAATTAGAAAATGAATGGTATATAAACAACACTTAAATGGATGTATATGTGTTTGAGGTGTTGAGTTGTGCTTAGATGGTGACACAGGCTGTGAAGAATTTAAGACCAGTACTGGGCAGACTTGCACAGTCTGTGTCCCGTATATGACAATTCAATTTACGATGGTCTGGAGAATGCTTCAATGGGAATGCCAGGAATCTGGAATGTAAGGAAAGTGTTGGGTAGACTTTTAGGGTCAGTGTCCCGCAAATGACAGATGGTTTGGATAGGCTGGAGATGGCTTTGACAGCAACTCCAACAGTTAGAACTTAAGGACAGTGTTGGGTGGACTTCTATTACTACTATTTCTTATTTCTAAAGCACTACCAGACACACACAGCACTTTATAAACATACAAGAGACAGTCCCTGCTCAAAGAGTTTACAATCTAACACCTCCCACCCCCCTTTTACAAAACTGTGATAGCGGTTTTTAGCACAGGCCAGCGCACTGAATGCTCTGCACTGCTCCCGACACTCAGAGTTCATATGAGCATCAGGAGCAGCACAGAACATTCAGCACGCCGGCCTGCAAATTATCTACAGCAGGGCCCATAGGATTAAAATGGGTCCTATGGCCGATATGCATGAATCTTTAGCAAAGGTCTCCCTAACTGTCCAACTAACTAAGGTCCCCTTTTATCAAGCTGCGGTAGAGCATTATAGCATGGGTAGGCGAGGTAAATGCTCTGATGCTCATTCAGCTCCTATGAGCGCTGGAGCATTTACCTCACCATCCCATGCTAAAATGTTCTACTGCAGCTTGATTAAAGGGGGCCGTTTACAAAACAGTAGCCATGGCGGTAACAGCTCCGATGCCCATCGGAATTCTATGAGCATCAGAGCACTAAAAACCATTCTACGGTTTTGTAAAAGGGGGGCGGGGGTAATAAATAAATAATAAGTTATATATTACCTAGTCCAAGATTGTTCTGGACACCATCTATGTTACATACAATCAAAGCAAAACATTTTTAAGACTTGTCTGCTAGTAATCTCTTAGTGAAACATTTTGCCTCTCTTCAAAGTAAGCCCATTGCAAAAGCAGCATTTTTCATTTAACTTTTTGCTTCCTTTGCATAGTAATTATGCAAGAGACATGCAAAGTAATAAAAAAAAGTAATTAAAGTGCTGCAATTTCAATGGGCTTAAACTGAGGTGAGACAATGTATGTCATTGATGATGACTATCACCATGTTAATGGGAAACTAAAGTATTAATAAAATCTTGAAAATGGAAAATAGCTGAAAATTGGTTATATAGTGATGCTCTAATTATCTGCCTCTGTTCTCAATGAATGTGATTATAGCCTGACCAGATGACAGTTCTTTAATCTCAGTTAACCAAAGATCCTAGCTAAAAGATGCATCATAAATCACATTGTCTATTCCAACTTTAAATCACCTTTTGGTATTAGCTAATGTTCCTCAGTTTTGGAAAATATGTTGAAATGCCATTACTTGCGCTTGGCATTATTAGCATTCAGAACAGTACGACCATTTAAGAAAAAGCCAATTGCAGGCACACTGTATCAGCTGCATTATTTAATTTATAATTAAATGCCAATAATCTAACATAAAAAGTATAACTGAATGCAATTAAATAAATAATTGTAAGTTCACCTTCTCCTTATATGCATTTTGTCTCTGATGGTACGCTTAAAACCTGCAACTTTTACAGCTATTATTAAGATTTTTAACTTGAATTCTAAAATTTCTTAACTTAAAATTACATTCAAATTATAAGATTTCAAACCAGTGAAAAAGATAGCCTGAAGTTGACGAAGTGAATTATAAGAAAGCAAACCTCTATTAAGCCTTTTCTTTAATATTATGCCTCAATGATTAAGAAATTTCTTCTCGTGTATTCTGGCCTTAACTCCCCCTTGTTATTTGTGGTCTAAGGAAGTATATACAATTATTCTACTTTTCATTTTTTTGTTTAAAATGATAATTTGTAAATTTAATTACTTCTGTATTTCTCTACAAGAAGTTATATTTTCTTGTATTTGTTGAAAATTATAAATAAATTAAAAAAAAAAAAAGATTTCAAACCAGATCAACTATATATGCCCCATTAGCATTACCCATCCATAGTTATGTGGATTTTCAGGGAGTTTTTTTGATACTTGTTAAACAATAACGAAGTATGAGACTGGGACATCTTATAAAAATATTCTGAAATAAACTACCACAGAAAGTTTATATTCAGTGAGAGAATAGTTGGAATTTAGAGGAAGACCACATATAAGATAGGTAGATAGGTAGATGTTCTTATGATACATTAAAGTAAAATCCAATTCATGCTGTAGAATAACATTAAGCTAATAGATTTCCCATGCACTTCCCCACAACCTCAACTGAATAAAGGGGGTAAAAATAAGAGTTACCCCACTGGATCAGACCAAGTGTCCATTTAGCCTAGTATCCTGTTTCTCAACTGTAGGTTAAACTTGGCAATAGTGGCGTAGTAAGAGGGGTGCAGGGGGAGAGGGTTCCCTGGGTCTTCCTAAGGGTACGGCACCCCTCTTCCTCTCTGCTACCCCCACTCCTCTCCTTGCTGTGCATGCATGCCCCTTGGGTTCCCCTGTACCTTTATTTACTTCCCTGGCGTAAGGATGCTGCCCGCGTTAGCATCGGCACTCTTTCTGACATCGCTTCTGGGACCCTGCAACAAGGATACCCCAATCAACATCCGGCATGTTTAAATTACCTATTAGTAAAACTTCCCCTTTTTTAGATATATTCTGAATGTCTACTATTAAATCTCTGTCCACTTCTTCCATCTGTGAAGGAGGGCTGTATATCACGTCAATATAAACTTGTATATTTACTATTCCCTCTTTCCAAATTGATCCACAGTGCCTCTTCCTTGCCCTACAGATCCTGAAATTGTGTGGCTTTAATATGATCTTTAACTAATAATGCTACTCCCCCTCCTTTTCTTCCTACCCTGTCTTTCCTGAACAAATTATAGCCCAGTCTAACTACATCCCAGTCATTGTTCTCCATGAACTACATCTCTGCGATTGCCACTTTATCCAACTCATCATCTTCCATCAAAGTTTCTAGATCCAGAATCTTGCTTCCCATACTTCAAGGATTAGTATGTACTGCTTTCCAAACATTGCCCCTTTTTCCCATCCATATCGAGGTATTCAGTGATTTACTTACCTGAGGGCTTATACTCACCTGGGGGCTTTGATCACCCTGCCCCATCACTTCTAGTTTAAAGCCCTCTTCAGTAGATTAGCCATCCAGCTGCTGAAGACACTTCTTCCCTTCTTTGATAGATAGATACCATCCCTGTTCAGCAGCCAATGGAGGTAGTATACTAACAGGCTTTGTAACAGTGTGTAGTGTACTAACAGGTTGATCAAAACCATATTATAAATATACAGAGAGAACCTTCTCTGTCTGCACACTGCAGGCTTTCTTGCTCATGGAAAAGATTATCAGCTGATATAGCTCAGTGGTGAAGGCTGTTTGTTTAATTTTCCACAGATGGTGGGTTCAAATCCACAGAAAACTCTGGCACGTGCTACTTGGTCCTTTTTTCCGAATCTATAATTGTTCTTGTACTTTCCTAACCTCTTCTTTGTCACCTAAGAGGACTTTGTCATTTACATGTGTGCTCTGTAGTTTCCTTTGTGCAGAGGGAAAATCATTTTTACCGAGATGGCTATGGTCTCCTAAGGCATCATACTATATGGCAGAGAGCACTGACTATATAGTAAACTAGCTGACCTGGCTCAGTGGTGAAGATTGCTTGTGCCATCAGGTGGTGGGTTCAAATCCACAAAAAAAAGTTGTGGTCAGAAACCCCAGCACGATCCTTGGCTGCCAAAGGCAGCTTTTTTTTCAGTGGCAATCTGGTACAAGGTACATATTGATGATGTGATTATGTCAATCTTGTGTGTCAAACATTTCCACTTCCTCCGATCAACAGCAAATGTGAATGTTATTATTTTCATGAGAGTTGGGATTCAAGACAAAGTTAGACAAGTTCCTGCTGAACAAGAAAGTACGCAAGTAAGGCTAGACTCAGTCAGGCCACTGGTCTTTGACCTACGGGCCGCCGCAGGAGTGGACTGCTGGGCACGATGGACCGCTGGTCTGACCCAGCAGTGGCAATTCTTATGTTCTTATGTTGGGAATTTGGTGTATTATGAAACATATTGTTCTCATTTTATTTGGTGTATTCTTAGTATTGTTGAACAGATTCATATTCCTCATACACCTCCTGTCCCTGAACCCCACCTGCTTCCATCCCTGTAGCAGCATATATTGGTGTCCCTATGCGTGGGTGGGGGACTGTGGAGTCTGTGGGGATACAACAGAAGCCATTAGTGCAGCCTAGACTTACTGCTGCATGTCACAGTCTGTAGTAGCTCACAAGAGAGGAAGAGGGATGATATGCAAAAGTAAGGCCAGGGCCCATGGAGTTGCATGAGCCAGGTCCATCTCTTGCAATACCATGATAGTATGCCAGTGACACATTTCTTTAACAGGACATTTTAATCCCCTGTTCCCCTTCCACTCTGTCTACAAAACATGAATATCACACAAAGGGCCCAATGCCAGGCTGAGAAACAGACACAAGACACCCATATAAACAAATGCAAATGTTTAACTTTAATAAAACACGGTATGTTTTACAATGAAAAAAAAAAAATTAAATATACTAAAATGGGGGAGGGGCAAGTAAGGGTACAATAAAAAAAAAATGGGGAAGGTTATATGTGGGAAAAAGAGGGGGGTAGAACAAAAAAAGGGCTATTTACAATTGTAATGGGGAGGGCGGGGGGGGGAAGGTGGCCTCCAAAAACAGCATCAGTTGCTTCAGGAAGGGGGGTCAAGCTAATGCTGTTGGCAAGGGATCTGGACCTTAGGATGGAGCATGGCCTTGGGCAGCTAAAAGGCACTCCCCGCCATGCTCCATCCTGTCCATATGCCCTAAGAGTTGCCATTTTGGGACAGAACACAGGTCCATGAAGCCCAGGTTACAAGTAAGTGGGAAAATCCCAAGGAGGAAAACAGGTTTTCTGCTGCTTATCCTAGCCACAGATTTCACAAACATAGTAGATGATGGTAGATAAAGACCCAAATGGTCCATTCAGTCTACCCAACCTAATTCAATCTAAAATTTGTTGTTTTTTTCTTAGCTATTTCTGGGCAAGAATCCAAAGATCTGCCTGGTATTGTTCTTAGGTTCCAACTACTGAAGTCTCTGTCAAAGCTCACTCCAGCCCATCTACACCATCCCAGCCACTGAAACCCTCCCCAGCCCATCCTCAACCCTCAACAATCCTCAACAAATGGTTATGCGATATTTGATTTTGGAAAATTTTCCAACCTTACTTAAACACAGCTAAGCTAACTGCTTTCACCACAATCTCTAGCAAGATTCCTGAATTGAATAACTTGTAAGTGATTCAAAATGTTCTCTGTTTTGTTTTTAATCTACTACTGTCCCCCTGAACAACTTGTGTTTCACACCTCTTTCTCTGCAGAGAAGCAGACTTCACTGCATTCAGTGAATCCTCAGCTCTACATGCAATTTGATTTGTTGGGTAGGCAGCCTACTCAACCAGTCAAACTGCAAAAAAACAAAAAGTAACCCTTCCCCCCCCCCAAAAAAAGGAGGGTTCCTGGGCTGGAGATTCTCTGAACCCCCTGAAGGCCCTGACAGTACTGATCTGAATTTGATTGGCTGACAGCTTCTGCTTGTTGCCTGTTCAACCAATCAAATTCAGAGCAGTGCCCTCAGGGCCTTTAGAGTGTAGGGTGAATTCCCTGGAGGCCCTGATTGCATGCCTTTGCTGCTGTGTGAGTCATCACTTTTATACCATTACAAACAAATGAAAAACACATAAAACAAATATTAGGTGCCACTAAGTGGGCTCTGGAACCGTTACCTGGGTCCTTGCCACCTAGTGATGCCAAGAAGTTGTTGTGTTTAGGGGTGGTGCCAGACCTCTGCCTCACTAAGCACCACTGGGCATAATTCTACAAGGACCCTAGATGCTGTAAATGTAGACACTACATTATTCCAGGACCTAGGGGCCTTGCTAGCCATAATTCTGTAATTGACACCTGTCTGTGATTGAGACATGGTAAATCATGGCAACTATTTTATGGCTATCTTTAGAGTCTACAAATTGGCACATTGCAAAATTAAAATAACACTCTTTTCAGCTACAGTGGGAAGTTGGTTGGGCTGAGAACATTTCAGCTTCCTTTCATATTAGCACGAGTTAAGCTTTAGTAAAAGTCTATTTAAAAAGCTTTGAACAAAGATTTGTTTGTGTTTAAGCAGTATAAAATGCAATAATAAATAAAATATTTAGAGGTGAAAATTTTAAAGTAAGTATAAACTTTCATGGAAGTAACTGGGTGCGTTATTGTATCAGCTGGCAAAGATAATAGCTGAGAATTTCAACGTTTGATAGCAAATTATCACAAAGACTTAGGTCTCCTTTTACGAAGCTGCGTTAGCGGTTTAATGCACGTAATAGCGCACACTAATTTGCCAGCTGCGCTAGCCGCTACTGCCTCCTCTTGAGCAGGTGGTAGTTTTTCGGCTAGCGCAGGGGTTAATGCGCGCTAAAAAGTTGCGTGCGATAAAGCCGCTAACACGGCTTCGTAAAAGGAGCCCTTAAAATATGAAAACAGTATTCATGATAAAAATATAGGTGAAAACACTTCTTTAAGTATTATACTGAATATACAGTAAACAGCTGGTTTCTGGTCTGATGAATAACCAATAATAAAAAGCAGAATATTGACCTGTGTTTCAATAAGGTACGGATGGATGTGTCAAGTGTAAATGAAGAGGCTTTAAAAGGATGTCAACATTATAGAGTTTAATTGGAAAAGAGCAAACTAAGATCACATACCAGACAGGCAAGGTGAAGTGGAAGACAAGGATGAAGCACTCATTACTGTTCAAATTCATGCACATGTTGTGCTGATCTAGCAAAGAGATTAGGATGTTCCTCAAATCTAAGACATAAATGAATTCTAAAGTGGCAGCACAGTTGTAGAGATGCGAAGATCAGAAGGCAGTCGGCTATAAATGATACAAAGTGGCAACTAATCCATTTTAAGAAAGGAGGGAAGAGAGCATAACAGGATAAAGTATATTTTTTATTACCAGAGCTCAGTATGAGTGTTAGAGGTGATGCAGAGCATTACATCAAAGGATGAGCATTAGGTAATAATGGGAGACTGGTTTATCTTTAATATTGAGCACAGTTAAAAAATTACAAGGCTGGAAGTAAAATATTAATACATTCCTATCTTAGAAAACAGGGAGTATCCAGGAATGCAAGCATGGATTTTCTCTCCCTGAAACAAATTGTTGTTACAGAAAAGATGCAGGCAAAAAAAGAAAATACTGTATTTTTCGCTCTATAAGATGCACCTGACCATAAGACACACCCACCTGTAGAGGAGGAAAACCCAAGAAAAAAATTCCCACCACCTTGCCCTGTACCTGGTGGTGTAGTGGTAGGACAGGACAGAGTCTTATAGAGTGAAAAATCCTTAGGCAGCGTAGGCACCCCCCCCCCCCCCCCAGGCAACACAGGCACAAACACCCCCACCCCCATAGCTTTCCATGCTCCTGCCTGTCTCCCTTGCTGGATGGCTGTTCTTCTGTTCGGGCTGCCATCAGTTCTTGTGAGTCATGAGAACTGACAGCAGCCATTCAGGGAGCGGCGCCAGACCAGGCAGGAATGCGAACAGCACACACCTGCCTTCTGCATCACTATGCCCGAACAGAAAAACAGCCGTCTAGCGAGGGAGACAGACAAGAACGTGGAAAGCTCCAACAGACTTTTAAAAAATGTACCTGGGGAGGGGGGTATTCACTCCATAAGACGCACTTTTATTTCCACCCACTTTTTTGGGGAAAAAAGTATGTCTTATGGAGTGAAAAATACCGTACATACATTTGAAACCAAAGATGACACAAACATCATAGCAAGAGCACTCTGTCATTGGTTTCATTTAGAAAGGTAGATTCCATGGACTACATAAGTATATCATTCTGTTTATGCATTTATCATGCAATATAAATCTTCTGACAGGAGGAAGACAGGTTTGTTTGTTTTATTTTTTCAAATGGTGTGCTTCCATCTTTATGGGGCCCAGCCTAACTGTGATAAAAAGTTGCTTTAACACATCCTTATGTGGGTCATTCCTGCAGTGCTAAGACAATTGTTTTGTAGGGGCAAAATGGTTGTTTTTTTCCTGTTTTCTTTATTAATGCTTTTTCCATTGCAAATGCAAGCAGTGTCTCACTTCTGGCTCACCACACAATTGTTTCCCACGTACTCACCTTTATAGGACCCCCAAGGACCCCTGAAGGAAACTTTTTGTCGAAACGCGGACCGTGTTGGGTCCTGTATCCCTAGCGGACTAGGTCCTTTAAGGCTTTTATGTGGATGATTTATTTTTATGTAGATGGAATTATTTTATGTGGATGATTTCAGTGTACCTTTGGAACTTTGACACTTTCAAATAAAGTCCATTTAAGAACATCGTCACTCCACAGAGTTTTTTTTTGTTTTCTTTATTAATGGCCACACACTAATTATCCCATTTGTGCCTAAGCTCCTACCATCACTTGTAGGCTGCAAGGGCTCACACACTAACTAAACCCTTATTGATTATCATGCAGCAATGTACCTGCGCTAATTGATTAATGCAAAGTAATGCCTATTCTCTGTTCCCAGACCCACCCCAGTCTAAAAAAATAAATTTTATTTAGGGCATGGGTAGCTTGCTCTGATCCCAAAATGACTATGGGACGCATGAATGCAGACCACAGTAAGATAGTTGTATTGGCAATAAGCATATGTTAGTGCTTACCAGGGCTTAGTAAAAGGATCCCTTAGTTAAATAGAGCCCGATATTCACCGCTATTTAGCCTGGCCAGCTAAATAGCACATAGGTGGCTATTCGAAGATATTCAACGGGAGATTGTTGACTATCTCCTGCTTAATATTCCATTTGGTGATTAGCCTGGTGACTGATTATATCATGCAATTATTACTATAAATCCAACTAGGCAGGCTTTATAAAAGAAATCTAATCTAATACAATGTAAAGTCAAACAACAATAAAAAATCATCAATATCCGAGCTAAGGCTAAATTCATAATTGAGGAAAAGATCTCAGGGTTGCTTATTTAAATCACCACGGGAAAACTAGTATCCCCAATCATTTATTGACTGGCCAGCTAAGTTCAGTGGCCAGAGAAACCTGCCTAAAAGGCAGGTCTATCTTTGGCTACTATGACTTAGCTGGCCAACCAATGAATATTGACTTAGCTGGCTATGTCTCAGCTGGCCAAAAAATCCCGAAAATTCCATTGCAGTCACTGGATATGGTGCAGGCACTGAATTCCAGGTTTGCTACAGTACAATTGGCTATCTCCCATGATCTGAATATTGGAGGGATAGTCTGCATTCAAAGGTTTTATATGGCAATGCAAGAATCTAGCAAAGGCAGGCCACAAAATACTGTGGTCAGATGTAGTAGATCTGGATATTTGGTGCTGGGCCCTATCTGGACATCCAGATCTAAGGTTGAATGCGGAAGTTATGCAGTGCCTAAATGGGCAAAGCTAGGGCTGCCTTTTTTGTCGTTCTACATGCCTGATTAGTTATGAAGGCACTGGCATTTATTGGTAAGTGGCACAGTAATCTCACCAGAGTTTCAATGGCAGTGTATGTTGAAGTGCATTTGAGGATGGCCCGCTCACTGCCCAGTTAAATTGTGCTGAATATCGACCCCTAAGATATTTTTCTGAAGAAAGTTAAGCTAGCTAACCACTGTTACTGTAAACAAATCTGGCACAAATAAAATCTGAATGCATTATAATGTCCTTGTGGATATCAGTTTTAATATGTGTTAGGAGAGAAGTAGATGATTGTAAAATATTTTTGCAAATGGTATTAGCCTCAGAAGGCCAAGTGACGTCCATCAGGCCTAATAACAGTGAGTGTAACTTTGCAGCTGAAGGAGAATGAAAAGTTGTCAGTAAGGATATACTCTCTGATTAATGAGGACAATATCCTGACAGCATTAAAATCTAATATAACATGCTCCAGCAAGAGCATTTTCTGAATTGTCAGTCCTTAGAGATTTACTTTTATCCTAAGGAAAAGTGAAAGGATACTGACACACAATTTTAACAGGTTTTAATCTAAGTGGCTAAGAGCTGGAGGTTGCAGAGTAAATCACAATTGAGGGCATATTTGCAGAGGCCTCTTCTGGTTAGGAAATATCACTAAGATCTGGAGCATATAAATACTGTATGAAGTGACACAGTCAGACTATATACTGTATGCTGGCTATTAAACTGATTTGAATTTATAGATGCTCTTTTAAGATGACTAGATTTTCCCCACAATAGAATGAAAGGCATGGACCATTTGGACATTTATTTTTACATCCCCAGGGCAGCAAATGTAGAAATTAAAGAAAGTTGTAAAACAGAGAATATATAAAGATTTTTGTTTTTCTCAATATCGAATTATAAACAAACAGGAAAACCATTACAGGATGTAAGCCTATAGTAGAGATCAGGAAATACAAAGATTTCTATACCTACTGATAAAGTAATGTGGTTGCTAGTGGTTCATTTACTTGAATACGCTGAAATAAAGATCAATAAACACAACAAAAATGTGGTGCTTTTTATTGGGCTAACTCAGGAGTAAGTACAATGGCTTTGTGGTAAATACAGGGAAGCAGGACCTTCTGCCCTGTATTTACTGCATAGGCCTCCTAGCTAACACACAGCCAGTCTAACATACCCAGACCAACAGAATGCATCCTCTCAGTGGCGTACCTAGGGTATGTGGCACCCGGGGCCCATCATTTTTTGACACCCCCCCCCCCCTCATGTAAAATTTTTTTTTTTTTTTTTTTGCAATAACCATGAAATGGAATAAATGGTCAGAATAGAAACAGGCAGTGAAAATTTTCTTTTTTTTTTTTTTTTTTTTTTCCAAAGTATTTTTATTGAGAATGGCAAAAGGTCCAGACAAGCAACCATGGTCTGTACAGAAACTTATACATTATCAAAAAGAACACAGAATGAGAGTAACACAACAACAAGCATGAACAAGCCTCTCCCAAGAGAAAATTGCCAATGAGAGGCATAGCAATACACAACAAAAGGCCAAAACTTGGGGCAAGCAAACAAATCCCACCCCAGAACCCACAAGAATAATAAGCCGGACTAGACCCTCAGCCATATTTTATAATGAAAAAAACCCCCACAAGCAACAACACCCAGACCGCTCACCAGACACACCAATCCGCACAACAAGCACCCAAGAAACACCCAGCCACCACCCAGACAAAACTACCAGACACACCTACCCCACCAAGCCCAGACCCAACCCCCCCTCCCCAGAGAGTGCAAGCGCAAAGTGGACCGTGAAAAGGGCAGCTGCAGAAGTGGAAAGCCCCAGATAAGTAGGTTAGCTAAAGAAAGCCCACAGATAGAAGAAATCAGGATAACAGAAGTTCCAACAAATGCTCCCACAGAAAATTTTCTTTTATTGAACCTCATTTATGTAACCATTATTCCAAACATAACATAACATAAATTATGTCTGAATTGTCATGACATCAGAAGTACATATGGAGTAGTTGCAGGTGATGCTTGGGACAGTTCTGATTATGTTAGTTTGGTTTTATGTGTTTTTTTAATAGAAGGGTTTTTATTTCTTTTTTTAAGGTTTTGTAGTTTGTGGTCGAGGTCAATAGGTTGTAGAGTTGGGGGTCAAGTGTTGCAGCTCGAATGGCTAGGAGGTTGTCGAACAGTTTTTTTCTTTTGACGTTTTTGGTTGGAGGGTGTGTGAATGGTGCGTGAGTTCTCCTATGTCTGTTTGAAGTGGATTGAATTATTTAGCTGAAGAAATTAGTTACCCCCCCCCATTCCACACACATTAATTCTCTTCCATTTTTGTTCCCATTATAAAAAAACACTGATAAGTTCCCAGGAAAAAAATACATTAAAATAAGAAGTGAAAACAAAGGCCCCTACAGATGAGAACATAACATAAGAATAGCCTAACTGGGTCACACCAATGGTCCATCATGCCCAGTAGCCCATTCTCATGGTAGCCAATAGTGCTGCCCGATTCAGAGAAAAATATTTCATTCGATCCGATTCACCCTGTTGAATCGATTTTTCGATTAGATTCACTGTTAATGACACCGCTTTTTAAGTTTAAACAAAGTATAACAATAAATTTCACAACAACAATAAATTTCACAAAGTACTTAAAAAAAAAAAAAATCACATTTTTCCATTAAAGCAGTTCTGGAGACATTTGCTTGAACAGTCTTTTTTCCCAGTCCATAAGCAAGCAATATGAAAAAGATTTCCTTAATTATCTACTCAAACATTTTTGCTATTTACTTTCATTGTACCTATACTATTATTCAGTAGAAAAAATGGACTTAACTGTGCAGGAAATGAATCTCCTCATACACCCACCATATAGTGCAAAAATGTGCAAAGGTCTGTTTTTTTCTTTCGATCACTACATAGCCTAATGCCACACAAGCAGCGCTGTTACAAACATATTCTGAAGGTCAATGCTAAGGTTGACAAAGTTTCCTTCCTTGGACCAGAAGGAGATACTGACAAACCACTGGAAGAGATTCTAAAACAACTACCCAGAAATAACACCCAAAGACCCACTCAGTGTGTGAACCAGTTGAGTGGAGTGGACTAACTGGGGGTGGAAATGGGCCCAGAGTTTGCTCAGCAGAATTTCCCAGACTACCTCTTCCTCTCAACACACTGACATGCTACCACCACCACCAACACTAGGAACACCTCACCGAGTATGCCAGCAATGCTTATAAACTTTATAAAACACATTATTATATTTTCTTATAAAGCATATATTTTAACTGAACTCAGCCTTGCCATTCACAAAAATAGAAAAGTTCCCATTTCAAGCTGTCTCATGTACACTTTTCAAATCTAACATATTGTAATCACAAAACAGAAAATAAAATTATTTTTTCTACCTTTTGTTCTCTGATCAATATTCAAATCTTGTTGGTCCCAGGCTCTTGTTGTCTTGCTTGCCAGGGTCTCCTTTCTCCGTGCTAACCATCCGTCTGCCATCTCTGTTCTCCCCTTCCGTTTCCCTTCCCTCTCCCGGAGATCTGGCATCTTTCCTTTTTTTTGTCTCCATCCACAGCTTCACCTTTTCTCAACTCCCCACCACCCCAGGATCCACCATCTCTCCCTTTCTGTTCCCAACTATCCTCCTATCCAGTATCTCTATCCCCCCTCCACACCATCCCCTGTTTCCAAGTTCTCTCCCTTTCTGTTCCTTCCCTCCCTAAATCCCATTATGCACCATCTCTCTCCCACTCCTCTGTTTTTAGACCCATTATTTCTAACCCCCAAAGTCTGGCATATGCATGTATCTTTGAACCCCCCCTTCCCTCTCTCCCTCTGTGTACTTTTACACCAGGACCCCCCTCCCCCGAAGGTCTGTCCCCCCTCCGAAGGGCTACACCCCACCCCTGAAGACCTGCACCCCCCGAAGGACTTTACCTCCCACCCGAAGGTCTGTCCCCCTCTGAAGGCCTAAACCCCACCCCTGAAGGACTGCACCCCCCCCCCGAAGGCCTGCACTCCCTTGAAGGTCTGCACCCCCCCCGAAGGCCTGTCCCCCCCTTGAAGGCCTGTCCCACCCCCTTGTAGGCCTGTCCCCCCTTTAAGGCCTGCCTGCCTGCCTTTCCCCCCCTTGAAGGCCTGCACCCCCCTTGAAGGCCTGCACCCCCCCTTGAAGGCCTGTCCCCCCCCTTGTAGGCCTGTCCCCCCCCCTTGTAGGCCTGTCCCCCCCTTGAAGGCCTGCCCGCCTTTCCCCCCTTGAAGGCCTGCACCCCCCTTGAAGGCCTGCACCCCCCCTTGAAGGCCTGCACCCCCCCCTTGAAGGCCTGTCCCCCCCCCTTGTAGGCCTGCCCCCCCCCCTTGTAGGCCTGTCCCCCCCTTGTAGGCCTGTCCCCCCCTTGAAGGCCTGCCTGCCTTCCCCCCCTTGAAGGCCTGCACCCCCTTGAAGGTCTGCACCCCCCCAAAGGCCTACACCCCCCCCCGAAGGTCTGCACCCCCCTGAAGGCCTGCCTGCCCCCCTTGAAGGCCTGCACCCCTTGAATGTCTGCACCCCCCCCCCGAAGGCCTGTCCCCCCTTGAAGGCCTGCCTGCCTGCCTGTCACCCCCTCCCCCTTGAAAGCCTGCTTGCCTGCCCGCCCGCCCCACCCTGAAGGCCTGATGCCCCGACCCACCCCGAAGGACCGCTCGCCCCCCTGGCCTCCCCGCACCACCTATGAACAGCCGCAGCAGGATCGCGAAGTCAGCGTCGGGTACCAGCCCTAAGGGGGTGTTCCCGGCCTTGCCGTTCAGTCCCCCGCCACCCCCGAAGGACCGCTCGCCCCCCTGGCCTCCCCGCACCACCTATGAACAGCCGCAGCAGGATCGCGAAGTCAGCGTCAGCATCCCTGCGCTGCTTCCTACGTCGCGATCCCGCCCCTCCTCTGACGTCAGAGGAGGGGCGGGACCGTGGCGCAGGAAGCAGCAGGGATCGCTGACGCTGACTTCGCGATCCTGCTGCTTCCTGCGCCACGGTCCCGCCCCTCCTCTGACGTCAGAGGAGGGGCGGGATCGCGTCGTAGGAAGCAGCGCAGGGATGCTGACGCTGACTTCGCGATCCTGCTGCGGCTGTTCATAGGTGGTGCGGGGAGGCCAGGGGGGCGAGCGGTCCTTCGGGGGTGGCGGGGGACTGAACGGCAAGGCCGGGAACACCCCCTTAGGGCTGGTACCCGGGGCGGCCCGCCCCCCCCCGCCCCCCCCCTAGGTACGCCACTGCATCCTCTGCATTATTGGCTTGGCTAAATAATGTGACTGCTGTCCCTTTAAAACAAACTATCAAATACTGATATAGAGCCGACAGTCTGCAGTACCCCTCGCATCCAACACAAATCTGCCTTCCTCATTTGGAAAACTGACCTACCCCGACCACAACACAAACCTCCAGAAGATAGACCTGATCCTATGAAGACATCCTGAACCCCTCGTCAATAGCCCTGATTCCTGGCAGACATTCCAACCCCCTTCCCCCACTGACAACCCAGATCACCAACTGACTGCCCAGCATACCAGAGTGCAAATCCAAACATTACGCTTCCATTCAAGTTCTAGCCTCTCCCAACCCAAGTGCTATTGCTTGGATTAGCATCATCAGCCAAAATGGTGCCAACGATTCCCAGCAATAGTCTCACTGTACTTAATCAGGTTTAATCTGAGAAAAAATATTTTTTAAATGAAAGGAGAGTGGATGAGTAGGGCTATCTCCCAATGGATGTGTAGAAACAAGAACAGTACCTGAATTCTAGAAAATATGATGCAAACAATTTGAGAGAGAAGTAGTGATTGCAGATATGTTTGGATGTTGGTTAGGATGAGCAGCCTGGATAAGCCCTATGGTTCTTTTCTGTTGTATTATGTTTCTATGGAGCTATTTTACTAAAGTATAGTAAATTTTGCCCTTACCACACATTTAATGCAAAAATTAATCTGACTCTGATCTGCATCTGCGCTATCAGGCATTGCTTGTAATACAGGTTAGAGCCAGGAATAAAGCACAATAAAGTGGCGCTCTGCAGTTCTGTTCCCCCTCCTGATAATATTCAGTCCTCCCAGCACCTCTCCTGACAATGTGCAATGCTACCTATGACTCTCCTAATAATGCCCTGCACCCCAGTGCCTCTCCAATGATATCCATGCCTCTATGCCCCTGATACCTCTCAACAATGTCCCATGCACCCAATGACTCTCCTACTACCAATTAGGGAAGTCTCTTCTTTTCAAAAATACTGAGCTCTGGAATAAATTTCCTATCCAGTTGCGTGATCTGGGCTCTCTCCAATTATTCCGAAAACATCTGAAAACTTGGCTTTTTTTCCAAAATTGTGATCTTTGCTTCCCTCTATATTATCCCTATTGTATTCTTTTTAATTTTCAGTAAACTGTGCCGAGCTCTATCTTTATACAGAAGATATGATATATAAGCCTAAGGTGTAGTTTTAGTTTAGTTTACTACCAAGTATATGCCTTCGAATCCCTCCAGCCAAAATCCCTCCTCCTAGAAGCTGCACCTTCCCTGACATTAAGGCTCACACCTAGACCCCAGTCCTCCCACGTCACCAGATCACGTCCATGAATCTACTTGAGGAACTCCATAGTGGGTTCATGGTAACCATGGTGCTGCCAGGATCCATAATTGCTTCTATGACCCCTAATTCATCTCATGGAACTATGCCTAGATCCTACCACTCCCATACTAGGGAGTTAACACTGGATTTTTACATTGCTCGCTGCCTTTTTAAACATAAGAGATAGTAGGGTGCTACTGTCTACCATAGTAAACCTTGCATTAGCTGTTTAACAGAGATTCGTAAAAGAATATAAAGGTTGCCATACTGGGACAGACTAAAGGTCCATCAAGCCCAGTATCCTATTTCCAACAGTGGCCAACCAGGTCACAAATACCTGGCAAAATCCCTAAAAGCAAAACATTTTGGGCTCCTTTTATGAAAGTGCGCTAGCGTTTTTATCCCACGCACCGGATTAGTGCTCGCTAGCCAAAAATCTACCACCTGCTCAAAAGGAGGCGGTAGCAGCTAGCGCATGCAGTAATTTAGTGTGCGCTATTCCGTGCATTAAGGCCCTAGCGCACCTTCGTAAAAGGAGCCCTTTATGTTGCTTATCTTTGGAATAAGCAGTTGATTTCCACATGTCCATCTTAATAGTGGCTTATGGACTTTTCTTTTAGAAAATTATCCAAACTTTTTTTCAACCCTGCTAAGCTAACTGCTTTTCACCACATTCTCTGGCAATTAATTCCAGAGTTTAATTACATGAATGAAGAAATATTTTCTTCAGTTTGTTTTTAAATCTACTACTTGGTAGCTTCACACATGTCCCCTAGTCCTAGTATTTTTACAAATTATTCACAATTACCCATTCCACTCCACTCAGAATTTTATAAACCTTTATCATATCTCCCCTGAATCTTCTCTTCTTCAGGCTGAAGAGCCCTAACCACTTTAGCCTTTCTTCATAGGGAAGTCCTCTCACCCTTTTTATCATTTCATCGCCTTTCTCTGTACCATTTCTAATTCCGCTATATGTGTTTTGAGATGTGGTGACCAGAATTGTATATTGAGGTGTGACCAACTATGGAGCAACACAAGGCTATTATAACATTCTCATCCTTGTTTCCATTCCTTTCCTTATAATTCCTAGCATTCCGTTTGCTTTCTTAGCTGCCGCCATTGCACACTAAGCTGAAGGTTTCAGTATATCCTCAATGATGACACCTAGATCCTTTTCCTGGGTGGTGATTCCTGATGTGGAACCCTGCATCACATAGCTATAGTTTGAATTCCTCTTTCCTACATATATCACTTTGCAATTGCTCAAATTAAATGTCATCTGCCATTTTGATGCCCAGACTCATAAGGTCCAGCATCTCTTCTCTGTGTCCCTGTCTCTATGATCCCTCCATTCTCGACATTTCTTCTGTTTCTGTCTCTCCACTTATCCAGCTTGTCACCTCCTTTCACCTCCCTTCTCCAGACCTACCATCTCTGTCTCTTTCCCCCTCCCCACAGTCCAGCATCACTCTTTCCCTTTCTTATAGGTTCATGATAGGTTATACATGTTATTAGTTTGTTTATTTTGTCTTATTTTATAATTGATTTTCTAAATTTTGTAACCTGTTCTGTGCTTAATTGGGAGGACAGGCTACATAATGGGATAAATAAATAAATCTTTATAGAATAGCACTTTGCAAGATGCATGCATAAATTATTGCTAATTCACTCTAATAATTGATTCCAGTAGACTTCTTACTCAACTTGTGCACACAACATGGGTGCATTCCCAAATTTTCACGTGCAGTATTAAGCACCATTTATAGAATTCTTCTACATGTGCTTGAAAAAGCTTTCTTTACTGGCATCACTGGTCTTTGAGCAAGATCTTAATATCATAGGGCTCCTTTTACTAAACCACAGAAGAGTTTCTAACCGTGGGCTGGTGAGGTAAATGCTCCAATGCTTGTTCAATTCCTATGAGCGTCGGAGCATTTACCTCACTGGCCTGTAGTAAGAAGCTCTTCAGTGGTTTAGTAAAACCCAGTGATAATTTGTTTATCTAATATAATAAAGCCCTAAATGTGCATGCGCACTCCCACCTTCGTGCTCCCGTTTTCTGTGCACTGTAGGGCACCACAGGTAGGAGTGCGCATGCGTGAGAATCCCCCGAGGTGGATGTCGGCCGCGGCGGCTGTTGGCGGCTGTAGGCCGCAGCGGCGGCTGTCGGCGGCTGAAGGCCTTGGAGGCTGTCGGTATCTGCAGGCTGCAGCGGCTGCAGGCTGTGGCAGCAGATGGCTGAAGTCTGCCTGGAGGAGGACGAGGAGGAGCTGCGAGAGCTCCACAGAGGCAGGAGATGAGGAGAGAGAGATAGAGACAGATGGATGAGAAGGACAGAGGGGCTACTAGGGGGACCAGGAGAGATGGTAGGGGATAGGGAGAGATAGACTTCAGGGAGTGTGGAGGGGGCAGGAGAAAGAGATGGTCTTGGAGAAGGACAGAGGGGGACAGGAAAGGGAAAGATGGCAAAAGAGGTGAAACAGGGTCAGAGAGAGATGGTAGAGGGTGTGAAAGGGGGAAAGGGAGAGATGGAAATGGTAGGACCACTGCTGCTTTGAGGCAATGAGGGAGGAAAGGTTGGTACATCAGGACTGCTGCTGCCACCTCGGGTAAGTAAAGTCCCTGTCAGGAGGGCCAAAAGAATACAAAGGAAATGGTGAAAGGTGAGGTGGTGGGACTGGGATCAGTGGAAGGCAGGGTCCGGGCATGATAGAGGCGGGGCATGGGAGGGGTCAGAGTCAGGGTCAGGGTATAGATGGGCTATTCTAGCACCCGTTACTGTAACGAATGTAACGGGCTAAAACACTAGTACTTTCATAATCTCTAAGCTTAATTTTTGGGATATAGAATTTGGATCTACCTGGATTTGGTTCTAATCACATATCCCTGTAAATATTTTGGTAAAGTATTTAGGGGTAAATTATATTTTCTATATCCCAGAACAACTAGGATTTTACTTAGATACAAAAAGTTAATTAAATCTGTTACTTCTACTCTAGTTGTGACAATGAGAAATGGATGTAATTAATTAGAGCTTGTTGTTTCATGCCTAAAACCCTTTTCTTTTTCAGTTATTGCTTCTGTATGTCATTGAAATTTTCCTCTTTATCTCTTTTAAGACTGGGGTATAAGTTGGCCATTTTTTGTCAAATTATAAATCTAAATAATATTTTGAATATTTTGATTGCTGTCTCATATATCTGCAGCAAAGCATGGATAAACATGTGGATACATATGCACCAGTTATGCATCTAGATTTTCAGAAAACCTTTGACAAAGTCCCTTATGGGAGACCCCTGTGAAAATTAAAGAGCTTTGGGATGAGAGGCAATATCATGTTGTGAACTGGGAACTGGTTAAAACATAGGGCTCCTTTTATCAAGCTGCGCTATCGGTTTAACGCGCATAATATCTGCGCTAGCTGCTAACGCCTGCCTTGAGCAGGCAGTAGTTTTTTGACCAGCGCCGGGGTTAGCGCATGATTAAAAGTTGCGCGTGCTAACCCTGCTAGCGTGGCTTGATAAAAGGAGCCCATAATAAATAGAGAGTAGGGTTAAGTGAACAATTCTTTCGGTGGAGGAAGCTGAATAGTTGGAATCTGTACTGAGACCAGTGTTTTCTTTAATATATTTATACATTTTCTAGAGATGGAAATGATGAGTGAAGTGAAATCAAATATGAAAATCACAGTGAGACATTACAGGAGGATGAAATGAGCCCTCCAGGAATAGCAAAAAATGTACTGTACCCTACACCACTACAATAGTGTTTAAGCCTGCAGGTGGCACCTATATGCATGTACAGTAGGCATTTTGTGGTTTTCGGAAATGTCATACTTCCTGCCACAAATATACTAGTTAGAATGGGATATGGGCCTGGATCCTCTTCTTTATAGTCCACTGTACTGACAACTAAGTCATTCCAGTGACCTGTGTGGTGATCTAAGAGGAATGCCCATTATATCTGGTGCTGTCATAGAGCCTGGTATGTACTATCACACTCACATCTTTGGGTGGTCTTCTGGTCATTTAGAGCAGTGGTTCTCAACCCTGTCCTGGAGGACCACCAGGCCAGTTGGGTTTTCAGGATAGCCCTAATGAATGTGCACGAGAGAGATCTGCATATAATGGAGGTGCCAAGCATGCAAATCTGCTCCATGCATATTCATTAGTGCTATCCTGAAAACCCGATTGGTCTGGTGGTCCTCCAGGACAGGGTTAGGAACCACTGATTTAGAGCACCTTTTATAACTACATTGTGTTTGAGACAGGTCTAGACAAAAACATCTCAATTTTGCCCTAGACATTTTGGTTTTGTTTCATTATGGCAGAAAAGTGTCCAACTTTTGGGAACACTCAAGTTCTACCCAAAACATGATCCAGACACTTCCCTTTGAAATTTGAACAAACTGCAGGGAAAGATGGCTCAAGTCCGAGTTTTGAAAATCACAGCTTAGATGTTTTTGTGATAAAAATATCCTTAGACACTTTTATCTTTTGAAAATGAACTCCACTTACTTTTGCACTTTGCAACAACAGCCAGACACTATTTTGGTAGAAAATGTTATATAAAAAGGTCCTGAAGGTTCGGGCATCCCAATGGCCTGGACTTTCAGTTAGAGGATTTTTAAAAATAGACGTTTGGGTGGTTTGCCTTTCAAAAATAGGTATTTTCTTACTGCCGACCTTAGACATCTAGCACCATACATCCAAATTGGACTTAGATGTATGTTTTGAAAATGCCCCTCCATGATGAAAATATATTTGCATGGTTCTAAAATAAGGAAACCTGTCAAAGGATAGCTGGATAAATATTTCCAAGCAAGATAAATAGATATGTATATAGTTCATATGGTAAAGGAAAAAATTTACACCAATGAAGCAAACCTTTGTGTAAAATGCCTCTTGTAGTCAAATAAATTGATGTGTTCCCCAGATTGTTCTGAAATAAATACATTAGTAATAAAACCAAATATTTCAACCTGCCCTTCCACGTTTGAAGGTTACCTACCAACAGATTAAAGCTGTCAAACCTCAGGGTGCTTATTATATACTATCCCTGTTATGGTTGACTTTGAAACTATTAGCCTTTGCCTCTGACATTTCCTGTTCTGCCTGGTTAGATGTGTTTATGTTGCAGTAATCCACATATTAATTTGAGAGTGGTGCGAGTAATACTCCGCTTCAATTAATTGCTAACAAGTTATGTTTATTGAATTGCTTTTGTTGACACCCAAAGCACAATTACACTTGGTGGTTAACTTTTTAAGTCATATACCCTCCCTTTTACAAAACTGCGAAAATGTTTACTGCAGGCCAGCACGCTGAATATGCTGCGCTTCTCTCGACACTCATAGAGTTCCTATGAGCATTGGGAGCAGCGCAGAGTATTCAGCATGCCGATGCCTGGAATGCGCTCCCGAGAGAGGTGGTGGAGAGTAAAACTGTGGCTGAGTTCAAAGAAGCGTGGGATGAACACAGAAGATTTAGAATCAGAAAATAATATTAAATATTGAACTAGGCCAGTACTGGGCAGACTTGCAGGTCTATGTCTGTGTATGGCCGTTTGGTGGAGGATGGGCAGGGGAGGGCTTCAATGGCTGTAAATGGGCTGGAGTAAGTCTTAACAGAGATTTCGGCAGTTGGAACCCAAGCACAGTACCGGGTAAAGCTTTGGATTCTTGCCCAGAAATAGCTAAGAAGAAAAAAAAATTTTAAAAAAATTTAAATTTAAATTGAATCAGGTTGGGCAGACTGGATGGACCATTCGGGTCTTTATCTGCCGTCATCTACTTTGTTACTATGTTACTATCTATGGTAAAAAACGCTTTTGCAGTTTTGTAAAAGGGGAAAGGGGATAGAGAAATTAGAAAGTTATAATCTAGAAAGTAAGAATTAATGGATTAACGTATATACATTAGAAACAAGCAAATGGTTATGAACAAACTATTGCAGATTATGTTCCCTATACATTTAAATCCGTATAATATGAGGGTCTCCTTGCACCACTTGTATTAAAGTCTCCAACACAAGTGGTGTAAGGAGAGCCTCCTTATTATCCGGATTTAAATGTACAATGAGATATAATGAGAGTGAAAGCATCAGCCCCTGAGGAAACTTGCCAGTGAAACGGCTGGGTAGCCATTGGGCTATAAGTTAAGTGTTCTTCTAAAATGAATTATAGCCCCATATTGATATATTTGAATATTGCCTGCACTAATTAATAAAACGAGACTGATGATGAACACAGTGGGTGTTTGAGGTCTCGTATATGGAACATAATCTGTAATAGTTTGTTCATAGCCATTTGCTTGTTGTATTATAAGTTGAACAAACTGTTTTTCCATTGACAATATGGACTATACATTAGAAACACCACATATTTTTCTGACTTATATTTCATATGTAGTTCCAAAAAACTAATTTCAAAGAAAATTTTCAAACAGTTCTTTCCCAGGAGTTTTGGCTATTGGATTCCAAACAGATTCACATTTTCTTTTTAAGAAAAAAGGAAACAGGACAACTAAATACTATTAAAGAACCAAATAATTCTTCTATTTCTGCCTAGTTTTATCATCTAAAGTTACTTGTTTCATTATATTACTTTTCCTTTGCAAAAGACTGGTGGCTATTTAGTAGGTGAAATAAATAAAACCTTTTTGACACAGTTAATATATGCAACTGTCATTATATTTAATGTATGCAGTAAGGTTGACACAAATGAGCAAAACTGAGATTTTCCAAAGATGCACTCGTTCAAGTTCATAAGGAAAAAAACAATCTACTTTCAGGTCCCATTGAAAGTTTTAGAGGTTTGTTTTCAGGAGCAAATGTCAACATTTTATCTGACATTCAAAACTACCCACTGAAACTATCACAGCCACCCTGCCACACACACCCTCAAATTGTACCAACTGACTTACCAACCCGTAAAATAAACATAAAGGCCTGGATTCTCTAAACGGCACCTACATCGGCCGGAGTCTTCAAAAATGGTGCTGGCCGTGTGTCAATCATGTGTAACATAACATAATACAGTATAACATAAAAACTTACTTTTATACCGCATAACCATAACGTTCCATGCAATTCACAATAGAAAGATGATAGTCAAAATAAAGTTAATTACCTAAAAATTCAATGTTTAGATGTGTTTTTAAGTGTTTCCTGAACTGCTGATAAATATAGCGGTCTTCAATAAAGAGTTTAGGTCCTTGTCCCAGGAAGCTGCCTGATAAGATAAGAGATGATGGTGATATTTATTAAATCTACATCCTTTGACAGATGGAAAAGAGAAAAAAGTGTATCTAAGTGCCTAAAATGTTTTACATTAACAAATGTAAAATCATCCACTAAATAACCAGATGTAAGTCTGAATAATACTTTAAAACAAATATAGCCAAATATGAATTTTACTTGAGCCTCTATCGGCAGCCAATGTAATTTATGCAGAAAAGGAGTACCATGATCAAACTTTTTCAGATTAAAAATCAATCAAATTGCTGAATTTTGAATAATACATAATATATGGAAGTTTTTTTGAGTGCCTGCCAAATAAACAATATTAAAATAATCCAGTTGACTTAAAATCAATGATGACGTTAACGGGTGCATTAACAGAATCGCAGCTGCCAAAAAACGTAGGAGCTGGTAATTTAGGCCAGGGTTTTAAAGACCTACATTACTGGTGCCTAAGTTTGATGGAGAATCATGCAAGTGGCACCTAAGGTCATCTCCATCCCTAACCACACTTACTTTGACCTTAGGTCCTACTAGGCACCATGCTGAGATGCAATTCTGGCACCTAATTTTTTAACAACTTTTTAACTGTGTGGTCAATTACTGTGCCAATTAAAACCAATTAAAGCAATTAAATTAAGAAATGATAGGGTGCCTGCTGCTGCCTAATTTAAGGTGTCGTTTATAGAATCTGGCCCAAATCCAAAAAAACAAGATACCAACAAATAACCCACCACCCTTCATTCTGCCCAAATTCCCTAAACAACCCTACTGCAACTACCCTTCATCCTCCAAACTGCCCCAATTCCAAAACTACTCCCATTCAACTGCCATACCCCCATAAACTACGCCTGAAACCACTCTATCAGTTGCCTCTTCTATAAAACCTACCCTTCTGCAACAGTTCCACAAACCCATAATTTGCCTTAACCCCAACAAGTATCTCGCTTGCCAGTGCCTAACCCTCTGCAACTGCTCCATCAGCCCACAAACTATCCCCACCTGCAAAACCTACTCTCACAAATTCTACCACCCCAAAATCCAACTCTGCAACTAGTCCAACCCAACAAACTGCCTCACAATCAAAACTAATACCTGAAAATTGTCCCTCAAATACCCTATGATCTGCCATTCTGTAAACTGCCCTCACTTTCAAAGCCTAGCCCTTCCAACTGCCCCACCACCCTGTAAATGACTGTTACTATCGAAAACTATCCCTTTCAACTGCCTACACTGCCAAAGATTGCCTCCAACTGCTCCGCCAACGAGCAAACCTTTCCTATTTCCCAAAACAACCACCCTGCAGCTGAACCACCAACACCACACCAATTGACTACCTCCATAGTTCTCCTCTTGCAAACTTCCTCACCATCTCCATCTTACCCCACACTTACTAGAGAGCCTGACCAAAATCAGGATCTTCGCTTTCTGCCAAAACCGAATCTGTGAATGAAATTGCTTGCTCAGTTTCGGCAGAAACAAAATAACAAAAATTAACTTGCCTTCTCCAACAGTCCCTGCTCCCTCCCCCCACATGACTATAAGAAATCCCCCTTCTCGAACCCACCCTGAAACAGATCACCTCCTGAACCCTCGCCCCTTGGTGGTGGCTCTCTCCTGGGCCTAACTTGGTAATGGGTAGTAGGCACAGACAGAGGCGTAGTGAGAGAGGTTGGCACCCGTCATCTCTGCACTGTGTATCCCCTACTGTTCCCACCTTGCCCCGTCCTACCATGCACCCCCCTCCCCCCAGCATATCTCTTTAAATGTTTGCTGGTGAGAGCAGCATCTTTCACCTGCTGCCTGTGCTGACTTTCACTCCTTTCTGATGTCACCCTTAGGTAGCTGCTCTAACCACTAGGCTACTTCTCTACTCTAATGTATGTACATACATGCGTTGTATATAAAATGAACATGTAAATAATGGCTTTATCCATGCTTTATCATAGTGACATTCTGAACACACCTGCATGCAGGTCACAAAAGAAGTATGTGACTTATTGACACCATATATATTTTTATATGCATTACCCCTAAGGCAATTTTAGAAAACCCTTTATGGGAGTCATATGACACAGTGGAATGGAATATTAGCTTCTCAGATTAGCTCCTCCACATTTTCTTCTTCAATCTGCTCATTAACGGACACTAAGTTTCAAGTTTCAAGTTTATTGTGTATTTGATTAATCGCTTACTCAAATTTCTAAGCGATGAACAAATCTTTCAAATTACAGATTAAAACTGAGGTTATTAAAAACAAGTAGACACTAAACAAACATAACAGATTAGTAACTAACAATATAAACAATAACAGAAGAAACAGAAGGAATGAATGGGTAAGGAAATACAATATTGATGATAGAAAGAGGAACAATTATGGTAGGAAACAATGAAGGGGAATAAGATAGTAACCTTGTAAGAGTTTATAGCGGTAGGTTCGGACTCCTATGCATCATAGGCATCTTTAAAAAGAAAGCTCTTAAGTTTACTTTTAAATTTATCTAAGTTATTTTCTTCTCTTAAATAAATAGGAAAGGAGTTCCAAGTTTGAGGAGCTGTAACAGAAAAAATAAAATGCCGCCGTGTGTTGATAACTTTGAGTGAGGGTGTAACTAATAAATGTTGGTCGATAGATCTCAGTGATCTGGATGGGGTTACATCTGCCGGGATACGAGACTAAGGTCCACACTTTAGTGTAAATTGTGGATGCCCTTGAATAATGTTCACCAAATCAACAACAAAAAAAAAAAGACAAGGAGAAAGCAAGAGAAACCAAGAACAAAATGGCAAAAAGGCATGTCTTTCAGACCCTCAATGAGTTCACTATGGATGGCTGAACTTACTGCAGTGATGCAGCGATGGGCTGAAAACTTCAGCAGCTCTATGATGTGTAGAAGAAGCGCATGAATGTATTGATATCATGGGTTTGGAAATGGATTCATATCAGTAGTGCACCAATGTTTTATATGATCAGGCCCAAGTAGGGCAACATTTGCAAGCTGAAATGCAGAAGCAACAGCAGTAGAGTTACCATATTTTACAAAGGGAAACCCTGGACACATAACCCCGCCTCATTCTGCCCAGCCCCTCCCAGTTCTGTCTCCAGTAGAGGTCGGCATGGGGATGGGGATTGCGGGACTCCTGCGGGGATCCCACCCCCAGGCTCACGGGACTCTCACGGGGATGGATCCGGGGTTCCCGAGGCCTGGAAAGAGAATTAGTAGAAGATAGACAAAAGCAGAAACTGGGACCAAGATGATGGAAAAACAAAATGTCCCACCAGCTACAGCAAGGAGGATGTTAATTTTGAGGGGGCCTATGCTCAAAGTGGGAGTCCCAGCTCCCTCTCATGGCTATACCACCAATTGTGTTTAGTACACAATGAAGTACTTGCTGAGTTTGTTTTGGGGTTTCCAGTTCAGTTTTGGCACATTTTTCTTATGCAACCATTGCCCTGAAAAGTGCCTCTCTCAATTCACCTTTAAATGATTTTGATGCTGTATTGTTTGATTCTTTACTCATTGCTGCATTAAAAACCATTTGTGGATCTTGGAAGGACCTCGCACAAGTTACCTATGCCAGATGGTGGAACCAGATTTGCTTGCTCTACAGATATGAGCTTTATAGTGCCAAAAAAAATCAAACTCATTTCTTTTTGCAAGAATGGTCAACTCTACAGTCACATGATCTAATGTCTATTTTAATTCTTTCTGGTGATGTATGCATCTCTCATTTCTGTTCACTGTTATTTGTTTATATTGTATTTTATTGTTGGTTTAAATAAACTAAGACTTAAAAAAAAAAAATTGTTCGAAGTAACTGTTGCTTTTTATGGGGACAGGTAACTTTTATGGGAGGATGGGCAGGGACAGAGGAGATTCCTTGTGGGGATGAGTGGGGACAGAGGGGATTCCTCGCAGGGACGTAGGAGATTCTGGCGCGGACAGGTGGGATTTCTGTCCCCGCACAACTCTCTAGTCTCCAGCCCTGTCCAGTTCCATCTCCAGCCCCTTCCCTAGAAAGCCTCCTCTCTTCTGCGATGAGCTCTTCTCAAGTCTGGAGGGCCTGGAGCATGCGCCAATATGTGTGACATCATTCGTGCATGCTCAGAGGCCAGAGTTCATCGGGGCTTTCCAAAACCCAGAAAATGCTAGGTTTTGAAAAGCCCATCCGGGAGCTCAAACAGTCCTTTAAAAAGAGGACATGTCCGGGTTTTCCCTAGACAACAGGAACTGGAGTAAAAAGTAGACTTAGAAAAGGTCCCATCACAACAATTTGCAGTTGGTGGGCTTGCCTAAAATAACAGCTGACACAGAATTATGAGGGTTTTTGTAATCTTGGTTCCCACAAGCTTTACAATTGCAGAAAAGGCTGCAGGCATTCCATATAGAACAAGTGCATAGACTGGGGCTGTGGAAAGAGATGAATGGACGGCTTTGGATTGTTATTTTCAGGATCTTGAATTTTGCACATAAACATTGGAATTTTCTGCATGCCTATAATATATTTAATCTGCTTCACCCTACTAAGCAGAAATTTCAGATTTGGAGTTCCCTGCCACTTTCTTTGAGTGGCAGAGTTGCTTTATTTCACATGACCCTGTTTCAGTAGCGTACCAAGGGGGGGTGGGGGGGAGGTCCGCCCCGGGTGCACGCCTTGGTGGGGTGCATAGCCGGCTGTTCTCACTGCCTCTAACGCCAGCCCTGCAGCTCCAGACTTCCCCACACATGCTCCCCCCCCCAGATCGCTATTATTTTAAACGTTATGGCACCGTGGCGCTGTATCGATCAAAGGAGACTTCTAACCTCGGCCTGCCCCAGAACTCTTCCTGCAGCCACTGCCCGCCTAGACGGGAACAGGAAGTTGCTGTTGCAGGAAGAGTTCCGGGGCAGGCCGAGGTTAGAAGTCTCCTTCGATGGATACAGCACTGCAGCTGCCATAATGTTTAAAATAATACCGATCGGGGAGGGAGCAGGTGTGGGGAAGTCTGGAGCTGCAGGGCTGGCGTTAGAGGGACTAAGAGCTGATGGTGCCGCAGAGTCCTGCGTTGGGGGAGGGAGGAAGAAAGAGTAACCGAAGCATTGCTGCAGGGGAGAGTGTTGTTTACCCAGCTGGAGGGAGAAGGAAGATGAAGGAGGGAATGAAAGGAGATGCCAGGGCTTGGAGGGAAGGAGGAAAGTATGCCAGCCTAAGGGACAAGGAAGGGGGAGATCTCAGAGCATGGAGGGGGAGGGAAAGATGGAAGGAAAGGAGAGAAATGCCAGAGAATCTGGTTCAGCAGGAAGTTGTCTAACTTTGTGTTGAATCCCTGGAGGTTGTTTTCCCCTATAACAGCCTCTGGAAGAGCATTCCAGTTTTTTACCACTCTCTGGGTGAAGAAGAACTTCCTTATGTTTGTCAGAATCTAACCCCTTTTAACTTTAGAGAGTGCCCTCTCGTTTTCTCTACCTTGGAGAGGGTGAACAACCTGTCTTTATCTACTAAATCTATTCCCTTCATTATCTTGAATGTTTCGATCATGTCCCTTCTCAGTCTCCTCTTTTCAAGGGAGAAGTGGCCCAGTTTCTCTAATCTCTCACTGTACGGCAACTCCTCCAGCCCCTTAACCATTTTAATCACTCTTCTCTGGACCCTTTCAAGTAGTACTATGTCCTTCTTCATGTACGATGACTAATGCTAGGCGCAGTATTCCAGGTGAGGGCGTACCATGGCCTTGTACAGCGGCATGATAATCTTCTCTGATCTGTTCGTGATCCCCTTCTTAATCAGTCTCTCTTTCTCTACTAAGTCAATTCCCTTCAACATCTTGAATGTTTCGATCATGTACCCTTCAGTCTTCTCTTTTCAAGAGAGAAGAGGCCCAGTTTCTCTAGCCTCTCATTGTATGGCAATTCCCCCAGTCCCTTAACCATTTTTGTCACTCTTCTCTGGACCCTTTTGAATAGTACTATGTTCTTTTTCCTTTTTCTGTGTCCTTGGAGGTGCGGGATTCCTGCCTCACTGAGAAGTAAAAGAAACAACAAACTGGACAGGTGACACCTTGGCACTCTTTCATCCCACATAAAATATCAACACACAACAAAATGTCTAAGAAGAAGAGTAGATTTATTATGGCCACAGCATTATACTACTTATGTTAAACATTATACTACATATGTTAAACATAATTTATAGTACCTTGCAATTAAATTGTGACAGGAATCCTGCTAGCCCTACCAGAAACAGGGAGGAAGATCCTGTATGCCCCATTAAAAAATCCTGTCTTCAGGTCTAGCAAACATCCTTAATTTTAATATCTTTATTAATTTTCAGATCAAATACATAGTGCAAACAATATTCAGTAAAATAATACATTAAACAGCACTTATAACCAAACAAATATTAATACACAATATATTACCCACCCACCCTCTCTGGATGTGTGTAAGAATCAACTAGGAATTAAAGGTTTATTCGATTAATCAGTTTTAATAAATACCATTAATGGACCTCATGTTTCTTTAAATTTTTTTATTATTTCCCAATTGCTTAGCATTCATTCTTTCATATCTATAATATTGACAAAGAATTTCCCACCAAAAAATAAAGTTCAATCTGTCCCAGTTCTTCCAATTCCTCATTATTAACTGCATGGCCACCCCCATCATAATAATAATAAGTCTGTTTTTTTTCTATCAATTGGACTCTTAGGTTTCAATAAAGTCCCAAATAAAACAATGTCATAAGACAGTGGAACAGAAGGCTCCGATATCCTCTTAATTTTATCCCATTTTGATTTCCAGAAATTGAGTATCAAGGGTCAGTAAAATAACAAGTGATCCAGTGTCCCTACCTCAAGATGACAGTGCCAGCATCTATTAGCCTTTGAACTATCCAACTTTTGTAAACGAACAGGGGTACAAAAAATTTTAAATAACAGAAAAAAAACAAGTTTGTCTCATTGGCAGCCAAGCTCCACCCCTCTAGCAAACATCCTGAAGAGTTTAGAAAGCCTGTGCACAGCCTTAGAGAGGAGCCTACACCTTTAAGAATGCCCAGAGCTCAGGCTGACATTCAGAGTGCAGGGCCCTTTGAGATCTTGCCTGTCCCTGCTAGGAGGGGGCATGGCTGGATGCCAAGACTTCCATTTCCTGAGCTTTTCTCATCAGATAGAGAGAGAGAGAGGGAAACAGCTGGAACAAGTTGGGAAGGAGTCCAGTCCTTCCTGCTGAACAGGAGCCAGCACAAGGCAGGTCCCCAATGGACCCTGATGACTGGGAGATGGAGGAACTTGCTGAAAGCCACACTAAGCCAGTCACAGAAGCCCAGCTAGAGGATTATGCCATGGAGTTTCAAGAAGACTATGCTTTGCCTGACCTTAGGGGAGAGCAGATGGATTGTATGTAGGCTGATTAAGCCTGACAGTTATTTTTTTCCTTTCACTGGAGTTTTCATTTTGATGTTTTTTTAAAACCTGCCTTAGTGTTTATGCTAGGGACATTGTGGGGCATGTCCAGCCATCCTAAGGAATTGTAAAGCCTTTTTGTTTGTTTTTGAAGCAGCTTGTGCACTGCTCTGAGTTGTGCTTAGGGGGTGAGAAGTTATAAACTGTGCCTGTCTTTTTGGAGGGTGACAACACCTGTGATGTATGGGCCTTTCTCTTCCCAGCCTGTTGGGGAATTCAGTTCTACCTAACAGAGCTTCAGCCAGAGCCAGAGTGTGTGCTTTTCTGGACTAATTTTGATAGGCCAGATAGTGTGGCCAGAAGAAAAGTTTTGGAATTTCATTTTTGAAAGTTGAACTTTATCCAGAGCACTGGTTGTGCTAAGTTTGAACTTAAGGAACTATCCTTGGAGCTAAAGGGTGAACAGTTTTGCTTAAAAGCTCCAGTGTGAGAAACTGTGAAAACATTATTTTTGTCTTTGTGAAATAATTGGAGGACGTGAGAGTTCTTGGGAGCTCTTGCCATAACTACCATCCTATTTGAGTTTTGTTTTTGCCAATAAAGTGTTTTCTGCGTTATATAACAGGGGACTCTCAATGTGCAATCTGTGGGAGGCACTGAGAGCTGTGTTCCATGGCCTTTTTTTCTTCTCTGGAACAGTGATTCAGAGGTGCAACTAGGCCTAGCCAGGATCCTGTCCCACAATATACATGAATCCTAGCCCCCCTCTGTAGAAGTAGGGGACTGTCCCGGGTCTTTTACAACAGTGTTTCTCAACCTGCGGTATGCGTTCCCTAGGGAGTATGCGGGCTGACCGCCACCCGAGATATCTCCCTGCCAGCCTCCTGCTGAAGCCGCCGCCGATAAGCTACATCCATCCCCCCCCCCCCCATATCCCACCTTCCCCGCCACCCCACAGCTCCATTCAATGATCCCCCACCGCTGCAGGAAGGACCAGGTGTGGGCAGTGATTGCACACTGCCAGCCCACAAGCCTTCCCCCCGATGTCAATTCTAATGTCAGAGAGAAGGTTCTGGGCCAGCCAATCGTGGGGGATGACTGAATGGAGCTGTTGGGTGATGGCATCGAGGATTGGCAAGGGGCAGGCAGGCTTCGGCGTGGGTCAGCTTCGGGGGGAGGGGGCATGAACGTGGGACACAAGGGAGGGAGGAAGGGATCACTAACTTGGAATGAGGGAGGGAATAGAACGGGACGTGTGAGGCGCTTTGGCATCCCTTTTGAGAGAAGCCTGATCGGTCGGGACACACCCTGATGTAGCCTATCGGTGAAACGCTGGCCTTCGTTGGTGTGCCGATCAGCAGAAGATAAGTGGATTTTTCTTCCATTAGTCTTTTAAATTTTAAGTGAATTATAGTTAGAGGCTTAAATGTCCAAATTATATTGAAGGTTTTTTTGCTTGACCACCTTTACAATCCACTTTGGTAGTGGTGGGAGGACCTGTTCTGAGGCTTTTTCCTTCATTTTTAATTGGAATATAGCCTTGACTGTCCTTACACTACATTATAGGACATCACAGTAGTCTACATTGAAAGTGTTTATTATCTTATGCATTTTATTTTCATAGTATCTGAGTTTGTACCTAGCATATGTAACACCCGGAGCCCATCATTTTTTGACACCCCCAATCTGCATGAAAAACATGATTTTTAGTAACAATCCACACATCACACATGAATACCTAGGAAAAGGCAGCATCTTACATACTGCAGTGACCAGTACATCAATAAACCCATTGTAAAACTAAACAAGCCAGACTAGTACAGATCAATCCTAACAGAAAACCATGTCTTTTTGAACACACAGAACACAGAAAACACCTTCGCCTAGTATGTAATCACAAACTAACCCCTCCCCCTTTTACAAAACTGTAGTGTGGTTTTTAGCCACGGTGGTAACAGCTCAGATGCCAAAGCTAAAAAACACTCTACAGTTTTGTAAATGGGGAGATAGAATAAAAATACGTAGACAAAGGTTAAAAGAAGCTGGACTCCTCATAAAATGCAACACCACAGAAATAGCAATGCATCTCCCCTAAAGTAAATATAAATAAATAAATAAATATAATTTTTTTCTACCTTGTCTTCTCTGGTTTCTGCTTTCCTCATCTTCTTGTCACTCTCTTCCTTTTATCCACTGTCTACCCTCTCTCTGCCTTTTCTATATGGCATCTTCTCTCTTTCTATTCCCGTTCTAGAAACTTTATGCATCCTCCTACCATTTCTCGCCCATTAGTCTGGCATCCATCTTCTTCCCTTCCCTTCCCTCCTCCAATGGTCTGGCATCTCTCCTCTCCTCTTCTTCACTTCCCTCTCCCACACCTACATGCTCTGGCATTTCACTTTCTCCTCTCCCTTCCCCCCACTTCCATCAGCATCTGCCCCCTTTCTCTCCCTCCAGCCCAATTCCATGCAGTATCCTTCCTCCTTATGTCTCTTTCCCGGCAATTCCATCAACATCTGCCCCTTTCTCTCTCTCCACCACCCTTCAATACACCCTGACCCCCTTTCTCACCCTTCACCATGATTCCATACCATCCTAACCCCCCTTTCTCACCCTCCACACCCTTCCATAACACCCTGACCTCTTTTCTCTCCCTTCACCACCCTACTATGCTCCTTTCTTTCTCCATCCCAAATCAGCTGCTTCTGTTCCAGATGGAAGAGGTAAGTGATGTTGGAGGGGGCTGGGCCGACAGATGCAGGGAGTTGTGGCAAGATCCCACGATAACTGAAGCTGCCGGTCCACCCTCCCCCCCCCCCCGACGTCACTTACCTCTTCCAGAACAGAGGCGGTAGATGGTGCAGTCATCGCGGGTCCTTCGTTCACCAGTGCGGCTGCCGACTCTGTTCTGTTATAAGTACGGCAGCCGCGCTGAGGTGCCATTTGGAGCAGCACGGGAGGTTCCGAATCTGGCCAGCTGTACACCGTCTTGGAGCATGCACCTGGGGCGGACCAACACCCCCCCCCCCGCTCCCCCCTTGGTACGCCACTGCACAGACCGAAACAGCAAAATTTCATTTGACATAGTCCCAGTCCCCCTTTTCTATGAAGGGGGGTCAGTGCCACAGAAAAAGCGGGGTCTACCCCAGACTTTGACAGAATTCGGGGGGGGGGGGGATAAAGGCATCAAAAAAAGGAGTCAAAGGTTAAGGAGGGGAATGTGCTTTTACGGTAACCCCTGATGAAATGATGGCAGTTCATTGGCATTTATGCAGTCTATGCCCAGGCAGGGCGGAAAGTAGAGGGAGCTGTGTGACTCAAAAGGCTAGGTACCCTGCCCTGAAGAGAACTAGATAAAATCTTTACAGGGATTCATATATGTAATTGCATTATACTGTAAGTTGCACTCATATATGTAATTGCAAGATACTGTAAACTGTGTTTAATATATTCTTCCATTGTAACCCCCTTCATGAATCTTTTGTAATCCGCCTTGAACCACAAGGTAATGGCGGAATAAAAATCTCTAATGTAATGTAATGTAATATATGTAAGTAGTACAATGCTGCAGCCATAATAAACCACTCTTCTTCTTAGATGTTTTGTCATGTGTTGATATTGTATGTGGGATGAAAGAGTGCCAAGGTGCCACCTGCCCAGTATGAGGTTTTGAACACTAGGAGGTTTTTATAGCCCATGAAGGGCTGAATTCACTAAGCCCACTGATCAACTTCCAACCACTTGGCGACCCCTTTACGACCTGATTTCCCTCTGACCCGATTCACTAACCTCTGTCCCGATCATCCTCCAATCCGTGTAAATGAGGAGGAACGGCATTCAAATGTAGGCAGAAGTGATTCACTAAAATAAAAAAGCAACACTGACTGGGCTGACCGATCCAAAAATAAGCGACTACCGAGGACCAGTTGCTGAGGACCTTTCCGACTGCCCTGCCTTCTGCCGCTCTGCTTCTCTGCTCTCAGCCCCAATCTCCTGCTATCTCCTGCCTGCCCCAATCTCCTGCTCTCGCCCTGAATCTCTCCTGCCACCCTGACTTTCCTGCCTTTCCCCACAGTGCAAGCCCGTAGTTTTAATCCACGGTCTTAAAGCGGGTTAAAATCACGGGCTCGTGAAAAAGTTAAAACCAGTTAAAAAAGTAAAATTTGGGCTCGGATGGCCAGCGCATGCACAGACCATCTACAGATGGTCTGCACATGCGTTGGGATCACTGTAGAGCGATCTGGGCAGGCGGTTGGGGGCGTGATTCTGATCGTCCTCATTTGCATGAGGGCGATTTGTGAATCAGCCCCCCAGAAACGGATCAGATCGGATCCCTCACGGATTGGATCCAATCCGTGCCCTTAGTGAATCTAGCCCAAGTGATAACCCTTTCAGTCAGAGAAAAGGTGTCTGCTCCAGACAGGGGTCTGAAGCTTTTTTCCTCTTTTTTTGTTGACATTAATTTTAGAGGAAACTTGTATTTTTCATCTCCTTTTCCTAGTATTTGATGTGACACTGAAGAACTGATTGAGCTTTACAGCTTTTTTGTTATTGTTGTTATTATAGTGATTACTGTACTACCCCCGCTCCCCCCCCCAAACAAATACACATGTAATTTGAAATCATTTGGAGCTGGCATTCAACTTTTAAAGTATGTAAACTTAATTTAGCAGATGATGAATGGCACTGTGTCTGGTTCTGATTGTGTAAAACCTAACAGGGATTTGCTAATATCACTGTTCATCTTTTTCACAAATTTTGACACAGTGACAATCATCTTTTCATTCTCTCATTAAGATCTAAATGAGACGGAATGCATGACATATAAGTTTAAGTAGTGAAACAATTTTACCCAGAGATGGACACATTTATTGGAGTCCACTTCAACAAACAATACTGGCATGTCAACAGAGCCCAGTCATGATCACAAATGTCATTTTTATTCAGTGTCTCCGACAAGTTTCTTGTCAGCGTTAGATACTGATCTACATTTAATTTTCTATTATTTTCCTAGTTTATTTTTTTTAAAACTCTGATCGGGTATACTAGTTAGAACTAGGCATGCTGGGTTGCTTTGCATATTCTTGAAAATATATATATATATATTTTCATTTTTCTTATGGCCTAATAAGAAAAGACAGTTTTTCTTTACAGAAGAAACCACAGGCTCTTTCCAATGTCAATTCTGCCAGAAAAGTTAGCATAATTACTTTTCAATTTTTCAAAATGTCATACTAAATTAGAAGGAAGTTCATGGTTTAATTATGCTTGTAGTTTTTTTGCCATAAGAAAATGTTATCTGTTAATCTAGGAGCCAGAGGTAAATTCAGTGAAATGAACATAATTGTATTTAGTTCTGTAACATGACATTGAAGGTGGCATATACAATGCTCAGTCTATTAAAAAAAGGTTAATAACAATCCTTCTAAATTACAAACCCTGAACTTTGAAATGCTATTAATTAAGGGGAAAAAGTTATTCAGTGTTAGGTCTTTATTCACAATGACAGAAAAAAATTTAAATTAGCATAATTTAAATAGTGTGCTTTTTGAAGTACAAATTTTTCTTCACTATTCCTATTTTTCTTCACTTTCCTATTGTAGAGACAATAGGAAATAAGTATGAATATGAAATATGTACACCAACACACAAAGGCCTGGATTCTCTAACCAGCACATCCAAATGCCTATACTTAAATTTAGTTGCATAACAATCCAATTTTCAAATTCAGTCTAAATGGGCACCGTGAATTTGAAAATCAGTATGTTTTATGTTGTCCTAAAGCAGGGGTAGGCAATTCTGGTCCTCGAGAGCTGGAGCCAAGTCAGGTTTTCAGGATATCCACAATGAATATGTATGAGATGGATCTGCAAGCACTGCCTCCTTGAGATGCAAATCTATCTCATGCATATTTATTGTGGATATCCTGAAAACCTGACCTGGCTCCGGCACTCAAGGACTGGAATTGCCTACCCCTGTCCTAAAGCATTCAAATATTTTTATACTTAGGACCCCAATTAATTGCTTTAATTATTTCATGAATGTTTTAGTCAGCATTAATGTCTTTGTTTTATAATAGTCTATATTATTAGTGGGGGGGGAAAGGTTTCAAGTGCTCACAGGTACCTGACGTTAGAGTGTTCTTGCCAGGTTACCCTTAGGTGAGCTATCATTAGCATTCAAACAACCCCCCTATGTCTATATGACTTTCCCCCTCTTCTATTAAACTGCACAAGCAGTTTTTAGCACAGAGAGCCACGCTGAATGGTCCGCGCTGCTCCCGACACTCATAGGAACTCTATGAGCGTTGGGAGCAGCCCGAGCCTTTCAGCACAGCTCCCCACGCTAGTGCAGTTTAATAGAAGAGGCCCTATGTCTTGATAGCTTTAAATTTTTGCCTTACAGCGATTTTTACTGATTATTGACAATACGCTATTACTTAGCTTTTAGCTAGGAGCTGGTGGGTGACCACTGGGAACTGTATTTCTCTACGGAGCATCCCTGATTCACCTTTGGGCATTTACTCCTGACAAAGGTCCTAGTGCAAAAATCGCTGTAAGGCAAAAATTAAAAGCTATCAAGACAAAGTCATATAGACATAGGGGGTTGTTTGAATGCTAATGATAGCTCACCTAAGGGTAACCTGGCAAGAACACTCTAACGTCAGATACCTGTGAGCACTTGAAGCTTCCCCACCTCCCCCGCACTAATAGAATAGATAAATGCATAAGCGATCAACAAAATCACTAGTATTTCCACACTGATAAATATTGGTCTTTGATAGACATTATAACAGTAGGATTTTTGTTTTATAATAAACCATTTATGTGAGGAGTCCAAAAAAAGCACCTATTTTAACCCTGTTGTGTAAAGGCAACATAGGCATCTATGTGCCTTTAAGAACTAGGCTCCCAGAACCAACTCCAATAGAACAAAAATGCTAATGCACACATTTACACCTGTTCCAAAGTTGATGTGAATCAGTGCATCACTACATGGGCAATTCTGATTCTAAAGTGCCAACATTTACATATGTGTTACACCCTAGCCTGTATACTTGTGTGCACAAATGTGCATGCATGCATGCATGGCAAAATTTTTAATCTAAGCGCTATTCTGTAAAAACATGCTTGTCTTGCATAGGTGTATTTGCACAGTGTGCATATTCTGGAATGGAATTTGGGTGGGTCTTACACACAGATACCTTAGAAAATAATATGTTACATGAATATCCTCGGCATTTAGGGGTGAGTACTATATTTATACCAGCTCTGTCACTGGTATAAGTGTTCAAATCTAATTGCTAGGTTCATATATACCCAATTAGGATATTATTCTATAAAAGAGTAGGTGCTTATGTTCCTTTATACATTAGGTTCCATTCTTTAAATTCTATAGAAAGAGCTAAAAATTGCATATGCAAGTGTCTGGAGCCAGGAAACAGATAGCTAGGCATTTGGGGGCAAATTCTATAAACAGCATTCCGATTGTAGGAGACGGTAGGCATCCTACCACTGTTTTAATTCTTTATTGATTTTTAATTAAAAACAGTGTCATACAAATGAAAGAACAGTAGATATTATATACATTACACTAATATCTGTACAGGTAACCTAGATATCATTCAATAATTTCAGTTTCTTGCATATAATAATAGTACAATATAACCTAATATATAATACAAATGAAGAAGTTACTCAAATGTCGCGATCAATATTTACTCCCCTCCTTCCAATCTCGAGGCAGGCAGCCTGCATTGTAGCCATTTTTACGAGCCTAGGGAGGTGTATAGGGCTGATTAAGCTTGCCCAAGGCTAGGCGTGGCATGGTTTCACCAAGAAGTGGCCCTAGGTGTCTCAGGGCCGTGATAGGCACCTGAAATGTAAATAGACGTGGTCGCTGAACTGATTGTGGCAAGGGAATCTCCCTTTTGTGATCAGTGTAGTGGCTGCAGCAAGCAGCCCTCCCCCCCGCGCAGTCAACCGGCAGGAGGGATGCCCACTCCCTCATGCCGGAACCCTGAAGCCCCCCTCCCCCGAATGTCTGCGGCAGGCGAAGTGCTGAATTCCTCCTACTGCCAGCACCCTGAGACATCCCCCGGCAGGAGGGATGCCCACTCCCTCCTGCCGTTGAACCCATCATTCCCTGAAGCCTTCCAAACACTCCCCAATGGTCAGCTTGGTAGGGTTACCGTGAGCCTTGTCTGCAAGCTATTTTGTGCACAGAAGAGGAAAAAGAGAGAAGAGATGCAGTGGGGAAGATATTAAAGATGAGTGGTGAAGGAGATGAGATGCCACACTTTGGAGGCAGAAAGGTTAGGCCTAACAAAATATCATCCATCAACACTGAGGTAACTAGACTCATCTGATTACTTGACTGGAGCTCCAAAGCCTGAGTCTCCTTTTACCTCTACTATGACTACAGCAGAGATCTTGGCATTTCTGAGCAAGCCTATGGTAGTTCCAAACTGGCCATCATACTCCTTCTCCATAGAAAGGTTTGTACAAATGGCAACTGAGGCTACTGGTTATAATTTCAATCAGGAGAGAAGAGAACATTATATTAGGGATCAGATGGTCAGCAGGGAGCTTATGAGCTGAAACAGAATCAAACAAAATATGGCCTCTTTGTTGGATTTTGATAAATAACATTATATTAACTGAATAAATGACATTTTAAAGACAATTATGTGGCTACAGATGTAGATCAGACAATGCATATTCAAATAAATATCACTTAATTTCTATATTTTAACTGATTCGATGTAGGTAAACTCACTTTAAGAAGTTTCTGAGGATAGCTTTAAATTCAGCATATAAAACTGCACAATTTGGTCACGAGTAATTTCTAAAATTTGAAAGACTAGAAGTTAGCAAAATGTGCAAGCAAATCCAAATTAAATAGCAATATTGTAAATGACCAAATAAAGCAACAAGCTAATCAATCCACAAGATCCAATGTGGTACAAAAACAAAGCAGATTAGATGAAAAAGTCCTTTCAAGAAGTATTTATTTATAAAATACATTTAAAATAATCAGTAGCCCAACATGGATATGCTTCACCCCTTAACATATTGCACCTTTTCACACTTGTTAATCATATCAACATTTATTTTTAAAATTTATATACCGTTTTATTCCAAAATGGTTTACAAATAGTTACATACATAAAATATTATAAAATTCAGAACAAGGTTAGAACAAAACAAACAGATTCAATCCTTACATAAAATCAATTTCTCAAAGAAATGCATCTACAAATAATTGTGTTTTCAGTATTTTCCTAAATGAGCTCTTATCTCTACATTTTCAGATTTGACCAACCAGGCTATTCCACAACTTAACTTCTGCACATGTAAAAGTCATGACATCTGTTTCCACATATTTAGGGTTAGCCTTCATTTTCAGCAGCGCAATGATCTTAATGGTTGATACTCAGACATCAAACCTTTAAAAAATTCAGGGATCATATCATATAAAAATTGGTGATATATCATAATGCTTTGTATTGAATTCTGAATGCAACTGGCAGCCAATGCAATTGTCGGAGATATGGAGTAATATGCTCATATCTTGATGTTTCAGTTAATCTGGCCGCAGCATTCTGTACCACCTGAAAAGCCCTGCACCTGTTTTTAGTTATTCCCAGGTACAGGACATTGCAGTAGTCCAGACACAACAAGATCATTGCTTGTACAACAGCACGAAAGTCAGATGGTAACAACATTGGTTTTAAACAATCTATGCAAAACATATTTTCACTGTCTTTACCACCTGACAAAATTGTAAGTCATGGATCCAATTTTACTCCCAGGACTGTCATAGACTTCCTCACCGGTAATACCATCACTTTCAATGTTTTTGGCCAATTAACCTGATCAGATTTCTCCACAAACATTACCTCAGTCTTTTCTACATTCAATCTTAAACCCTGCCTTTCCATCCATCCAGTAATTTTACTCATATAATTACTTAGTAACTTTTCTAATCCATCTCCCCATTCACACACTGGGAAGGAAAAAAAAAATAATATCACCTGCATATATGCGGTATTCGACCCCTAGAGATTGAAACAACATGACTTTCTTTCAGTACAGTTCTTGCTGTACCTTAGTCCTAAGGCAAACCATATGGAACCTCAGAGATTGTTCCTTCTGTCTTCGCTATGAAAGTAGAAATCAATAAACTCAAAAAGGAATTGGTACAATTAAATAAGCATCCAGGACTACCAAATTCTGAACCAATTTACAACCAGTACTTCTACAGAGAATAAAGCAACAAAGGGATAGATGGTCACAGTAGACTCAGGTAGATTACAACCTATGTCACAGAGGCATTCACCCTCCCAACTTTTGACCCTATATAATTCCTTGCCGCATTGTAACATTATGATACTCAGAATAGAAGTACTGAGGTAGATCCAAAGACAAATAATGTAACTAAATCCAAAGAACATCCCCATGATATTGACAAGTTTCAAGTTTATTTAAAATTTCTTATACCGCCCAATCAGCCTTCTAGGCGGTGTACAAATTCATAAAAACATAAAACATGCTTTAGCTAAAGTACAAGTTTAAGAGACATTGCATCACCAAACTATAACAATAACATTCAAAGACTTTTAAAAACAAACACAAACAGGAACAAAAGTTTAAAAGGCAAGAACTACATTAGTCAAAGTAAAAGAGAACAATTAAGGAAAAAACAATAGGAGGGGCTGCTATAAATAATGTTGAACTCAATAATGTTGAACTCAATTGCCCTTAAAAGACAGTTAGGTTTCGAAGGCATCAAGAAAGATAAATTTTTTTAGCTTCATCTTAAATTTATTAAGAATTGATTCTTCGCGTAAGTAATTTGGGATACTAATCCAAAGAGAGGGGGCAGTAACAGAGAAGATAGTAGACCTCATTGTATTTATATACTTCAGTGACAGAATAGAGAAAAGGTTATTAGCTGTCAATCTTAGGGTCTTAGAAGGATTATAAGGGGTAAGAAGATTATTAATAAATTCAGGTTGATTGTTTTGTCTGGTCTTAAATGTTAACAGAATAATTTTGTAAGTGATTCTGTGTTGTTTCACTGGCAACCAGTGGGCTTCTTTCAAAAGGGGGGTAACATGGTCTGATTTCTTTGCATTGAATATAATCTATACAGCGGTGTTCTGTATTATCTGGAGTCTTCTTATTTCTGTTTTAGTTATGCCTTTATAAAGGGCATTACAATAGTCAATGCACGAAATCACGAGAGAATGAATCAAAATGTTCAAAGACGGGTATCTAAAAGTTTGGATAATGACCTGATCATACGTAGCCGATAAAAGCAACGTTGGACCACTGCAACAAAGCAAAACAAATTCTTACTGCTAGAAGACTCCATTATCAGAGGCATTAACTTAGAAACACAGTTCAATGATTCCAACCTAGTGAAATGTTTTCCAGGATCTTCCGCTATATCAACTAAATATTGAATGTGGTCACAGAAGAGAGTAAGAATTCTAATACTTATATTGTAATTCACCTGGGGACAAATGACCAGGCAAGAATAACAAGTTTGGAGCACTAAAAGATGCTATGAACCGATATGTGGTGAGTGATGAGAAAAAAGCAAACATGCTAAACAAATACTTCACAGAAGAAAATCCTGGAGAAGAACCGAGATTATCTGGCAAAGTTACATATAAGAATGGAGTAGATACTGCGCTGTTCACAGAAGTATTTATGAACAACTTGAAAAATTTAAAGTGGACAAAGCAATGGGACCAGAGGGGATCCATCTCAGATGGTTCCTGGGGATTGGAGAAGAGCAGATGTGATGCCAATTCACAAAAGTGGTTGCAGAGATGAATAGGGAAACTACATACCTGTAAGACTCACTTCAGTTATTGCAAAAATAGTAGAAGTGTTACTGAAAGAAAGGATAGTGAAATTCCTAGAATCTAATGGGTTACAGGCAACAGGGTTTTACTAAAGGTAAATCATGCCAAACGAATCTGAATGAATTTTTTGATTGGGCGATCAGAGAATTGGACCAAGGACATATGCTACATGTAATTTACTTAGATGTCAACAAGGCCTTTGACACGGTTTCTCTTAGGAGGCTCTTGAACAAACTTGATGGGCTGAAGTTAGAACCCAAAGTGGTGAACTGGATTAGAAACTGGTTGACAGACTGACGCCAGAGGGTAGTGGTTAATGGAATTCAATCAGATGAGTAGAGGAGACCCTCAAGGATCGGTACTGGGGCTGATCCTGTTCAATATGTTTGTGAGCGACATTGCTGAAGGGTTAAAAGAAAAGGTTTGCATCTTTGCAGATGATACCAAAATCTGTAACAGAGTGGACACTAAGGAAGGAGTGGAAAACATGAAAAAGGATCTGCAAAAATTTGAGGAATGGTCTAATATCTGGCAACTAAAATTCAAGGCAAATAAATGCAGAGTAATGCATTTGGCAATTAGAAATCAGAAGGAGCTATATATGCTGGGAGGTGAGAGGCTGATATGCACAGATGGGGAGAGGGACTTGGGGGGGGGGGTGATAGTGTCTGAAGATTTAAAGGCAAAAGAAACAGTGTGATAAGATGGTGGCTGTTGTCAGAAGGATGTTAGGTGTAATCAGTAGAAGAAAGAAGGTATTGATGCACCTGTACAGGTCATTGGTGAGGCCCCATTTTGGAGTATTGTGTTCAATTTTGTAGACCATATCTGGCATAGGACATAAGAAGACTTGGAGTGGTCCAGAGAAAGGTGACAAAAATGGTAGGAGGTTTGCGCCAAAAGACATATGAGGAGAGACTGGAAGCCCTGAATATGTATTCCCTAGAAGAAAGGAGGGACAGGAGAGATATGATTCAGACATTAACATAAGAACATAAGCAATGCCTCCGCTGGGTAAGACCTGAGGTCCATCGTGCCCAGCAGTCCGCTCACGTGGCGGCCCAACAGGTCCAGGACCTGTGCAGTAATCCTCTATCTATACCCCTCTATCCCCTTTTCCAGCAGGAAATTGTCCAATTCTTTCTTGAACCCCAGTACCGTACTCTGTCCTATTACGTCCTTTGGAAGCACATTCCAGGTGTCCACCACACGTTGGGTAAAGAAGAACTTCCTAGCATTCATTTTGAATCTGTCCCCTTTCAACTTATCTGAATGCCCTCTTGTTCTTTTATTTTTCAAAAGTTTGAAGAATCTGTCCCTCTCTACTCTCTCTATGTCCTTCATGATCTTGAAAGTCTCTATCATATTCCCTCTAAGTCTCCTCTTCTCCAGGGAAAAGAGTCCCAGTTTCTCCAATCTCTCAGCGTATGAAAAGTTTTCCATCCCTTTTATCAGACGAGTCGCTCTCCTCTGAACCCTCTCGAGTAACGCCATATTCTTCTTAAGGTATGGCGACCAATATTGGACGCAGTATTCCAGATGCAGACGCACCATCGCATTCAAATGGAAAATGGTAAAACCAAGAAAGCATAATCTGAGGTTGACAGGTGGTAGACTCAAGAGTAATATTAGGAAATACTTCTTCATGAAGAGGGTGGTTGATGCCTGGAGTGCCCTCCTGTGGGAGGTAGTGGAGAGAAAAATCGTGACAGAGTTCAGAAAAGCATGGGATGAACACAGAGGATCTCTAATCATAAAATAATGGTATATATTGAAGAACTAAGGCCAGTACTGGGCAGACTTGCATGGTCTGTGTCCCATATAAATCCATTCAGTTGAGGATGGGCTGGGATTGCCCAGAAATATCTAAGAAAAAGAACAATTTAAATTAAATCATTAAATTATTGAGAGTGTATGTTTGGGCAGATTGAATGGACCATTCAGGTCTTTATCTGTTATCATTTACTATGTTACTACTGTGTTTCCATGAAAATAAGACCTACCCTGAAAATAAGCCCTAGCATGATTTTCGGGGTAGGTATTAATATAAGCCCTATCCTCAAAAATAAGCCCTAGTCGCCGGTGGCAGCAGTACTCCCCCTGCGACCCTTCCATCTCTCCTACCCATCTGAACCCCCGATCGCGAGACCAAAATATAGTACCTTATAACAAACCTCATCGTCGGCAGCACAGGCCCTATCGTGGCTTTTTCATGTCCGGGCGCTCCTCTGCCGCATTGCTGATGACGTGCTGCCGACGATGCGGTTTGTGATAAGGTACTGTATTTCAGTTTCGCGGTCGGGGTTCAGATGGGTGGGAGAGATGAAAGGGCCAGCAGGGAGGGGGGGGGGTACGGCGATGGGGGGGATGGGAGGAAGGGAGGGATATAAGGTTCTTCTACACAAGGGATGAGAAGGAGGGACAGATAGAAGCTACAATGGTTCTGCTGCACAAGGGGAGGGATAGAAAGATACTGCACTAGGGGATTGGTGAGAGGGAGGAAAGATGCTGCACATATGGGGGAGAGAAAGGAAATAGGAAGAATTGGGGTGGAGGAGAGGAAGGGAGAGAAAATCATTGTACATGAAAAAAAATAAGACCTCGCCGAAAATAAGAAGTAATGCCTTTTGTGGGCCCCAAATTAATATAAGACAGTTTCTTATTTTGGGCGAAACATGGTATGTTATGTTACAGAGAACATTCCAAAAGCTTGGGGTAGACTCAAATCTTTTATTTGTACAGCTACATAGTGTTGAATATCGGCCCCACAGATTCTACTAGGCACCAGGTAGGATAGGAGAAAATAATTAAATCTCTGTCAACTCTGCAGTAGGAAAAAGATTCAAGTACAAATCTTGAAATAAAGCATCCTTATTGGCTGGTCAATCTGGAACAAAAAGAGCCAGACAATTTCAGCACAAAAAAAATGCAAGGAAAAATAACTGTTTTAAAATCTCCTGGAGAACAGAAATATAGCAGATTATAGGAGAAAGTGGCTATGCTAGTGAGAGGAAAGGAAGCTTTTCTTTTCTGCTGAATAGAATAGAGGCAAGATCACTAAACTTTCTAATTGTTAATGCCAATTAATAATTATTGGCCAATTAAAGTCAATTGATTTTTAGCCCTCAATTATGGTTGCTAATTGTCTTATTAGCTAATTTACCCCCTTTTTTTATTAAGCCAAAATGCTCCAATGCTGCTTTGATGTTCATAGAATTCTATGAGCATCTGAGCATTTAGCTCTTTGAACTTGATAAAAATCTCTACCACAGCTTAGTAAAGGGAGTGGGGTGGGATGGCTATTTGTGCACACATCTCAGGATAGCATGCAATTTTGCACATGTAAATTTGCATGCCATTTATAGAATCTGGGAGAACTCGTGTAACTAGTAGCTCACCTGTGTCCTGCCCATGTTCTGCCTATGCTCTGTCCATGTCCATGCTCTGTCCATGTCCATGCCTGCTTTTCATTTGCTCAATCTACAGGAGTTACATGTATCCTTGCACTTAAATGAAATTCTACTTTTCCCTGCACTAAGGTGCACAAAATGCTACATACCTATGAAAGCCTTGTTATAGAATTGTCCTTCATATGTAAAAAGGAAACGTGTCATGGAGAGGTTAGGGTAGGTATTTTTCTTTTTTTAAAAATTAAATATTTTACTAAAATGTTAAAATTTATACTAACAAATTTTGTATAGAGAATGGCATGACATGGCTCTATGCAGATAAAAAAACACAATTATACCCCCCCCATACACATACTTTTACTAAACTGCAATAGTGATTATTAGCACAGGGAGTCGTACTGAATGCTCTGCGCTGCTCCCGATGCTCAAAGCATCAGGAACCGTGTGGAACATTCAGCGCGGCTCCCTATGCTAATAACTTCTATCATGGTTTAGTAAAAGGAGGGGATAGTGAGGAAATTCAAGCTCTTGAGCATTCTATCTAGTCTACCTTGAAAAGGCTAAAACAATTTATTAATTAATTCATGTTATATAAATTCAAAAACAGCTATTATTCAGGTATTTTAAAAGATATAACAGACATACTATGGAGAGAAATAATATACATTTCCCTATGTAAATGTATTAGCATATGCACAAGACCAAAAATCTTCTTCAATGCTTCTTTTCCAGGCGTCAATTCAGTTTTGAACAGTTTGCCAGTTTTGTTGAGGGTACCAAGTTGTATGGTGGTTTTGTGTTAGACATGTATCCATTAGGGACTTCAGCACCATCTGTTACATCTTGGCAGCTACATTCATTCAAAGCACTGTGACTGCCTATGGGCATTATCCAATTTTGACAGATGGCTGTATAAATTGAAACCAACAAACTCATATTAGTTAAGGCAGGATTTGAACCATGATCTTTAGAGGTGAAAAAGCTAATGAACTAGCCCACTGTTCTATCCAAGGTAGCATAATTTCCAAATTAACACATGCAATAAATTTTAAAGTGATATGATAATACACTAATCTGCAAACACATTTTCATCTCAAATAACATAATTATATTCTCACACAATTATATATTTAAGAGATTATTATTAAAATTAGTTTTCATTTTGTGCCAATTCATGCTGCTATAAACAAGAAAAATGAGATAAAGTTAAAAAAAAAGTCTAATTAATGATTGATTTAAAAAAGTAATATTATCAAATGATTGATTTTCAAGAAGTAATATTATCAAATGATATAACAATATAACATAAAAAAGACATCTTGGACTAATATGGAGAACACTGAAAGTTTACTGGATTTTATGTGGACGTCTATATATTTGAAAATAGCCAAAAAGATAGACGTACTAAGGGCCATTTACCAAAAAAAAAAAAAAGATACACATCTGGCAGCTTTGAAAATGGACATTTTTTTCTACTGAGTTTGTGGACATCTTTCCCAAAACGTCCAACCTCAGTCTTAAACGTTCTATTGAAAAGGTCCCTCCACATTTATAAATGACCTGCTATCAGGAACAAGATGTGAAGTGATCAAATTTGCTGATTACATAAAGTTATTCAAAGTTGTTATATCATAAAAGGATTATGAGAAATTGCAAGACCTTAAAAACCTGTGAGACTGGGCATCCAAATGGCAGATGGCTATTTGTCCTTATATGTCATTCTGACCCTTAGTGGTTTTACCTCAAGAAGACTGCTAGGGGGTCATGGTGCCATTTTGAACCCTTTACCAGAAAGAGGTAGTACTGACTGAGGATTGTTCCTGCCTTGACCCCTCTAGACACCAGGGATTACAAGGGGTGCTTTGAGTGACTGAAGGGCTTTTAGGTAGGGAGCATTGGGAGGAGAGTTTCTGTTCAAAGGACATTGGAAAGTATTTGGAGCAAGGGAAATGTGATTGCAGGGAATAGGGGTAGTAGGAGGAGGCAGTGATTTCTGTAGAGTGCTAGACCCTTTAAACTAAATTAAACCTTAAGCTTATATACCGCATCTTCTCTATAAATATAGAGCTCAACACAGTTTTCAAAAATTAAAAGGGAAGTACAGTGAGAATTGGTGGTAGATGGAAGCGGAAATTTACATTTTTGAAAATAGCCAAGTTTTCAGGTGTCTTCAGAATAGTTGGAAAGAACCCAGGTTGCGCAGCTGGGCAGGGAAATTATTCCATAGCTCTATATTTTTGAAGTGAAGAGATTTCCCTAATTTACCAATGTAGGTAATGCCTTTTAGTGAGGGGAAAGATAATTTGAGCTTTTGGATAGATCTGGTGATGTCAGGTCTCGCAGCATTCCAAGATTGAGGAACTAAAGGGGGAAGAATGCCATGCTGGATCTTGAAATTTAGGCAGGCATATTTAAAGTAGACCCTAGAAATTACTGGGAGCCAGTGGAGTTGTAGCAAGAGCGGCGGAACATGATCAAATTTGCTCTTTGCAAAGATCAGCCTAGCTGCAGTATTCTGGATCTGCTGAAGTCTTTGAAGACTTTTCTTGGTCAGATTTAAGTAGACCGAGTTGCAGTAGTCCAGCCTCGAAAGAATGATTGATTGAGGACAGCAAAATGTTGTTGGTGGAAACAGGATCTCACTTTCCTCAATATATGGAGGCTAAAAAAGCATTTTTTTTACTAGACAGTTAAGATGATTAGTAAATAAAAGTGGTGAGTCTATAATGACGCCCAGAACTTTGCTTGAGAATTCAATCTGCAGTGAAGATCTAGAAGGCAGTGGAATGAATAGAGGTAGCTGATCTAACTTTGGGCCAAGCCAAAGTAGGTTTTTTAAAAATTCATTTAGCTTCATATGTACAGTAAGGGCCCAAGATTGAAGTTTCATTATGCATTATATAATATTCTTGGTGAGGTAAGATTCAAATCTATCTCGAAGGACAAAGGTGTCATCTGCATATGTTGTAACATTTCCAACCCTAGTGATGAACCTGTCATGGTTAAGTCCATTACTAAACTGGTTCCCAGAGGCAGGAAACCAGCTGAATATAGAGCCTCAAAAGCTGCAGAAGTCAGGACTGCCTATCATGAAGGGAATGAGCTTGATCCTGACCCAGAACCCATCATTGAGCTAGAACCTGCAGGAAAGCAAGTTCCTATAGAAAGTGTAGTCAGTTCCCAAACTGTAATATGCCCAGTGAACTGAGAGGGAGCCAGAGAGCATACAAACCTGTGCCCCAGCCAGGGAAGCTAGGGAGTGGCTCTCAAAGAGTGTGAAGGAGGCAGCTCAGGAAGACCTGACAGATAGGACTCTTCTGGCCAAGCAAGGGAAGGCAACAAGCAGGAGCCAATGGAGCGGGAAGGCCTTGAATCTCAGAATACTACAGAGCTGGAGGCCCCAGAAGAAAGCATGGACATAGCAGCATTTGAAATGCCTGAAGCTGACCCAGAACCAATGGATATGAGATTGGCAGTTTCTTGCCAGTGATTTACTTTGTTCTTTTTCCTTGGATATTTTTGGGTACAGTTTGCTAAATGAATTTGCTACCAAGGAACTGTATTAGAGAGGTTTCTTTTTTGTTGAACAGAGTGGGGGCTGAGCTGGAACAGTAATAGAATTATACACAGGCCTGATTGATTTGATATGCACCAGCTGGGACTGTGCAGTGAGAGAGAAAGATCGTGGGTTTTTTTGCCTTGGAACTGAGGAGGATTATGGCAACAAGAGTAATAAAGTGAATTCCAGAATTGGGGGGGGGGGAGGGGTTAACCAAATATCTCGGGTAGGGATTTTGTGGGTGCTTGTCAAAAGCTTTTTGTTAGAGTGAACCCAGCAATTCTATCCCTGGATGATGGGGTGACTAGAACTGATATTCCCTTCTCTATACCTCTACAAGTTTGTCTTGATGAGGAAAGAAGTTGTAGGACAAATCTGGTGCAGAAAAAAATGGCATTGGAAGCTTTGAACACTCATGATAGGTATGTGATCCATCCAAAATGGTAGGTAAGTAGTGTGAAGCAAGAAGCGCCCAAAGGGGCATCAACTATTCACCACCTTCTTGAAAGGTGTTGTGACTTAGGTGGAGTTATGACATAACATAAAACTAACTTGTATACCGCAAATACCATAGTTCTATGTATTAATATTCAATTTGAATTCTGACATCCAAAATTCAATTATCTGTAGAATCTCAACCACAGTTTGATTTGAGAAAGGGAAGTATAAACAGGAATTAAAATAGTGATGTCATCTGCATAACTAAATAGTTTAATTTTGAACTGGCATAATCTATTGCCTAAAGAGGCCAAATAAACATTAAAAAGCAATGGAGACAGAGGAGACCCCTGGGGTACTCCACAGGGGTTGCTCCAACTGTTTGAGAGCTCATTATTAAGATTTACTTGATAAGTTCTAAATTTAAGAAAACCCTCAAACCATTTCAAAACTTGGCCATGTATGCCTATAGCATCCAGACATTCCAATAGTTTATCATGGTCTACAAAATCGAACGCACTGTTTAAGTCCAGTTGCAAAATCAGAGCACTGACACCCTTACTAAAAAGGCCACATAGATTATCCACTAGAGATGCCAGCACAGTCTCTGTATTATATGATGGTCTAAATCCTGACTGTGATCCATGCAAAATGGAGAACTGTTCTAGATAAGTTAGCAATTGGGTATTTATTAAACCTTCCATAATTTTTATAAAAAATGGGATTGATGAAATGGGCCTATAATTGGCCACCAAGGACACAGAGCCCTTAGGATCCTTAGGAATTGGAGTTACAAACTTAAAAGTGACAAATCCCCTGGACCGGATGGAATTCACCCGAGAGTCTTAAAAGAACTGAAGGTAGAAATCGGGGGACTACTGCAAAACCTTGCCAACCTGTCAATTAGAACTGGACAGATACCGGACGACTGGAAGATAGCGAACGTCACGCCAATTTTCATAAAAGGATCAAGAGGAGAACCGGGCAACTACAGACCTGTGAGTCTTACGTCTGTCCCTGGAAAGATAGTTGAAGCACTGATTAAAGATAGCATAGTCCGGCACTTGGATACTCATGACCTGATGAAAGCCAGTCAACATGGCTTCAGGAAAGGGAAGACATGTTTGACGAATTTACTTCAATTTTTTGAGACAGTGAACAAGCAAATTGATAGTGGACAACCGGTGGATATAATATACTTAGACTTCCAGAAAGCGTTCGACAAGGTTCCACATGAAAGACTTCTCAAGAAACTACAAAGCCATGGAATAGAGGGAGACATACTGAGATGGATAGGCAAATGGCTGGAGAACAGAATGCAGAGGGTGGGCATAAATGGGAAGTTCTCCGACTGGGAGAAAGTGACTAGTGGTGTGCCCCAGGGCTCGGTACTTGGGCCCATCTTATTCAATATTTTCATCAATGACCTGGAAGAAGGAACGTCCAGTGAGATCATCAAGTTTGCAGATGACACAAAGTTTTGCCGTGCAATCAGATCACAGAAGGATAGCAAGGAACTCCAGAGGGACTTGTGTCAGTTAGAGAAATGGGCAGAGAAGTGTCAGATGAAGTTTAATGTGGAAAAGTGCATCTGGGCAGAAAGAACAAGGAGCACGAGTATAGAATGTCAGGTGCAACTCTGGGTAAGAGCGAACAAGAAAAGGACCTGGGTGTACTGATAGATAGGACCCTGAAACCGTCGGCGCAATGCACTGTGGCGGAAAAGAAAGCAAATAGAATATTATGCATGATAAAGAAAGGAATCACGAGCAGATCAGAGAAAATTATAATGCCGCTTTATAGACCAATGGTAAGACCACACTTGGAATACTGCGTCTAACATTGGTCTCCCTACCTAAAGAAGGATATAAAACTGCTGGAGAGGGTGCAGAGGCAAGCAACGAAGCTAGTAAAAGGTATGGAGAACTTGGATTACAAAGAATGACTTAGGAAACTAGGACTGTTCTCCCTTGAGAAAAGGAGACTGTGAGGGAATATGATCGAGACTTTCAAAATACTGAAAGGAATCGACAAAATAGAGCAGGAAAAAAAAGTTATTTACGATGTCCAATGTGACTCGGACAAGAGGTCATGGACTGAAGCTGAGGGGGGACAAGTCCAGGACAAATATCAGGAAGTTCTGCTTCACGCTGCGAGTGGTGGACACCTGGAATGCTCTCCCAGAGGAGATTATTGCGGAATCCACCGTTCTAAGATTTAAAGGCAAGCTAGATGCACATCTCCTTGCAAGGCGCATAGAGGGATACGAGTGACTAAGGTTACACCAGGGTACACCTGGCTGGGCCTCCGCATGTGTGGATTGCCAGACTTGATGGACCTAAGGTCTGATCCGGAGATGGCAGTTCTTATGTTGAATAATATGACCTCCCGATGGAAGAAAAATACCACTATTAAGCAGGTAAATTATCCAGGTAAACAGATGTAGTCAAAACTGTAAAGGCACTAGTTTCATCACTTCCGGAAAGCACAAATCTAGTAAGCAGTATGATTTCACATATTTAATATAGAGTTTCATAAAATCATCCCAAACTGGGTCAGCAAAAGTACCCCACTCTAGATTGACATAATAACAGTCAGTTAGCAAAGGTAGAAAATCCTGTTTTTTACTTACAACCAGTGGACAAGATGATCGTAGATTATCAATTTTCTTACTAAAGTAGCTTGCTAGCTCTGCAGAATTTGGGGGACTTACTTGAGCTGATTGAGAAAGGGAGTTAATTTCAAAAATCTTGGTAACAATTTTAAAGAGTTCTTTAGTATTAGTACCAGTTATACTAATTTTTGAAGGATAAAATGTCTTACGTTTTGCTTTAATTAATTGTTTTTAACCTCTTTCCTCCAAAAAGGATGTAGATTGGGTGGAGTTATGCAAAAAAAGGAGCATGCTTGGGGTGAGGTTATGCAAAAGGATGGGTTAGTATAGACTCATGCAAATGGAGTAGGACTTGGGCAGGACTATGATGTCATATTCATTGATGCCATCAAAAGGAGTAAGGAAGGGAGGGACTAGGTGTGGATTGGGCAGAGTAGGATATGACTTGGGGGATCCTCAATTCTGGTTGGCTGCATAAATTAACCATTTACTCCAATTGTTTTCTTCCTATTTTTAAGCACACTAGGACATTGCCACCTATCCCATAACTTTTTAATTTCTTAAGGAATCTTTCATACAGATATGTATAAAATGCCTTCAGAAAAATCAAATGCATTATATCACATGTTTATTTACACTTTCAAGGAAGCCTAATAGATTAATAGGGCAAAAGCTCAGAAAACTGTAGCATTTTTTACTTAAGGAACACAACAAATCAATAAAAGGAAACAATAATTAATGTGTGTGATAGCTTTGAACATTGAATTAGAGAAAAGTGGACGTGTGGCTCCTTTAAGAAAAAGGAAACGATTCCTGGTCTAATAGAATAAAAAAAAATTGATTTCTTTCTGTATTTGTAATATTAATTCCTTAGAGAGGACTAAAACAGACATCAATACAAAAATGTTTTCAATCTTTTGTCATAATTACTGCAAAAGATAACAAAGATAAACCTATGTTCATCACAGCAAGCTCAAACATCATTACACTTAAAGCATAGATGTTATACAATCTTTTGTATGGCAATCATTTTGTGAGCTAAACAAATTTCAGCATGTCATTCTTGGAGATGAATTGTTTGTCTTCCCAGCAATCACACAGAGCTACTAAGCAAGCTGACAACCATACAGACTAAGCAAGATGACTATCTCCCATAGAATGGAGAAATCTAAACGCAGAGCAACCAAAATGTACTGCAGAATTAAAAATTTGACACCTCAATTACCCAAGTGATTTCTTTGTTAAAAGGCTTTGGATGGTGCCAGTTTCCTGTTGCTCAGGTGTTTTTGAAAAGCCGAACTAATGACTGACTTATAAAAATAATTAAGCCATTGCTATTCAAAATGATCCCACTATTTAAATGGAATCTATAGTCATTTCATATCCACTGACAGCCAATTATAGCTTATATGATGGTTTGTCTTCATAATGATTGTTGAAATGTTTTGAATCAATAATGCATTCAAAATTTTGCATCTGTTTTTTTGTAAAGCTACAATTATCAGATTTAAAAATATACATTATGGGGCTTATAATAAAAAAAAAAGTCTAAAAAGTGGCCTAAATAGCTACTTGGACGATCAAAAAGCCTGATCGTCCAAGTACCCATAATCAAAGCTGGTTTTAGACGTATCTAAAACCAGCTTAGGCCTTTCCCCTGCCTCTCAACACACAGAGAGAAAAGAGGCGTTTTTAGAGGAGGGGAAAGGGCGGGAAGTGGGCCGACCTAGACCTAGGCGTGCAGCAGGTATAACCAAAACTTTAGGCACGTTGCCTAGTCGGCACTTATATGTTTTGACTTAGACCAAGTCAAAACAGGTATAAGTGCTGAATAGGGGCAGCTGAGCTGATCGTGCTTGCTGTGATCAGCTCAGTGGCCCCAGCAACCTGCATACCCACTACAGCAATGATCGCGGTAGGAGAGATGGTTCATCTCCCCTGCCGTGATCCACCCTTCCCCCCCACAACGATCAGGGCAAGAAGGAGCCCAAGCCCTCTTGCCATGCGGCACCCCCGACTACGTTCGCGGCAAGAGGGAGCCCAAGCTCTCTTGCCCCGTGGCACGCCGACTACATTCGGGACAGGAGGGAGCACAAGCCCTTCTGCCCCGTGATCCCCAACCCCCCCTGGCCGAATCCGTTGGGGCCAGAAGGGAGCCCAAGCCCTCCTGGCCCGGCGATCTCCCCCTCCCCTCCACCACACGATCCAGCCAGGAGGGAGCCCAAGCCCTCCTGGCCCGTGATCCCCCATAACACCCATCCCCACTAAAATACAGGCAGGAGGGATCCCCGGCCCTCCTGCCCTCGACGCAACACCCCCCCAGTGACAGCACCCCCGAACCCCCGATCGCCCCCCCCTGCCAACCCCACAATCCCCCCACCCCCACACCCCACCCCGTACCTCAAAATATGTTGGACAGACGGACAGGTGCCAAGCCTGCCCCTCCGGCAGGCCAGACAGTGCAGGAATGGAGCCGGATTGGCCCAGGTGGCTCAAATCCCACCCACAGGTGGGGCCTGAGGCACCTAGGCCATTCAGAATAGGCAGGGCCTTAAGCACATGGGCCGGGTTGAGTCCATGTGCTTAAGGCCCCACCCACAGGAGGGGCCTAATGCTCCCGGGCCTGTTCTGGTTGGCCCAGGTGCCTCAGGACCCACCTGTGGGTGGGTTTTGAGCTGCCTGGGCCAATCCGGCCCCATTCCTGCACTGGCTGGCCTGCCAGATGGGCGGGCTTGGCACCCGTCCATCCGTCTAACATATTTTGAGGTAAGGGGAAGGGAAGTGGGGGGGGCGTGGGTCGGCGGAGGAGTCGCGGGTGGACCGGGGGGCCGATCAGGGGTTCAGGAGGGGCAGTCATTGGGGGGGTGTTGCATCGAGGGCAGGAAGGCCTGTGATCCCTCCTGCCCATATTTTAGTGGGGGGTGGGGGTTACAGGGGATCGTAGGCCAGGAGGGCTTGGGCTCCCTCCTGGCCCCAACGAATTCAGCCGGGGGGGGGGGGGGGTTGGGGATCATGGGGCAGGAGGGCTTGGGCTCCCTCCTGCTCCAAATGTAGTCGGGGTGCTGCTGGGGCAGGAGGGCTTGGGCTCCCTCTTGCCCCAATAGAAACATAGAAATAGACGGCAGATAAGGGTCACGGCCCATCCAGTCTGCCCACCCTAATGACCCTCCCCTGCGAACAGATCCCATGTGTCAATCCCATTTGGCCTTAAAATCAGGCATGCTGCTGGCCTCAATCACCTGAAGTGGAAGACCATTCCAGTAATCAACCACCCTTTTGGTGAAAAAGAATTTCCTGGTGTCACCGTGCAGTTTCCCGCCTCTGATTTTCCACGGATGTCCTCTTGTTGCCGTGGGACCCTTGATAAAGAAGATATCCTCCTCTGCATTGATGCGGCCTGTGAGATACTTGAACGTCTCGATCATGTCTCCCCTCTCTCTGCGCTCCTCGAGCGAGTATAGCTGTAATTTATCTAACTTTTCTTCGTACAGGAGATCCTTCAGTCCCGAGACCATCCGGGTGGCCATTCTCTGGACCGATTTCAGCCTAAACACATCCTTACGGTAATGCGGCCTCCAGAATTGCACACAGTATTCCAGGTAGGGTCTCACCATGGATCTATACAAAGGCATAATGACCTCAGGCTTACGGCTGACGAAACCCCTGCGTATTGTCACAACCCTAGCCCTAAAGCTCAGCTTGTGCTAGGAAAGGCTATTCCTAAACCTAGCTTGGCCTTGAATAGGGCCAACCAGTGTGACAGAGTAAACCCCAATAGAAAGGAAGGCTCTGAATTGCCACTTAAAACCCAGCTTACAGAACCCTGGGGAGGTGAGGACTATGAGGAGAACAGCCTGGATCAGCCACAGAACAATTCCTCTAGCTCAGCTAACTCCCAGCTGCAGGACTTAATTAGAAGTCCTGGGAAATCTAAGGAGAAGCTGCAGGTTGCCCTGCCCCCTCATAGAACAGGGCGTGGTCGACTCAGTGCTCTTGAGGCAGCACTGAGGAAGATTCAGTCAGTCTGCCCTGGGTCAGCCCAGGAAGGAGGGTTGCAGGACTGCTCTCCTGAACCTCACCACTTTCATGATATTGAGATGGTGGATACAGCCCCTGTCTCTGAAGCCAACCAGCTAGCTGAACCGGAGTAGAGAGTTGCGCGGGGACAGAAATCCCACCCGTCCCCACCCGTCCCAGCCAAAATCCCACCCGTCCCCACCCGTCCCCGTGAGGAATGCTTTGTCCCCGTGAGGAATCCCTCCGTCCCCACCCGTCCCCGCGAGGAATCCCCTCCATCCCCACCCGTCCCCGTGAGGAATCCCCTCCGTCCCCACCCGTCCCCGCGAGGAATCCCCTCCGTCACCATCCTTCCCTATAAACTTCAGAAATAGTTATTTTATTTAATTATGCTACTGAATTAAAGGCTCTGGTAGAGACCCATTTACAAATAAGCAAAGAGACTTTATTAATTTGGAAATATTAATTGGGAAGAATACATACTTTGTAAATGGGTTTCTACCAGAACCTCTAATGTAAATATAAAATATAAATACTCAGCTGATGAGAACCCACAAACTGTCAGCTGAGGACTTCCTTTGCAGTTGGCCGGGGGTCCCTTTTGCCAAGCTTGGCAGGCAGCAGTAGCGTCCCTGAGTCACAGATGCTGGCACCTCAGTGGCTCATGGATGCTGCCAGCGACTGCTGCGCTTGGTGGAGGGGAGTTCTGGCCATCTCTAGAGGAGGTCCTCTGCTGGCGGTGCTTGGGGATCCCCACCAGTCACAGCAAGGGTCAACAAGTACTTCAACACTGTAGAAATAAAACCAGAAATGCATTTCCTTTTCTTTTGAACACAAAACAAAGACATCTTCCATATACATTTCCCAAAGCTAACATATTTTAGTCAATAAATTCCGTTTTTTACCTTTGTTGTCTGGAGACTTATTTTTCCATAAAGTTGGTCCCAGTTTCTTTTTTCCGCTTTCCCATCTTCTGTAAATTCTTCTGTTGCTGTCCATTGGTTCCCCCTACCATGGTCCAGCATTTATCTCTTTCTCATCTTTCGTGCCTGCCCACCAGCCCCATGCCCAACATTTCTCCTTCTATCAACCCTCTCCAACACTATGCCACATCTCTCCCTCCATTCCCTTCACCACTGTCCAATATTCCTCCCTCTTGCATCCCTTTCAATCTGTCCCATTATTCCCTTGCCACATTTCTCACTCTCACCTTTTTCTTCCCTATCACATTCTGTACCTTCCTCCCTATGACCAAAAATTATCCTCTTTCTTCCATTTGCCGTGTGTACACAACCATCTCTCTTTCCCGCTCATTGACACACCCACACCCAAGTCTCTCTTTCTATTCCCTCCCCCACCTCAGCATCTCTTTCCCTCCCTTCCTCTCTCCCCAGTTCATGATTTCTGTGTCCAAAAATGCACTCCCTTCCACCACTTCATTTGAGTCCAGATAACAGCAGGGGTTGGAGGCAGCCTGCAGCAAGCCATATGTAGCCGACCCAGAAGTCTTCCCCCGAAGTCAGAGCTGACATCGGAGGGAATGCTTTGCATCAGTCTGGCGGTGGCTGAGGTGTCAGGTGGGAGGGGGTAGATACTAGATGTAGGAGGTGAGAGGAGACAGACTGTAGATAGAAATGGGGAGGGATCAGACACACTATATGAAAGGGGAAAGATAAGACAAGCTGTAATGCCTGGGGAGAGAGAAAAAGACAGATGATGGATGTAAAGAAAAGGAGAGGGGAGGAAGACATTGAATGGAAAGGAGAAGGGGAGGATACGGATGGAAGGGAGGAAAGAGAAAGATGGAGCAGACACTGAATAGAAGGGGGAGAAAGAGAAATGAAGCAGATGCTGGGCTGAAAGGGGGGGAAAGATGGGCAGATGCTGGATGGAAGGGGGAGAAAGAAGGATGATGGATGGGATGACAAAGGGGGCAGAAAGGAGGAAGAGAGGAGACAGATCAGATGATGGGCGGAAGCAGCAGACAGAGGGGCAGATGCTGGATGGAAAGAGGAGGAGGGGCAGATGCTGGATGGAAAGGGACCTCAGGTCAGCATCTGAATGGCCGTGCAAGTCTACATGGGTCCAAATGGTGCCACACATTGCTAGACCCCTCCCCCCAGTCCATTGTGCTTTCTAGAAGCCAGTATTGTGGTGCAGCCTGTTCCCTGCTAGGTTTTCTCCCCCTAGATTGGGACAGACTGTGCTTTTGCCAGCAGAGGCAGAGTGGTGAGCCTGCACGATGGCGCAAACTAGCCCCCCTCCCCACCCCACCCCACAAGTGTCCTCCACCCAGAACAGGACCGAATCTGGGTTCCCAGTGGCTGAGCAGTGAGCCTACCAAGGCATCCCCTACCGAGAATGGAATCAACTCTGCATTCCCGGCCTTTGTATGAGGGAGGTCTGGTGCCCCAGAGTAAGAAGACTTAGAGCAGGGGTGCCCACACTTTATGGGCTTGCGAGCTACTTTTATAATGACTAAGTCAAAATGATCTACCAACAATAAAATTTTAAAAAAACACAAAGCACAATGAAAGGCAGAGAAAATGTTAATTATTCATATTCCGGGTTTTTTCAAAGAGGTCACGGCAGATGACTCTATGCAATGTCACCTCAGTAACAAAATACAAAAATAGACAAATACACCCCCTCCCTTTTTACTAAACCACAATAGTAGGTTTTAGCACAGGGAGTTATGCTGAATGCCTTGTGCTGCTCTCAATGTTCATAGGCTCCCTGCGCTAAAAAATGATATTGCAGTTTAGTAAAAGGGAGCCATAGTGCAAAATATAGACAGCAGATATAAATTCTCAAAACAGACACATTTTGATCACTAAATTGAAAATAAAATCATTTTTCCTACCTTTGCTGTTTGGTGATTTCATGAGTCTCTGGTTGCACTTTCTTCTTCTGACTGTGCATCCAATCTTTCTTCCTTTCTTTCAGCCTCCTGTATGTTTCCTCTCTTCCAGACCTCATTCTCTCCCCCAACTTTTTCTTTCTGTCTCCCTGTTCCCCCTTCTTTCTGTCTCCCTGTCTGCCCCCTTTCTTTCTTTCTCTGTGCCCTCCCCAAAGCCACTCGGTTTGCTGCCACCGCCATCGGGGAATAGCCCCCAAGCCACCGCTGTCCCAAGCTTTCCCTGCAGAAGCGTCGCGCTGACCAGCATTCCGCTCCCTGACGTCAATTCTGACGTAGGAGAGGAAGTTCCAGGCCAACAAGGCATTTCTCCTCATTTCATCCAGCCTGAGCCCCATCTCTCCTTGATCCAGCATTTCCCTTCTGTGTCTGTCAGAATTACCATTCCACCTATTTTCCAGCATCACCCTTCTTTGTGTCCATCTCACCTACCGTGTTTCCCCCATTATAGGACCTCCTCCTTTAGTAAGACACCCCCCTTTTTTTCCCCACCTGGGAAATATAAGGGCCCCCCCCGAAAATAAGGCACTATTTGGCAAGCATGTCTTGGCGATCCAGAGTACTGGTACAGTACCGTATGCGTGGTCACACAACTTCCTGCTTCCGCTGTCCAGGAAAACAAGTCCAGAAACAGCCTCTGTACACCGAGGCCCTGATTCTCCAAAAGTGCGTCCCGATTTTAGGCAGCTGTAGACGTCCTACAGCTGTCTAATCAGCCAATCGAGATGCACGTTTTAAAAAAAAAAATGCTCCCTAGGCAGGCCGCCCGGGAGAGGCGTCCTATACTAAACGCCGATTCTGTAACTGGCGTCTTTAGAGAATCGGGTTAAATTAGACGCGGCCGCTATACTTATGGCAGCAAGGGATCTCCGCGGCCGCGGTTGTTGCGGCCGCCTGTCCCATCACCGACAGGAGAATGCCTAACTCCTCCTGTCGGAACCCCGAGTCTCCTCCCCCCCAAACTCATAATTGCCGACAGGAGGATGCCCAACTCCTCCTGTCGGAACCCCGGAACCCCCTCCCCCCCCAAACTCGTAATCGCCGACAGGAGGATGCCCAACTCCTCCTGTCGGAACCCCGGAACCCCCTCCCCCCCAAACTCGTAATCGCCGACAGGAGGATGCCCAACTCCTCCTGTCGGAACCCCGGAACCCCCTCCCCCCCAAACTCGTAATCGCCGACAGGAGGATGCCCAACTCCTCCTGTCGGAACCCCGGAACCCCCTCCCCCCCAAACTCGTAATCGCCGACAGGAGGATGCCCAACTCCTCCTGCTGGAAAGCCTAACGAGCCCCCGCCCCAACTAATCTCCCTCCCCCAACTAACCTTTCAATGTTGGTCAGCTGGACGGGTCTTGCTGCCGTCCAGCCGACGGGTCTGCCTCGTGGAAATGAGACGGCACGCCCCTTCCCGGCCCATCCCCGCTAAATCTAAGGCCTGATTGGCCCAGGCTGTAGAAGCCTGGACCAATCAGGCCTTAGGCATAGCGGGTCCGCCCATCCCCACTAATCCTAAGGCCTGATTGGCCAAGGTGCCTAGCCTGGGCCAATCAGGCCTTAGATTTAGCGGGGATGGGCCGGGAAGGGGCGTGCCGTCTCATTTCCACGAGGCAGACCCGTCGACTGGACTGCAGCAAGACCCGTCCAGCTGACCAACATTGAAAGGTTAGTTGGGGGAGGGAGATTAGTTGGGGCGGGGGGGTCGTTGGGCTTTCCGGCAGGAGGAGTTGGGCATCCTCCTGTCGGCGATTACGAGTTTGGGGGGGAGGGGGTTCCGGGGTTCCGACAGGAGGAGTTGGGCATCCTCCTGTCGGCGATTACGAGTTTGGGGGGGGAGGGGGTTCCGGGGTTCCGACAGGAGGAGTTGGGCATCCTCCTGTCGGCGATTACGAGTTTGTGGGGGAGGGGGCTCGGGGTTCCGACAGGAGGAGTTAGGCATTCTCCTGTCGGTGATGGGACAGGCGGCCGCAACAACCGCGGCCGCTATACATATTGCAGCAGGGAGATCCCTTGCTGCCATAAGTATAGCGGCCGCGTCTAATTTAACCCGATTCTCTAAAGACGCCGGTTACAGAATCGGCGTTTAGTATAGGACGCCTCTCCCAGGCGGCCTGCCTGGGGAGCATTTTTTTTTTAAAAAATCGTGCATCCCGATTGGCTGATTAGACAGCTGTAGGACGTCTACAGCTGCCTAAAATCGGGACGCACTTTTGGAGAATCAGGGACTTAAATGTTTTTCTGGTTTGTGATACAGTTTTTTCTGGTTTGTGATACAGCTTTTCTGGTTTGTGATGACCTGTACCATATACAGGTAATAAATGTCTTTTTTTCAGCAATAAATGTGTACTGTATTCTTCTTCATGGAAAAATAAGACATCCCCCTGAAAATAAGACCTTGTGCATATTTTGGAGTTTTTAAAAATATAAGACAGTGTCATATATTCGGGGAAACAGGGTATATCCCTATCTCACCACTTTTTCAGAATCTTCATTTGTCTCTGTCCTTGTCTTTACCCCATGTTCACCATTTGCCCTTTCAATGTCTTTATCTTCCCCCCCACACACTTTTTCAGCATTACTTCTATGTCTCTATTTCACCTCCTCTTCATGTCCCCTCTGTATCTCTATCCTTATTCAGTAGGTCCTGCTTACCCTTTCTCTTTTTTGTGTCACTATCTCCATTTTCTGCTTTCCCCCCTTTTCATTTGTTACTGCATCCTGTAGCCAGAATCTTTCCACCCTCCCTTCACTCAGGCCCAGCCCAGTATGAAATATTTCCTTTTGTTTCCCTCCCCTCTCTCTTTCTCTTTCTCTCTCTCTTCCCCTCCCTCACCCACTAGTACTGCATCTGACCCTCTCCCTTCTACCTGCACCCGGCAACACCCCCTGCTCCGCGGCTCTCTTCAGCAACTCGTCAGCAGCGGTGATCAAGACAAGCTGCCGACATCGAGGCCTTCCCTCTACGAGTCCCACCTTTGTGGAAAAAGGAAGTTGAAACAAGCGGGACTCGCAGAGGGTAGGCCCCGACGTCAGAAGCTTGTGTCGATCGCTGCTGCTGAGTTGCCGAAAGCAGGTAGAAGGGAGAGGGCTGCTGGAAGAGGTAGAAGTTCCGGAGTATGACACCGACCCGGGCCAGGATGATTTCTTTTTCAGGCTGCTGCTGCTGCCGCTGCCGCTGCCACCCCCCACCCGAAATGACAAAAATAGCCTAATGCCCGCGTCGGGAAATAGCCATGCTGAGCAGTGAGCTCAGCACGTACACAGATGAAAGCCTTGCTTGCTGATTGGTCCGGCGACACGGCAGGGCGGGGCCGCCGGACCAATCAGCAAGCAAGGCTTTCATCTGTGTACGTGCTGAGCTCACTGCTCAGCATGGCTATTTCCCGCCGCGACGCCGGACTTGTAAGCTGCAAGCCTGCATCACCAGAATTTAGGTAGGCTGTTTTCATCCCCGTGGGAGTCCCGTGGGCCAGGGGGCGTCCCCGTGGGAGTCCCGTGGGTCAGGGGGGCATCCCAGTGGGAGTCCCGTGGGCCAGGGGGCGTCCCCGTGGGAGTCCCATGAGCCAGGGGGGGAACCCGCGGGATCCCCGCGATCCCCGTTCCCGTGCAGACCTCTAAACCGGAGTCCATGGACTTTATGGAAACTATCATGGATACAGAAGCTTGTGCCATGGAATAAAAGCTAAGTACAATTCCTGTGTTTTGTTGTGCTTAAGTTTGTGAACTTTTTGGGTTTTTTTATTGGAACCTGTTTGCACCTGTGTGGAGCCGTGAGCAGTGCTGGGCTCACTGCAAGGTGCCTGAAGCTGGAAACCTTTTTCCAGGTTTATTTTTGCTGGACTGTTTGGTTTGTGTTTGCCTTTTGAAAGTTAAGGGAAACTACAATTTGGACTTTATGCAGGGGTGTTAGATTTGGGGAGAATCCACATAAGATCCTTGGTTGGGATTGTGGGGCTATTTGTGGCATTCTGTTTAAAACAGAGTTAAATTAGTGGATTCAACTACTCCCCTCCCCCACCAACTACTGCTGAGTTGGTTGGGCCAGGCCTGCTTCAATCTAGGCCTGGGTACAGCCCTTTCTTTCTTCAAAGGAAGTGTTATAGTTTATTTCTGCCTGTTTGCTAAAGACAGAACTATTAAGGCTGAACTCTTACAGTTTAAGGAGATACTTACCTGTAATACCTGCAAGGAGGTGTGGGTTGTTTGTTTTTGCAACTCAGTTTTATTTTTTCATGTTTTCCTGTGTTCATGGAAAGAATGGACTGAACCCTGTTCAGGATTTGTAACCACAATAAAGTGGGACTTTATTTTTACTTTGAGCTTATTGTTTGGACCTATTTCTGCTTCTTTATTGACTGAGAAACCAGCAGGACTTCCAGCCTCTTCTGGAAGCACGTAAGACGCAGGCTATTCTGGGCGCTGACCGGAGCCAAGCATATAGGCTGGCACCGGCAACGCCACAGTATGCAACCTATGATTTGTCTTGCCTTGGATGAAGCTTGCTCCAATTGATTGGCAGCCTTCATGTCCTCACTGACGATCACCCCTAAGTCTCGTTCTGCTACCGTTCTTGTTAGGATCTCGCCATTAAGGGTATAAGTCCTGCATGGATTTTGGGTACCCAGGTACATAACTTTGCATTTTTTGGCATTGAAGCTGAGCTGCCATGTCTTAGACCAGTTCTCTAGTAAGAGTAGATTGTGCATTATTTTGTTGGGCATTGAATTTTTATCCATTGTGCTTTTGCCCACTACATTGCTTAGTTTGGCGTCATTGGCAAATAATGTTATCTTACCTCGGTGCCCTTCTGTCTAGTCCCTTATAAAGATATTGAATAGTATCGGGCCCAAGACCGAGCCCTGGGGCACTCAGCTGATCACCTCCGTCATTTCAGAGGGGGTGCCGTTCACCATTACCCTTTGAACCCTACCTCTAAGCCAGTTCCCAACCCACTTCGTCAATGTGTCGCCCAATCCTATGGAACTCATCTTGCTTAGCAACCTGCGATGAGGAGTTTGGGGGTGCAGCGGGGCAAGAGGGCTTGAGCTCCCTCTTGCCCCTATCGTTGGGGGAGGGGATTCTGTAACCGGTGTTGTTTTTGACAGACACCGGTTACAGAATCCAGCTTTTAGGCGAAGGACTGGTTCCTCCTTCGCCTAAAAGCCCTTGTTTTGGACGTTCGGGGCTTAGGCTTTTTTTAGGTTGATTATATGGTATAAGTTTAGACGTAGTGGTGGTCTGGGCATTTAAACATAACATAACATAAGAACATAAGCAATGCCTCTGCTGGGTCAGACCTGAGGTCCATCTTGCCCAGCAGCCCGCTCACGTGGCGGCCCAACAGGTCCAGGACCTGAGCAGTAATCCTCTATGTATACCCTTCTATTCCCTTTTCCAGCAGGAAAATGTCCAATCCTCTCTTAAATCCCAGTACTGTATTCTGCCCTATAACGTCCTCTGGAAGCGCATTCCAAGTGTCCACCACACGTTGGGTAAAGAAGAACTTCCTGGCATTTGTATTGAATCTGTCCCCTTTCAACTTTTCCGAATGGCCTCTTGTTCTTTTATTTTTTGAAAGTTTGAAGAATCTGTCCCTCTCTACTCTCTCTATGCCCCTCATGATCTTATAAGTCTCTATCATATCCCCTCTAAGTCTCCTCTTCTCCAGGGAAAAGAGATCTAGTTTCTCCAATCTCTCAGCGTATGAAAGGTGAACGTAGAGGCAGGCCATTATTAAAAAAAACCTTCTTTTTGGACATTTTTTTTTATAATGGACATTTTCCCTGCTTCTACTTTCAACATTTAAGGCCTTAGGCCAAAAGGGGCCTTAGACGGTTTTTTTGATTATGCTCCTCCACATGTTTGTTTTGACAATTCAGTGTGCTGTTTGTATTGTTTTAAAGGTAGTTCTTTATAGTATATCCTGTGGTTAATAGAACATATTGTATGTAAATTTTGAGTTATCAAACTTATGTATATGAGGCAATTTTATAAAGCATTTTCAGCATATAAACAATGTTTAAGAAACTGAAAAGTTCTCATAAACCCCCTCTTTTACAAATGCATAGCACGGGTTTTAGGGCCGGCAGCGGCAGTAACCACTCCGACGCTCATAGGAATTCTATGAGTACCAGAAGAGTTGCCGGCACTATAAGCCACGCTATGCATTCATAAAAGAGGGGGAAAATTACACAGCTAAATACTGTGGCGGGGCCAGGGATAAGCCTAGCGCTGGCAACCCGGCTCCCGCCCCAGGCGTAGGACGGAGCGCTCCCTGGAGGACTCCCGCTGGATAGTCTTAGTAGAATAATTGGCATACACTGCTTTCTTGGTAAAGTTCAAACTTTTCTCTTTATTATCCCCAGTTCAAGGCACTGGGTTTCCAGTAGTCCCTCTTGGCTGAGTGGACTTAAAACAAACACTACATCAGCCATGCTTCTTTTCTTATAATACGGTCCAGCCTGCTGCTCAGGCAAATAATCCAAAATAAACCAAAAACTTTTTTCTCTTCAGTATCATTAATTGTGCCTGAGGATACTTCAGGAAGCTTTTCCCACCTGACCCACCTGAAGTACAAGCCCCCACTACCCTTATGCTCCTGGGAAGGGGCTGGGGAACCATCCACCCTTTTCTGACTGGTGTAAGTCCCCTCCCAAAAGGTCCCCTATTCAGGGTTATCTAATGTCAGGTCACTGAATTCCCGTTCAGGCTTTTCTGGGAAGTTAATTAGGGTTCCACAAAACAACTACTAAAGAAGTGTGAAAACCAAATGGAAATACAAATTCACTTCTTGTATCACATGTAAGAAATACACTGTTTTAAGTATACCACGCCTCAGAGACCAAGTATGAAAGCACACATTGGCTAAATACTTAGTTTGGTCTTGGTATCAATCATTGGCAAGTGGTAATTTTGAGGTGTTTTATCCTTTCATTTTCTTACTTTCTAATTTAAATACTTTTTCATTTTTTGATTTTAGTCTGAATTTTCAAATCAGATGTATAAACATCTTTGCCACCAAATACTATGAAAAATATGAATCAAAGATAGTGCAAGAATTCAAATAGAGCACTTATCTGAAAAGCAGTTCACACTGTGTAGATCCCAACGGGGCCACC